>NC_048306.1:99205030-99250749 GCF_013100865.1 Trachemys scripta elegans
CCCAGGGCATGGGGAGGGATGCACATCTGGATGGGAGGGCACGGGCCCAGGGCCTGGAGGACGATGCACATTTGGCCAGGGGGCATGTGCCTAGGGAGAAACATGCACATCTGTAAAGGTGGGCCACGTGCCCAGGGAGGAGCATACACATCTGGACAGGGCACCTCCATGCCCATGTTGTAGGAAGATGCCCTATAATGACCGGGGATCATTTTGGGGTTACGCTCCTGCATGGCAGCCTGCAACCAGCTGGGAAGAGATGTGACTGACAAACAGTTTCTCTGGTCTAGGCCCAGACAAAGCCTGCGGGCATTCAGTGAACAGCAACCAAAGGCAAAGGGAAATGGAGAGAGATCCCCTCCCATGATACAATTTGTAGTGATGAAATTCATTTCAAAGCAGATATTTGGGATAAAGAGTTGAAAGACCCACTTGTGGACAAATACCAAGTGGGGCTGGTGGTCATTAACGATCCCGTGGTGCTACTGGCAAAAATAAAAGTGCTGACTCAGGTGTCTTGACCAAAATCCACCTCGGGTAGCTGCCGTTTGCCCATATAAGCTCCTCCTGTGATTTCAATTGTGTGTTATTCTGTACTTCCTGTCCTAAACAGCTGTGCTTTGTGAAACAGCTGCCCCTCTTCCATCCCAGGAGCAGGAGGGGCTGCACTTCAGTGGTTGATGAGGTGAGCCCTCTGCTATGGGATCTGGTGGGTGAAAGATGCTAGGGATATTGCGGGAGCTTACTTATGAAGGAACAGAACAACGACAGCAGCCTTTGCTTTGCTCTTTGTGAACCGTGGTGAAGAAGTCAGAAATAGCGTCTAAAGATAAATGATCTCACAGCCAAGCGGGTTACAGGGAGCTGCAGTTTAGCTGCACAGCAGACTCACATGCAAAACACCCACTCTAAGCTTTTTTTTTCCTCTCTCACTACAGTGTGAAGCAGCATCTGGAAATGATAATCTGGCAGATCAGAAATCAGTTTCTTGTCTCATCTCAAGGAGTAGTCACTCTGCAGTTTGTTGTGGATACATAAGCATATCTTCCTCCTCGTGCAGTCATTAGTGGTCCGAGGAAGGAGGGGGGAAGGCAGCACATCTTGTAAATCAGGACTCCTAGGTTCCCATCCCAGCTCTCCCACTGACGGGCTGCTGGACCTTCCCAACCTCCATCCCCTCGCTGTGCTTCACGTTTCGCCATCTGGGAAGTGGGTCTAAGACAGTAGTTCTCAACTAGGGCTCTGGGGGCCTTGAGCAGGGGACAGGGGGGCCTCCAACCAGGGCCAGCGTTAGACTCACTGGGGCCCAGGGCAGAAAACTGAAGCCCACCGCATGGGGGTGAAGACTGGGGCCCTGAGCCCCATCACCTGGGGTTGAAACTGAAGCCTGAGCAATGTAGCTGCACGGGGGCCCCGGTGGCATGGGGCCCCAGGCAATTGCCTTGGAGTTTTTTTGTAGCATGTTGGGGCGGGGGGGGGGGGGGGGCAGGGGGAGGCTCAGAGAGAAAAAGGTTGAGAACCTTTGGGCTAAGATTCCATATTTACCTGCTTCATAAGGGGGCTGGGAGGATGTGTGGGAAGTGCATTGGAAGTTCACAGCCCTATGGGGAGTATCTGCCTGGGAGTCAGGAGATCTGGGTACTATGAAGTAGAAATAGGGGGAATTTCTCTGCTTTCCCTCTACACCTGAATCATGGGGTAGGATAACTATAAAACCTTAAACGAAGCAGGTCCACCGAAACCATGTGGGATACATGGCAGGATGTCAGACCGTTCCCTATGCAGAGGGGCTAGAGAGAGAGAGAGACCTTAAAGCCTAATCCCCATAGTGCTGAGCATTTTAGCTCCCACGTACTTCCATAGGAATGTACAGTGCTCAGCGCCTTGCAGGATTAGACTTGTAGGAAATAAACGTTAGCCACCATCTGTTAGAAATATTCTAGACTGAGGTAGTGTCTTGGAAACAGCAAACCAGTAAAAGCGGGCTTTTAAAGGTAACCCTTGGCGGGTCCTACCCATCAATGGAAGCTTGGTGAGCTCAGAAAGAAGGAGCCAGCCTGCAGGGCGAACAGGAGTGCAGTGACTGCGGCAACATTACTCTGCAGAATCTTCACCCTCCTGGTCTGGGTTGCAAATCGTTTATACAACTCGCCTGCCCAATGGCATTTTCCTTTCAGTTCTTTACACGCTGTCCTGGACATTTAGGTGCATATGCTCAAACCTGGGGGGCTAAAGATGGATCAAACTTTAGGCAACCCGTGTTTTAAAATGTTGGCCTAAGTGGCTTGCTCCAGGCCAGAACAGAGTCAGAGGAAGACTCTAGGAAGAGAACGTTTTGACTTGCAGTTCCAGAACCCTTGGAGGAAACCATCAGGGGTTGGTTAGGTTTCAAAGGGTGAGATTCAGGTTGGAAGCCTGATAGGTCATGTGGTAATTAAGGAACAAACCATGATAATAAGTAGCTCACTTTTCCATCACACCTCCTCCTCCCAACCCAGGCCTATTCCTGTTTTACTGGAAATGCAAGGCCATAATATACCTTATCGGAACTTGTTTAGTTGTTGTTGTTGTTTTTTAGCAGCTCCACGCTACTTTCTTTTTTGAAAAAATGAATCATTTTTATACCAGGGGAAGTGAATGTGGCTGAAGTGGTGATGGTGTGAGATAGGACTCCTTGCTACGGAGTCAGCCAGGAAGAGATACTCAGAGGCCTTTGTATTTCCCCTTTGGCCTGTGCAAACCCAGTGTGGACACATCCAACAACCCCGTCCCGACCAGCGTCCTCTGCAGGGCTGAAGGCAGGACCTCTGGAGTTAAAAGCACGAACCTCAACTGCTTAAGCTAAAGAAGCACGTACGCCCATGTAAAATGCACTCACAAGCATTAGGAGCAGCCCAATGAGAGAATCACAGGAAGAGATTTCTTAGCTCATTTCCCAATGACACCCCCCCTCCACCCTGTGCAGGATTGTTCCCAGCAGTACATTCCCCAGTGGGCTGTCCCGTTTAATTTTAAATGCCTCCAAAGGATGCCCAGGTTCCATGGCGGGTTAGAGCGGGGAGAAGAGAATGGAGTAGGAGGAGGGAGAGACAAGGGGCTGGGTACAGCCGAAGTCTTCGTCTGATTAAACTGGCAAGGTTGGGGACTGCTGCTGCATGCTCCATCTCGCCTCGCCACAGGCCACCAGAAGGTGCAAGTAGACCCAGATCTGCAGTGCACTGTGTCACCGTGGGGCCATATCTGCACGGAGGGACCAGCTAGTCATATGTTCTTATCTCTAACAGGGCCATATCCTCCCTCCTGCATGCAGCCTCAGTAACTGGGGTATGCTCGGAGGAGGAACAGGAGGGGAGAGGTAGCCACGTCCATTCTGTGCTGTGGTGGCCACCCTGCACCTGCAAGGGGAATGGCTTCCTCTGCATGCCAGGGCACAGGACTTCATCAACTGCACCCACGCCCCTTAGGCCGGTTCTTTCCACACTACCCGCTGGGCCGGTGAGGCCAGCGTCAGGGGCAGGATTTGGCCCATGGGTTTCTTCCTAAACCCCTCATCTGACCCCTCAAAGGTCCCGATTTTCTCTGGCTCGATTTGTCATGCGGGAGTGTTTCTTTGCTTGTGCCCGGTGTTGCTTTTGATCAGCAGCTCCTTGCAGGTGTCCCAAAGGAGGCTGGCAAACAGCCGAGCTTCTGCCACTCTCTTCTTCTGAGAAGCTCACATCCTGCTTCCTTTTTTGTGTATCATGCTACAACCAGCATCATGACGACGTTGCGCGGGTACAGTGCCTGGCACCTTGCTTCCCCAAGGGTCTCAAAGCCTTTGTCTAACGGGTTTAGTCATTGCTGAAATTCAGCCATCTCTGGAGTGGAGCGCCGCATCAGCGCTAAACAACAGGTGAGGATAGGAGGTGAAAATGACCGTCTCCAGCTGAAGCCGCAGAGGGATTTTAAGAAAGCCAAATATATTATCCAGATTGGAGTTTGGCCATTGGGGACGTTCACACCCCGACTCTTGCAAAAGGTGCCAGGGAATCTTCGGCGACACAAATGGACAAGACCTGAACAGCTCCCCCTATCGCCACAGAGAGACGCTGCAAATAGTAAAAGGTCACCTGTTTCATTTTTCTGCATCACTGTTTACACTTTCCAAATGCAGTGGAGTTAACTGCAGCGGGAAGTTCCCTTCAATAGTTCAGATTGAATGGCTGGGACCGTTTGTTTTTTCCAGTGTCTTGCGGCACACTGCTGCTGTGTTTTGTGTGTGCCGGGCAGCCCTTGCTTGACATCTGCCTGTACAATCTCATGTTTCCCATTCAAACCCACGCCTTTCCTTTTCAAATAATGACTAATTATTACCTTTTTTTCTAGCAGCAACGGATCGAAACTTCTGATCTCCTCGTGAAAGCACAGCCCCTTCAGCAAAGGGGGTGTCTTCTGCATAGCTTGTCCATGACTTACCAAAGCACAGAGAGGATGCACTACAATAGACCAGTGGTCTCCAAACTTTTTTAATCGTGCACCGCTATCAGTAAAAAAATTTTGAGCGTGCACCCCCTGCTGCGCCGGCTTTACCATTTTTGCCGAAGCAAAAAAAAAGAAAAAGAAAAAAAGCACTCCTCCTGCTGCGCACCCCCAAAGATCCTCTTGTGCACTTTGGAGACCACTGGAATAGACTACCAAAGGAGTTTGTGGAATCCCCATCATTGGAGGCTTTTAAGAACAGGTTGGACAAACACCTGTCAGGGATGGTCTAGGTTTACTTGGTCCAACTCAGTGCAGGAGGCTGGAGTTTTCAGGGTACCTTCCAGCCCTACATTTCTATGGTTCTATGTCTGAAAACATACTGTAATGAACTGGCTAGCCCCAGTGCCCCCTATTGCATAGACTCAGAACTGCTCCTTTCTAGGCAATGGGTTTTATACTGCTGACCCCTATAGATATTTTCCCCCTAGCTCATGAGAATGGGTATATGGTGGGGCTAAGCAGACAGCGTTGCTTGGAGCAGGGGATCTGATTTCTAGTACTGCTGACGTATTCCCTCTGTGGCTGTGATTTGTAGAATGGTGACAGCCTTGATGCTCCTACTTGCCCATGGATGGCTCTCAAGTCGATCCCTCCAAAAACGCCCACCTGGGATTTTACCAACCTTTTCAGAAAGGGTCAGTTTGGGGCTAAGCACACGCCAGAGATAGTTCAGCCCAAAGGAATTATTCTTGACTTTGTAGTTTGTCTAGACCAGTCTGAAATGCCCCGGACGACAGAGTTAGTTACCAGTTCCTTAGGGAGACGAGGCCACAGTCAAACAGATCTCGCTGCCAGGCTGGTTCTTGCTTTCGGAGGGGTAACAAACCGATTATAGTGGTTGTGCCTACAAGCATTGCTCGATCGCTGCACCCCGTTGTGCTAGGTCATTGGTTCTCAGCCAGGGGTACGTGTACCCTGGGGGTACACAGAAATCTTCCAGGGGGCACATCAGCTTATCTAGATATTTGCCCAGTTTTACAACAGGCTCCATAAAAAGCACTGGCCAAATTGGTACAAAGTAAAATTTCATACAGACAATGACTTGTTTATATGGCTCTCTATATATAAATGTATGGACAATATTTATATTCCAATTGATTTGTTTTATTATATAGGGTAAAAAGGAGACAGTCAGCCATTTTTCAGCACTAGTGTGCTGTAACAATCTTGTGTTTTTATGTCTGATTTTGTAAGCAAGTAGTTTCTAAGTGATGTGAAACTCAGGGGTACGCGAGACAAATCAGAGCCCTGAAAGGGGTACAGACGTCTGGAAAGGTCAAGAACCACCGGGCAAGATGCTGTACAAATGCCTAACACCACAGTACCTGCCCCAAGGAACCTGGCCTCCACCATGGAGCAATCACACCGTTGCTGAGAAGTGGTGCTAGGTTTCTGAGCACTGGCCCCTGTGACATAGTTTCGGGCAGCACCACGATTAAACCCACTGGGCCTGCCTTCCTCGGGCTCTGTTGTCACAGCGAGGCCACCTTCCCTCATACCTACAGACCACACACTACGCATCTGAAACCCTTTCAATCACCGCAAACCGAGGAGAGGAAGCTGCCTGCCCTGAGCTTGCACTCATCAGCACCTCAGGAACCTTCACTTTGCAGGAGGGATTGGACAGTTATAGCCTCAATAACGCTAGAGGAAGGATCTCATTAGGGCCCAATCCTACAACCCTGCTCACACAAGTGGGGCTTCCAGGAGTGGTCTAGTTAATTGCCTAATTCAAGCTTCCAGGGTAGGGCCCTTATTCTGGAACATATGATAGGTGCAGATAAAGGAGGCCCAGCATTTGTGAATAAACTTGGATGGCAGGAGATGGCGGGAGGGTTGGCAAGCTAGATTTGAAGCCCTGTGGTCCTGCCCTGTAGACATTAAAGATCCCGGTGTAATTTTTATGTGCTGGAAGCTTGCCTTGCTTTCCTGTCCCTTATCCCATTGTGCACTGTGATCCAACCAAGCGTCCAGCTGCTGCTCTCTCCTCCAGAGGTGGCTGCATTTCAGTGGTGAAATGATCCCAGAAGCCAAATCCTGATCATTTTACCCACACAAGCAGCCCCACAGACATCAATGAGAGGGAGAAGTCCCTGTCAGTATTCCCATGAGTCAGGGGAGAAAGGACAGGCCTACAGAGTTTGTGCAGCGCCTCAGGGTCCTGCAGGCCAGAGAAAGGTTGAAAAGGGCTTCCAGCAGGAAGTCTGGTTTGGGGGTTAACACTGGATGGGAACTAAGGAGGGCTGTGGCTCTGCCACAGACGCCCATTGTGACCTTGGGTGCGTCACTTAAAGTGTGGCTACAAGAGCTCGGAGTGAGTCTCCCAGCCCAAGTAGACAGTCTCGTGCTAGCATGTTAAAAATGGCAGAGTGAACGTTGCAGCTTGGGCGGGGACTTGGGCTAGTCACCCAAGCTCAGAACCCGAGGGTCCTGGGGCTAGCCCGAGCTGCAGTGCAAACTGCCACGTCCACACAGTTATTTCTGGCGCTCTAGCTTGAGCCCTCTAGTGCACGTCTGTCGCGCCGGGTAGGGAGGGTCGCTCGCAGTTGCAGCCTGGACATACCCAGCGTGTCTTGGGGATGGGTCTCTGTTACCCGTCTGTCAAATGGAGCTAATACTCTCTCCTTTGTCTGGCTTGTCGATGTAGACTGCCAGCTCTCTGGGGAAAGAATTGTCTCTAATGTGCAGCCCCCTGGCCTGCTGGAGCTCAGTCTTGGTTGTCACCTCTAGGTGCAATTGCATTGCAGATTATAACTAACTAGTACTTTTGCTGTCCTGCAGATTCATTGCTGGGTGAAGACAATAAGCAGTTGAATTCATTAGCACTCCCCTGACTTTTGTCCTACAAAATTGCTTTGTGTATTTGGTGTTTACTCCTTTAACATATAAAAATGCCCCCTGGCTCCTGCCGCTCCTTACTCTCAGCTGTGCTCCGAGCAGCCTGGCCCTCTTTCCCCGCAAGGTCCGCTGTGCTTCATGCAAATCAGCGGCACAAACCCTCCTAATTTCTGAGAAATATTTGAAAAGCACCAAGCATTCTGTGCCTTTATTTGCAAACACTATTAACCATTTCCTGTTCCTGCCCCAGCCAGCCACTGCTGCTGCCATCTGATCAAATGTGCATTCAGTGGCTCCAATGTCAACGGAAAAAAAGATGCTTAGAGGGCTGCAGATTTCTATTTCTGAAACGTACAATCCCTAAGTCCTTCTGTGCCCTCCCGGAGAGCTAAATGGAATGCAGAAGCGGCTGTCGTCACTGGGGCTACCGTGTCTTGGAGACAAGCCCTGGTGGGTCCTAATAACCACTCAGATTTATAGATGGGCTGGCAGGAAAGGATGCAGGTGCCATAGGTACAGAGTCTTAAAGAGTTACAGAGTTAAAGAGCTTCCCCATGAGTGCCGGGTGATGTCCAGCAATCACAGCCTAGTCCACAGGCCGCTCTGTGTGCCACTCGGAGGGCTTCTCTCCAGTTCCCTGATGCCAGGCGGCTCCCTCTCCCAGAGAGCCCAGCCACTTCCTGGTTCAGGACCTTTTCCTTTCCCTGGCCAGGGGAAGGGAAAGTGCAGTGGGGAGAGGGCTGATGTGATCCCCTGCTTTGCAGATCCACCACACGGGCCTTCAAATTCCAGCTGTGACCGAGAACGTCTGGGGTGTGACAAAGGCTGCATTTGTGTTGGTCTCCCAAGAGTCCCCGATTTTGATGTTCCTTAAAAAATATCCGTGACATTTTTAGCCACTCTGGGCCTGATGCCAAGCCCGTGGAAATGACGGCAGAGGGACCCACTCACAAGGGGACTGTGAGCTTTGCATACAGGCAATGGGGTGCAACAGTACGCGTTGAACAATTTCACAGAGAGCCTAGGACCTGCTCCAACTCCCAGTGGCCTCAGTCGGAGTCTTCCCTGGGAGTTGCATGAGGGGGGGATCAGCTGCCCTGAAGCCCTTGCATGTTTAACACTTTCCCTGCTGGAGGGGACTGAAGAACGGCAGGCACTCACTCTCCTAATGACAGCTAGGTCACAATAGGTGGGTGGGGTCCCCAGATTAGTACAGAATTTTTTTCACTTGACCAGAGCTCATCAGAATTATTATAGAATCATAGTAGTGTCATTATAGCTATTTATCTAGTTGTATGTTTGAACTGGTAGAGATTGTTCACAGTTCTTGTTGCTGAAAAATGGCCTTTTTTGGTACCAAAAAAAAAAAAAAAAAGTTCATTTTCTGTCATTTTTTGATGAAAGCTGATTTTTTTTTCCATTTTTTGCTTCCCCCCCTTTCTCCTCCTTTTTCTCTCCCTCCTCTTTTTCCTTTTTTACCATCTTTCAGAGTCCAAGTGAAAACAAGGAGAGAAATAATGGGAAGGGGGGAGAAGAACTGATAACTTAAAATGTGCTGTACTGAAAAGTTTTGTTTAAAAACACTATGGAAATGTTGGAAAAGTTCGTTTTGAAAACTTCAAACTAAACTTTGCAAAAACTTTGCTTTGATTTTTTGACCAGCTCTATTCTTTCTCTCCTTTCTATGCTTTATACTGTGCCCACCCTCGTAATCTCTTTGTGCCTTACTGTTATCACAGGATTCCAGCAAAAAAATGTCATGGTTGTGGCTTAGGAAGAACTTTCTGCTTAGCCAATTTGTAGTTATCCAAATGTAGCAAATATGTTTTTCACCTGTTTTTGGTTGCGACTGTTTCAGAATGGAAGAGTGGGTAAGGCAAATTCTGATCTCAGAGGCGGTGGCCTAAAACCTGGAGTGAGTCCTTTCAGCTGGTTGTTTTAAGCTGGTGATTCATGGTGCAGTGGTGATGTACAGAAGGACTCAAATCACCTTTTAAAAATACATATTAAAAGTGTAAAACAACAATCATGCCTATCCAGACATTTGGTCATGCACCAACTGGCTATTTCTTCCCCTTAGAGAGAGATTACCTAATAAGGAAAGTTTGCCAGACGTTCAGTGGGGCTTGAGCAGTTTCTGTTATGTACTGAATAGATGTGACATTACCAAAAATGTCAGGTATTTCTGAAAGGGAAAATAATGACATCTGGGTGATAGTTATCAAAGCACTTTTAGAATAATACCTGGCTATTTGTGCTCTATTTGCAAGGCTAGCAGTTACCACATTAGTCATGTAGGCGTTTGTTTATAACTCATGTGGACCGATTAAATACAGCGCCTTCTGGGTACTGCTGCAAAGCTGCTAGAGGCAAACATGGAGCTGTATTATGGTAAGGTGCAGCCAATACTCATGCACACCGGCCGCTTGGCATCTGCTCCAAAACCCTTCTGGATGTGGGGTCTGGACGCTGCACAGGGTACTGCACATGGCCAGGCTGCCCTAGGCAGTGCGTGGCGCTGTCCTTTTCCCATTGGGGTTTGCAAGAGAGGGAGGCAAAAAACAATGGAAGACGCGTGCTGATTACATTGCACTACGGGCCCCGCCCCTATAAAGTGGGGACAATAATACTTGCCTGTCTCCTGGTGGTGGCGGCCGAATGGCTAAATTTCAAAATGCCTATGAAACACGTTGGGTGGGTGCTAGAGAAGGGGAAAAGGGTGTAAGAAGCCCATGGCCATGAAGGATCTTCATGGTGGCCCCTGTGCTGGACCCTTCGGCCACAGAGCATTTCATGGAAATGGTGAGGATAGAACCCAGACCTTCTTTTTCCAAAAGCGCAGGCCACTGCCCCTTGAGCAGGAGAATCCCTTTCGCCACTATAAGGCCTATGACACACAGCTGAGCTGTTCTGATTCCATCCAGTAGAACGGAGCAATAGCTCGTGGTCTGATCCCAAGCCCACTGAAGTCTTTCCATTGATGACAGTGAGCTCGGGATAGGCCCGGAGTCACCAGCCAGTTTATCGTATGATATTATTGCTAACGGAAACGTGTTTTGTAGCGAAGGCGCTTTTTATTCTCTTGCAAACATGATCAGCCCCCTCAGCCCCGTGGCCATGCCTGCTGCTGTCCCAGCCCACCGAGCTCCATCTTATTTGTTAAAACTAAAAGGGGAAAAATGTTCTTCTGATAAGGTTCCGGTTTTCGACCAGAAGACCCAGTTGAAAAGGGACCCTGGCGGCTCTGGTCAGCATCGGGCCATTAAAAGTCCGGTTGGTGGTGCTGCAGGGCTAAGGCAGGCTAGTTCTTACCTTTCCTGG
Source organism: Trachemys scripta elegans (assembly GCF_013100865.1). Lineage (NCBI taxonomy): Eukaryota > Metazoa > Chordata > Testudines > Emydidae > Trachemys > Trachemys scripta. Next base: position 99,215,711 of record NC_048306.1, read on the forward strand.
CACCCCACTGCGCCCCGGAATTGACCAGCTTCCTTTTGTGATGAGAAAGGAAACATTTTATGCTGGAAAAAAGAGTGGATATGTGTCTGGATTTGCCCTGGACAATCTGCTTGTCTTTTCTATTCAAATGATTTCCCACAAAGCTCGGCGTAGAAGTTACTTATTTTTTCTGTAAAAATGCCTATAATTTTGCCTGCAGATAAGTAGGACACTGTGATGAAGAAAGGCCCTGGCCATTCAATGAATTGCTCGTTAAAGACTCTGACGACGTGTTGTACATACTAGGGCACATCAGCTGCATTTCTAAACAAACAGCAGCCTGCTACACAAACCATGCAGATTCTTCTCTACAAGTAATTGTTGCCCTGGCATCTAGGGCCACAGGAAATAAAATCGAAACCCAGGTAACGGCCCAGAGCATGAATTTTGCCTGAGTCAAATGGAATCCTCACGTCAAAAATTTCTGAGTTCTGGTCTAAATTTAGAAGCTGTTAAATTTTGAGTGGATACAGCAGTTTCCTCACCCCAGCCGAAAACAATTCCCTTGCTCCTTATTTTTAGAACATGTGCTGGAAAGTTTGAGCAATCGTGCTACGGTTTGAATCAGACTCAGACTTTCAATGCATAGCTATAATGTCATAATGTGGGCACGCTGCAGTATATAGAGATGAGCCCTATCGGAGATACAATGTAACGATTTGTACTTCTGGAGCATCTTGCATCTACAGATACCCACGCACTAATTAACCCTCACCACCTCCATTGGATGCAGGAGGTTATTACCTCCATTTTACTGATGGTGAAACTGAGGCACAGAGCGATCACACACTAAGTCTGTGGAACAGCCAGCAATAGAACCAGGTCTCCTAACTCCCAGTCCTGGGCTTTGACCATAAGACTGTCTTACCTCTGATATTTAATTACTAGAACTGGTTGAATTATTTGTTGTGAATAAGTTGTTGGACACAGTTAGCCTTCTGTTTGATTGCCAAATATTCACGAACAGGTCCTGATTATGCAAATGTCTTTGCTATCCATAAATGTCCATTACCTTGTTTGGTTCAACAATACCTGTGCTATGGAATGTTTGTGAACTTCAACTGGTTCGTTATTCCTGCTGGGTGATTGGTCCCTTACGTCACATGGTATTGCTTCTAGGTTCCAGATTGGATGATGCAAACTTTTAAACAGGAAACTAACAAATAGTGAACAGCACCCACTCCTGTTCACATGCAGATGTGAGTGTCTGTTAGGGCTGCCAACTTTCTACTAGCACAAAACTGAACACCTTTGCTCCCCCCCGCCCTGCCCCTCCTCCGAGGCCTCTCACACCATCCCTCCCCCTCTGTCGCTCGCTCTCCCCACCCTCACTCACTCGTTCATTTTCACCGGGCTGGCTCAGGGGGTTGGGGTGTGGGAGGGGGTGAGGGCTCCGGCTGGGGGTGCGGATTCCAGGGTGGGGCCAGAAATGAGGAGTTCAGGGTGCGGGAGGTGGCTCTGGGGTGAGGCAGGGGGTTGAGATGCAAGAGGGGGTACAGGCTCTGGGCTAGGGGTGTGGGTTCTGGGGTGGGGCCAGAAATGGGTTCAGAGTGCGGGAGGGGGCTCTGGCTGGGGGTGCAGACTCTGGGGTGGGCCTGGGAATGAGGGGTTTGGGGTGTAGGAGGGTGCTCCGGGCTGGGATCGAGGGGTTTGGAGGGCAGGAGGGGGATCAGGGCTGGGGCATGGGGGGGAAGGGGGGAGGGCTCCAGCTGGAGGTGCAGGATCTGGGGTGAGGCTGGGGATGAGGGGTTTGGGGTGCAGGAGGGTGCTCCAGGTTGGGACCAAGGGGTTCGGAGGGTGAGAGGGGGATCAGGGCTGGGGAAAGGGTGCGGGGGGGTGTCAGGGTTGCAGGGTCCAGGGGCGCTTACTTCAAGCAGCTCCTGGAAGCAGCAGCATGTCACCTCTCTGGCTCCTAAGCAGAGGCACGGCCAGGTGGCTCTGCACGCTGCCCCGTCCGCAGGCCCGCCCCCACAGCTCCCATTGGCCACAGTTCCCGGGGAGTTCCCCTGGAGAGCCCTGCTCCAGCCAACCTGCTTCTTAGAGCGCTCCCCCTCAACTGAGCTCTTTCAGACTTTATAGGAATGACCTGATCCCTTCCCAGCTGGGTCTGATAAGCCTACCAGGCCCAAACACTTGTTCTTAAAGGGGCCTGTAGAGAGGTTAGCTGGGGGCTTGTCCCTCTCCGGGGCGGCGGGGAACCACACCTCCTCACTACACACTGTTGATGTCTTGGGGGAATTAGTCCGGCCGTGGGAGTCTCCCTCAGCAGCCCGTATGGAAGCAGAAATAAGCACAGTAAGCCCGGGCCCTAGGTCAGCGTGGGCAACAATGAGGCAGGCGCTCAGGCCCTCAGTCAGGGGCAGAGCAGTAGCAGTGCAAACGGTAGCAATAAGCGCAGGCCTCAAAGGGCCTGGGAGAGGGGGAGACGGTCACCCAAGAGTGGGGTGGCAGGGGGGACGCAGGCCCTTCACTCCACTGCGTCCCGGCCCGGGGCCCTAGCAGCGGTAGATGACTCGCTGCTGCGTCAGGGGGGATCCCGGCCGCAACACACTGACATGGGCTCTGGCAGTGCTGCAGCCCGACTAGGGTCGGCTGCCCCTGGGCTACTTCCAGATGCCCCCTCTTGTAGTACCTGGGTTGCGGTGGTGTCCTCCGGGGGGTCCAGCACCATGGGTTCCTCGGCGTAGCTGGCGTGGGGCAGGCCTGGCAACTCCTCCGGGTAGCGGGCGCAGGGCAGGTCGGGCCAGTCCTTGGGTGCACTGTGGGCCGTGGGGGTTTCCCAGTCGCAGGCTGGGCCGGAGGCGTCTGGCCTCCCCGGCGGCTGTCTCTCAAGTGAGTTCTGAGGCCGAGCCTTTATACTTCCAAGGCACCGCCTGACCCTCTGAGGGGCGGGCTCAGAGCTCCCTAGCTCCGCCCACTCCGGTGTCCGGAAGGTCTCGTCCCTCTCGGGCACGGCGGGGAACCACACCACCTCACTACAGGGCCCTACCTCAGAACAGGACTGGCAGCCTTAAAAAGGGGACGACCACCCATTACACCAACCCTTGAAATGCAGCCACCTCTGGGGTGGAATGTTGCAGTCATATTGCACCAGCATCCCTCCAGGACTGATTTTAGGAGTGGGAGAGTGAAGAAGGGGTTTTTTGAGGTTGCCCATCATCATGAAATCTGGGCTGCCAGAACGAGCCAAAAGTTTGCACGGGAGGCCCAGTGGTGTGGATTGGTTTGGCCCAGGCGGGCTTGGGGGCCTGGCAGAGCCCAGGTGTTCCACACTCACACCTTCAGTGACAACTGCTGCAGCTCCAGTCCTGCATAGCTGGCAGGGCTCTGCTCCCACTCTGGGCGTTGGGACCTGATGCACAGGGCTGTAGTTCCACTCAGGTTTGGCCCATCCACTCCTCTATGTTGATGACTGGGGGTGGGGAGGGGAAGGGGAGAGGAGGGAGGCTGACAACATTCTCTGTTACTCACACACTCTAGGGGCACCCACCTTTCCCCTTCTATGGGCTCAGGGCGTAACCTTACACTCTGCGGGTTTGCGGGGTCTTCTACCAGTGAAAGAACCTTACACAGTATTATCCTTCTTAACCTCTCTTTATTACCAAAACAAAAGAATGCAAATGCTAATCATACAATGCTCACCACTCCCAGTCTCAATAAGACAGATGAACTTTTCTTGCAGGCCAGCCAGGATCAGATCATCTGGGGGACTCCAGTTCCTGTAGGGTGTCATTGGCAGAGCATTGAGGACCCCAGATTATATTATTATGGAAATCCATCAACTTCATGAAAAAACTCGTACAGATACAGCCAGACATCATCTTCCTTTCCAAATGCAAACAGATGGACATCATACCAAAAGGACTAAAGGTAAAAAATCCATTACAATGTACATATCACACAGACTATGCTGAGAGACTGTGTCACACACTCTCAAAGAAACTGCGACACCACCTGATCAGCATCCTAAACAGCAAACAGGGAAAGATTAAGATTGAGCTCTCAAAACTGGATACTCTCATAAAAAACCAACCTTCCACACAAACTTCCTCATGGATAGACTTTACAAAAACTAGACAAGCCATTTACAACACAAACTTTGCCTCTCTGCAAAGAAAAAAGGACACTAAACTATCTAAGGTGTCACAAGTACTCCTGTTCTTTTTACTAAACTATCTAAACTGCTACATGCCACAAGGAGCCACAACAGTAGTTCCCTTAACCCACCCAACAATATTGTTAATCTTTCCAGCTATACTCTTAGCCCAGCAGAAGACTCTGTCCTATCTCGGGGCCTCTCCTTTTGTCCCTCCAGACCCACAAACATGATACAGTTCTGCAGTGACCTAGAATCCTACTTTCGATGTCTCCGACTCAGAATATTTCCAACATACCTCTGAACAGCATACTAACCCACAGAATCCCCCCTACCAGCACTACAAAAAAAAGGATTCTGTGTGGACTCCTCCGGACGGTCGAAACAACAGACTGGACTTCTACATAGAGTGCTTCTGTCAACGTGCAAAGGATGAAATTGTAGAAAAGCAACATCACTTGCCCCATAACCTCAGCCGTGCCGAACACAACGCCATCTACAGCTTCAGAAACAACCCTGACATCATAATCAAAAAGGCTGACAAAGGAGGTGCTGTCGTCATCATGAATAAATTGGAATATGACCAAGAGGCTGCTAGACAGCTCTCTAACACCACATTCTACAGGCCATTATCTTCTGATCACACTGAGGATTACCTAAAGAAACTACACCATCTGCTAAAAAAACTCCCTGACAAAGCACAGGAACAAATCTGTACAGACACATGCCTAGAACCCCGACCAGGGATATAAACCTGGAAATCCTGGACACCCCATCATCTCAGGCATTGGCACCCTAACATCAGGCTTGTCTGGTTATGTAGACTCTCTCCTCAGGCCCTACGCTACCAGCACTCCCAGCTATCTTCGAGACACCACTGACTTCCTGAGGAAACTACAATCCATCGGTGATCTTCCAGAAAACACCATCCTGGCCATTATGGATGTAGAAGCCCTCTACACCAATATTCCACACAAAGATGGACTACAAGCTATCAGGAACAGTATCCCCGATAATGTCACAGCTAACCTGGTGGCTGAACTTTGTGACTTTGTCCTCACCCACAACTATTTCACATTTGGGGACAATATATACCTTCAAGTCAGCAGCACTGCTATGGGTACCCGCATGGCCCCACAATATGCCAACATTTTTATGGCTGACTTAGAACAATGCTTCCTTAGCTCTCGTCCCCTAACGCCCCTACTCTACTTGCGCTACATTGATGACATCTTCATCATCTGGACCCATGGAAAAGAAGCCCTTGAGGAATTCCACCATGATTTCAATAATTTCCATCCCACCATCAACCTAAGCCTCAGATCAATCCACACAAGCGATCCATTTCCTGGACACTACTGAGCTAATAAGTGATGGTCACATAAATACCACCCTATACCGGAAACCTACTGACCGCTACACTTACCTACATGCCTCCAGCTTCCATCCAGGACACACCACACGGTCCATTGTCTACAGCCAAGCTCTCAGATACAACCGCATTTGCTCCAATCCCTCAGACAGAGACAAGCACCTACAAGATCTCTATCAAGCATTCTTAAAACTACAATACCCACCTGCTGAAGTGAAAAAACAGATTGACAGAGCCAGACGAGTACACAGAAGTCACCTCCTACAAGACAGGCCCAACAAAGAAAATAACAGAACACCACTAGCTGTCACCTTCAGCCCCCAACTAAAACCTCTCCAGCGCATCATCAAAGATCTACAACCTATCCTGAAAGATGATCCTTTACTCTCACAGATCTTGGGAGACAGACCTGTCCTCGCTTACAGACAACCCCCCAACCGGAAGCAAATACTCACCAGCAACCACACATCTCTGAACAAAAACATTGACCCAGGAACCTATCCTTTCAACAAACCCCGAGGCCAACTCTGCCCTCATATCTATTCTAGTGACATCATCATAGGACCTAATCACATCAGCCATACCATCAGGGGCTCGTTCACCTGCACATCTACCAATGTGATATATGCCATCATGTGCCAGCAATGCCCCTCTGCCATGTACATTGGCCAAACCGGACAGTCTCTACGCAAAAGAATTAATGGACACAAATCTGACATCAGGAATCATAACATTCAAAAACCAGTGGGAGAACACTTTAACCTGTCTGGTCATTCTATGACAGACCTGCGGGTGGCAATTTTGCAACAAAAAAGCTTCAAAAACAGACTCCAATGAGAAACTGCTGAGCTGGAATTGATATGCAAATTAGATACAATCAATTTAGGCTTAAATAGAGACTGGGAATGGCTGAGCCATTACAAACATTGAATCTATCTCCCCTTGTAAGTATTCTCACACTTCTTATCAAACTGTCTGTACTGGGCTATCTTGATTATCACTTCAAAAGTTTTTTTTCTCTTACTTAATTGGCCTCTCAGAGTTGGTAAGACAACTCCCACCTGTTCATGCTCTCTGTATGTGTGTATATATATCTCCTCAAGATATGTTCCATTCTATGCACCCGAAGAAGTGGGCTGTAGCCCACGAAAGCTTATGCTCTAATAAATTTGTTAGTCACTAAGGTGCCACAAGTACTCCTGTTCTTTTTTCCAGATTATATAGTGAAACTTGAGCCTTGCTTAGCTTAACCAATCATTTTACTAAACTATTACTAACCAATCCTAACATATAGTAACAAAATTCTCTAACCAATCATACCCCACCACCTTAATTATTTTACACTAGGAAAATTAATTATGTAACAGACAGAAACCATCAGAGAACCAGACAGAGACCATACAGATAAACAATAGAGAAGTGGGGACCATAATGACAAAACAATAAAGAAATGAGGATTTCACAATCACTGATAAGTGATTTCTTGCCAGACAGGATACTATCAAACTAAGTTTTCTTTAACCATCTTAAGATCTGTTTCTTTATCTGGTGATGGTGGGTGCTATTAGAACAGGAGCCTTCTTAATAGCCCAATATTATATTGTGCCAGGTTGCAATGGCCACACACACAAATTTGGGCTGGGGGCCAGGCCAAACCTGAGTGGCGCTGTGACCCCGGAGGTCACAACGCCCCGGGGGGCGGGGGAGCTGAGTTCAGCTAGCCCTGCGGGACAGAAGCTGCAGGAACCGGGGCTATGGTGTACTAAGCATGGTGTACTTAGTTAGTACTTATTATGTTAATGTGTAGATTATATATCATGGGTAAACCATATTTAATAACTCAGGTGTTTTGCACTAAAGCTATTTGCTGGATTGCAACAGGCCATCCAGGTTTACAAATGAGTCCTGAAGGTTGAGAGCCCCTGTAGTAGAGCTCCAGGAGGATTTTAGGGAAGCAGAATATAGTTACCCCAATTAAGAACCAGCCAGTGCTCCAGGCTAGCACTTCTGCTCTGTGGTAAAACACAGTGGGCCGTGAAATGGCTGCAGGGTTGCAGTTAACATCTCCCCCAGATGGGGGCACAAGAAAAGCAGAAAAGTCTCAGATCGGGTTTGACATTTCAAGCCCATTTTTGGCCTCTTTCCCCCCAAACTCAGCAGCTGATGCAGTGCCTCCCCCCACAGACACACACGCTCACGTGCGATCAAAGGCCTCGCATTTAGTACAATCAGACTTTTTTCCACAGCTGGTAAAATCTAATCGAACAAGCCCGGTTAGAGTGGGCAGCAGCCGCACGGGGTAGAATGCAGCCAAAAGCTGGTGCCCCCGGGGAGCCTGGCCTTTGTGATATTTCAGACGTTTCCACCTTGCGCCAAAGGAAGATGCCCTTGTGGCGGCATTCTTTGCCATGCGTGCAGGAACAGAAGACGAGGGAAAAATCAAACCGACCAGCAAGTGTTGCCAAACCACTGGAAAGCAGCTGCTGGGGTGTTGCTGTGTGACTGCACTGGGGCAGGAGAGAAGGCAGGGGAATATCTGAGGGGTTTGTGGAGGGGCAGCGCTGCAGAGTCGGGGGGGGGGGCAGGCAGAATGGGGTGCTGGAGAGACCTGGGAAGGAGCAACAGTTGCTGGAATTTTCAAGCGAGTGCGCTAGGAGCAGGGCCAGGTTAACCCATCCCTGGGCTCTAGGCAGACATACACTTCTCCCAGCCAGCGAGCGAGCCTGCCCCACACACCCCATAGCGGTGGCTCCTGTCCCATGGGGCTGGGCCCGGCTCCCTGCTCTGGGGGTTGTGACCTGGTGCATAGGGTTCCAGCCATGCTTAGTTTTTGGCAGTTCATCTGCATGGGAGTGAGGCAGGCCATACCCGTCACTAAGAACTTGCGCATTGTCCACATTTGGGACCAATTTTCAAGTGTTCATAAAAACCCCAAGCCCCAAACCCCTAGAAGTAAAACAGGCTGGATTTTTGATGGACACTTGAAACCTTCCAACTCACTTAGATAGATGCTAGAGAGAAGGAGCCTCTTTTTTAAGGTTATGGTGAGGCCAAAAATCTCCAAAGAACGCTCTTTCTTGTGAGATTCTGGCCCAAGATGGCAGAAATCTCACAAGCTCACCTGAGTGCGCCCGATTTCCGCTGCAGATGGTGACTGACATTTCAAGAAAGCAGAACGCAAGATTTCCTTGCCATTAAGTTCTGTCTCAGAACGCTAGCCCAGATCCAGCCTCAGGTCTAAACCCAGAGCCCTAGTGTAATGGGTTTCCCTTCGCCGCACGTGTGCATCCTCCTGGCCAGGCATTGAGGGAATCTGCCTGGTCTGACGCCCACTTCGGTCTCTCGTTTGTGCTGCGTCCCTGTTCACGCCCCAGGAGCTGCAGTACCCCCTGCTGGTGGCTTGGCCCTCCAGCCAGGTCACCACAGGTTTTCCCCTTCTGGGGTTTCAAAGTCTCACTGGACTGGACTGGCTGTGCAGGTATCATTCCCGGCAGTCCTCCAATTCAAGGCTACACCACTTTGTCAGTGGCTGCTAGGGGGAACCACGGCCTGCCCACCAGGGGTGGCTCCAGGCACCAGAGCGGCAAGCCACGGGAGGCGGCCTGCCGGTCACTGTGAGGGCGGCAGACAGGCAGTCTTTGGCGGAATGCCTGCGGAAGGTCCGCCGGTCCCGTGGCTTCGGCGGCAATTCGGTGGCGGGTACGCCGAAGGCGCGGGACCGGCAGATCACCCGCAGAAATGCTGCTGAATCCACGTGACCAGTGGACCGCCTGCAGGCGTGCCGCCGAAGGCCACCTGACTGCCGTGCTTGGGGCAGCAAAAAACATAGAGTCGTCCCTGATGCCCACTACTCTGGGTTCCAGCCCAGGGACCCTAAGCTCCACAGCCAAGGTGTGCTCCATCCCAAACCCTGCTGCTGTGTCCCTGGACTGCTTCCTACTATTCTCTATCACATCTCCTTATCCATCACCCTTCTGGTACGCCCTTCCCTCAGGGACAGGAGCTCAGGGCTTCTGTTCACCCCCTGGGTCTCTCCTTCTTTCCGCTCTAAGCCCAGAGAGTGCCTGCAGGCTTCCACAAGGCAGCCCCTTGCTACTGCAAATTTCCTATCTTCATCATCCTTTCCCAACTTCTCTCCCACCCACGCTTCATCAGCAACTAGTAATTTATAAACCCCTGGGCCTCCCCCCAGGTGCAACTGTAAAGGTTCATTAGCCTCTTCTGGGCCACTTTAACCCTTTCAGGGCTGATGTGGGGTGAACATCCCATCAGACCTACGTTAGATCTACTCCAGCCCCAGATCTGAAATCTTACCATTTGTCCCATCTCTGATTAGCAGGCTGGCCTCTGTGCCATCTAAACCAGTGGCTCTCAACCTTTCCAGACGACTGTACCCCTTTCAGGAGTCTGATTTGGTTCATGTACCCCCAAGTTTCACCTCACTTAAAAACTACTTATGTCTACAAAATCAGACATAAAAAATACAAAGGTGTCCTTGCACACTATTACTGAACAATGGCCGACTTTCTCATTTTTACCATATAATTATAAAATAAATCAATTGGAATATCAATATTGTCCTTACATTTGAGAGTATAGTATCTAGAGCAGTGGAAACAAGTCTTAGTTTGTACTGACTTCGCTAGTGCTTTTTATGGAGCCTGTTGTAAAAGTAGGCACATCTCTAGGTGAGTTGATGTACCCCCGGGAAGAGCTCTGCGTACCCCCAGGAGTACGCGTACCCTGGTTGAGAGCCACTGATCTAGACCACCCTGCTGCTGGATTTGAATGCTGTCACTGAGCTAACCACAACAGCCCGGTTCATTTCTGCAAGCACGGAAATTGATCAGATTACAATGACAAACAAGAACAAATCATGAATTTTCCCCCGAGACTCTCTAAACGTAATGAGATTCCATTCAAGAGATGCAGGAAGAACCATAGAACGGGGCGGTTTCATCACAGTTGATTTCCTATGCAAATGTTAGTCAGCACAGCAGACACATAGAAGCAAAGTGGGTCAAGGTGGAAAAGACTCATGTGCTATAGATCATCTATCTAATCATCTGTCATAGGTTTTTCTACGGCCCCTCGCACTGTGGTATCTAATTGTCCTCTAGCCCTCTTCCTTGCCAAACTGGCTTTAAGATTTTCTGTATACAGTTCCCTTGTGTGTGGGGGAAGCACCTTCTGGATATAACATTTATCTTTAGTCCTCTTCATTTTAGACAGTTATAGTCTGGGAGATGGGATGGCAGAAAAATCTACCATCATCATCTACTTCAAGCTCTTGAGTGTGGGCACAAGTGGGTACTCTTGTTGGCAGTCTCAGGTCATGAAGATCTCTCTCTCTCTCTCTTTGTCTCTCTCTCTCTCTCCCTGGATAACTCAGTGGATTGATAATGGCCTGTGAATTGTAGGTCTGAATCCAGGCTAGGTGGGTGATGAATCAAAATGGATGCCATCTAATGGCTGTTCGGCCTTCATGAACTGAGTTTGGTGGCCTCACTCCAGTTCCCCGTCGCTAAGTGTCCCCATCTCAAGCCATGGGCACTAGCTAATGCCCCGGTTGGGAATCTCAGCTGAGAAGCCAAGGAGCAAATGGAGACCGTGGGGGCCGAGAGACCCTTTCCACCGCTAGAGGTGACCACTTAAGGGCAAAGGCTGAGGGGACCTGGTGGGGGCTTAGGGGAAGTGTGATGTACTTGCTGTCTGGATAAAAAGAGGAGTCCCGTCTCTGGGGCTGTCAGGCCGGGAGCTGTCACCAGCCCTATAAAGAGTCAGAATAACTAATACAGAGATAAGCACTCCCCCAGCCACAAGCAGAAAACACAGAGCAGTTTGCCTGGCAGGAGCAACCTGTGGGTGACGTCAAGTGTGTGGCAAAGGAAATGCGGCGCAGGGCCCCCTCCCCCTTCACTTGTGGTCTCGTGCCTCCGACCCCTAACGTTCTGCTGATGCCGCTTTCTCTTCTGTGCGGGTGACTGGCGCGTGGGAACCCGCTGAGGCTCCTGGCTGCCGAGCGGGGGAGCAGGGTCGGGCGCAGCTGTCGAGCTGTGTCGGAGGAGGAGGAGGGGAAAAACGGGGGCGGGTGGCAGGGAGGGTTTCCCTCTCAAGCCGAGATGGGTACGTTTCATTTCCACTTCTGCTTCGGCTGCAGTCAGTCGACGGCCGCCGTGCAGCCCCCGGGGGAACAGTGCCGCTGGGACGCGAGGCACGAGGTGGCCTGGCCAGGACGCAAGCCCCCGGAGCGTCCTCCTGCCACGCAACACAGGCATAGCAGCTTGGATCCTGATTGGTGCATTGCACGTGCCGGGGAGGAAGCCGACCCCCAGAGAGCTCCCGGCCCCTCGAAGGCGACGCCAGGGACGATGCTCGTGATCGTGGTCGGCATCTGTGTGGTGCTGCTGACCTGCAGGCCAGTGCTGCTGCTCTCCCAGCTTGGTATGTATCTGGGCGGCGTGCTCCTGAACACAAAGGCGGTGCGGCTTACGGCCGGCGGGGAGCGTCTGCTAGGCTTAGAGCCGTGCGAGCGGTGGAAATAGCCCTGGCAGTGAGAAGGCAGGAAAGCCAAAGGCTGGACCTGAAATGCCCAGGCCGCCAGCATCCGGGAAAAGCCCCCAGGATAGAAACAAACGCAAATGTTCGGTGTGGATGCGGGGCCCCGATCCAGCCCCCATCACTGCTCAGTTTGAAGGGAGAAGCCTGAAAATAGTGGAAGGGGAAGCAAATAGTCGCGCGGGGGGGCAGTGGAACGGCTAGATGTGTTATCATATGAAAAGTTGGGTTTGGCAAAACTTTCTGGAGTTTCGCCCCGCCCCTGACCCCCAATCCTCCCTTCATTCAGGGCCTGATCTCTGGGGTTCAGGCCCTGAATCCATTGTTGTTCAGGGGGTCTTCTGAAAATGGAACGTGGCGTGGGCTGGCACAGAGCATGGGGCTGAGAGTCAGGGCACCCGGGATTCTGTGCCTGCTTTGCCCCTGACTTGATGTGTGGCCAGGCCACGCCCTGTCTTTGTGCCCCGGGGGGCCCAACAGCAAAAGGGGGTTAACGAGATGTACCCACACTTGTAAAGCACTCTGAGATCCGTAGGTGACGAGCCCAGTCAAAATGCCATGGGGAGAAAAATGAAACAAAAATCTGCCTCTGTAAGAGACTGGCATCCTGTGCTACGGGGACAATAAAGACTCTGGCCTGACAGTCATTGTCTGACTTTGAGGCTGAGCGAAGGGAAAAAGAAATGAAATCAAAGGCACAGAAATCACATCTGGCAGAGCCAAAAGGACCTCCAGCTGTGACGAGTTTTTGAGTGGGTTCGAAATGTGGTAAAACAAGTTCTGGAAACGAGCAATTTCTGGATTTTGTTTTAGAACTAGTTTAAAAAAAAGCAGTGTCGGGTTATAAAGTCCTCTGCCTGCTGCATTCAGCGCAAACAGCATTTTGTAAAAAAAAAAAAAAAAACCCCAAACCTGCCTAATATTTTCTAAGTCAGATAAAATCCAACCACACAAATTAAAACCTATTGAGCAGTGCAAAACCCAAACAAACTCCTTTGCTTACATATTAATGATTATTACGATGTGTGTGTTACCGTAGCAGTAGGAGCACCAGTCATGGACCAGCATCCAAGAATGCTAAGTGTGGCACCATCACAGCAAAAGGACAACCCTTGCCCCAAAGAGCCCACTATGGGAATCTGCAATGATTCCCCAGTTGTCTCTTCTCATCTTGAATGTCCTTAGTCATTTATTCGTAACCAGGGGATATGCCGCGTCACAACAGACCAATTGTCCTTCTAATCTCCTATCTCGTAAGGAAGCCTCATAACTTCTGTAAACTTCCTTGCCTCTCTGAAATTTCCATAGAAGCGGAGGGAATTGTGTGCCAGCATCCAGGATTGGACCCAGGAGGTTTTGATCTTCTGTGTTTAATAAAAGGGATTTATATGTTTATTAATCTCTAGGGCTTTCAAGGGGATTGTCAGCTCGGATCACTGGCGCTTGTAATTGGTGAGAGAAACGCCCTGTTACTGCTTTTTCCTGGGAAATCGGAATGACCATTAATTTAACGTCTATCTCTCAAGCTGTGTGAGCAAGGGGCTCAAGTCAAAAATCTGGATTTAGATCTGGATTTCAAACACTGCCATCTAGCCGGGCTCAAGACCAGCTCTAATCTGGATAGAGAGATTTATTGGGGAAAGCGCCCGAGAAGTTTATTATCAGTAATTAATGATACTAATTGTGGGGCGGACTGTGAACCTCTTCCTCCCAATGAATCTAGCTTGAATCTAACTTCAGTCAATGGAAGTAAAGGGTTCACAGTCTGGGCTTGTGTATATAAAGCCATCGCCTCCTCCAGGATTTTGCCAATGATGCTCATAAGCAATTAAAATACAATCATAAAATAGGTCATGTCAAATGTTAATTAATGGCCGGGTTAACGTTAATGTCCCTAGAGACGTGCTGCAAATGGCTGCAGCCCTGTACATTCCTGTAGCCTAAATACGAGCGATACCCACCCGTGGGCCCATCTGCCCGGAAGTGCCCGTTCTGGTCTTGGCTCACTAGTGTTTATCAGCTGGGCATCCTTGCACAAGTGCGTCGAACAAGTTGTCCCAGCTTTTGAACAGTCTCTGGGAGGAAGCCAGACCCCCCACAGGGTCCCACTCTTCCTTCAGTGTTGGCCATGCTGCCTGACTGCTTCCTAGACTGAGCTACTGGGCTCCAGCACTCCTGTTTCACACCAGGAACTCTGCTCAGCGAGTCCACCTGAGACTCCTGGTCGGGACTGGTCCCCGCCTCAGGGACTAGTTCACCTCACCTCGTGTTTGCAGTGACTGTTAGGAGGGAGGGATAGCTCAGTGGTTTGAGCAGTGACTTGCTAAACCCAGCGTTGTAAGTTCAATCCTTGAGGGGGGGCCAGTTAGGGAGTTGGGGCAAAAGCAGTACTTGGTCCTGCTAGTGAAGGTAGGGGGCTGGACTTGATGACCTTTCAAGGTCCCTTCCAGTACTAGGAGAAAGGATATCTCCATTAATTTTTTTTAATTTTACTCAAGCAGCATAGGATTTATTAGTCACCTGGACACCGCATGGGAAGTCCTTGGGTTAGCGCAAAGAAATAGAGGTGAAGGTATCGGCCATTCTGGTCAAGCCAGAGCAATTCCCCAGCCAAGCTGTAGTGAGCTCCATTTCCAGGCTCTGTCTCTTTCTGACTTCCTTAGTCAGTCCCAGGAGAGAGTGTAATGCTGCCTACCATGACATGAGACGTGAGTATCAACCTCAGGGCAGACTGCAAGTCTTGCGTCTGATGAAGTGGGCATTCACCCACGAAAGCTTATGCTTCAATACTTCTGTTAGTCTTAAAGGTGCCACAGGACCCTCTGTTGCTTTTTACAGATTCAGACTAACACGGCTACCCCTCTGATACTTAGCAACATTCAGGTTACTTTCAGCCGCAAAGGACCAGTCACTTATCCCAGGTCAGTTGCACGTTAGATCTTACACCAAAGACAATGCTTGTAGCCAATCCCATAATAAACTACGTACAGATTTATTAAATATGTAAAGGAAACAGGAGAGTTATTTACACAGTTAAAGCAGGCAAACATAGATACACAAATGGGTTACAATCTTAAGTTTCAAAAGATAAAAAAAGCAAGCTCTCTACGTCCTTTAGGGCTACCCCAGGCTAAGCACTGGGCATCTCTTGCTTGTGTATAAAAACCTTGTCCCCCAGAGTCCAAGCAGCATGGAGATAGTCCGTTCCTTCTCTTTGGGGTTTTTATCGCCCTCCTGCCATATGCTCGGGGCTGCAAACTCAGCTGATGGGAGGAATTCCCTTGCATGACTCCTCGCCATGCAGGGTGCGGGGGGGAAGAGCAGGACAGCTGAGCCGTTTGCCCTTTTTAATGATAATAATTGGGCAGGGCATAACACCTTCTGTTAGAGATCAGCACTTGATACTAGTTCATGTCTCCTTCCTGTCTGGTGATTTACACAGCCACAGAGGCTCACAATACAAATATTGCCTTACACTATGGGGTACAGATGTTATAAGTGAGATTAATGCAGGCAGCACCTCACCAGCATTCAATAACGTCTAAACACATTCTTATCATTCTTACACCTATTTTAATGATCCTAACACCCAGGGGAGCCAGATGGTTCCAGCCCTGTACCTGTCAGGCCTGGGGATCCTGGCATGAGCTGGCACCTGGTCTGCCAGCATCACAGAGAGCCAGAAACCAGCTCTTTATTCCCTGCCAGTCACCTCTCAGCCCTTTGTTCTCCAGGCTGGGCCATGCTGAGTTCACAGCCCTCGTGCACGGATGCCCAGCTGATAAACACTAGTGAGCCAAGACCAGAACGGGCAGCTCCTTGCACATGGGCACATGGGTGGGTGTCGCTCGTATTTAGGCGACAGGAGCGTCCGGGTCATTGATTGCTAGGTGTGAGTATTCTGCCCATTGGTTTTTTCCATTGTCTTCTCGCATTTTCCATTGATATGATTTGGCCTCGGCCAGTTCTTTGAATGAGCCATGCAGTTTGTTCAGACAGCTCGGCGACACCTATGTCTCTTAGTCTGTCCTGAGAGCCAACTTAATTCTTTCCCCTTTGCTGGGTAGCAGTGCCTAACATGGGGGGAAACTGAGGCACACATAGGCTTCATGTTACAAAAAATTCCCACTTTGTCCCAGGGGAGCTCCCATAGGGATGGAGCCTTTCCCTGCTAGGCAGCGAGTTCCAGTCACAGGCTGGTCACTGTCCGCCAGCAGCTGGGTGGCCTCAGGGAAAGGAGCTGGTGGTCTCAGT
Organism: Trachemys scripta elegans; assembly: GCF_013100865.1. NCBI lineage: Eukaryota > Metazoa > Chordata > Testudines > Emydidae > Trachemys > Trachemys scripta. Next base: position 99,232,030 of record NC_048306.1, read on the forward strand.
CCAGGGCTGAGGGGGTACATCTGACACGGTTGCCGGCAATCTCAGGGGAGTGGCTGAGGACTGTAGTTCCCCTGGAGGTTCAGCTCTTGCTTTGATCCCTCGGGGCGATCCCTCGAGGCACTTTAGACAGGTTATTAATGATTGCAGGGGACGGGAGCAGATGGGGACAGTCAACACTTTATTTAAAATGATCGTGATGATTACGGTTGGTGTCGCTGTGGTTGCAGTAGTGCTTAGGAACACACGGTCAGAGAGCCGTCCCCCTTCTGCTGGGCCCTACGCAACTATTCAGTGGAAAGACAGCTCCTGCCCCAGACACTTCATTGCTGAGGCTAAGGCAAGAAGCAGTGGGTGGGTGAGGCAAGCAAGGTGACAGTAATGGATACAGGCCAAGATTTGGGGCGGGGGGGGCAGTGCACCTTTAAGGAGCAGGGCCAGTGCACCTGTGCTGGGCCAGCTGGCCCCAGTGGGCTATAAGAGGAGGCCCGTGGGGCCCCTGGGTGAATCAGGACACAGAGTCCGTCTGGAAAGGGGACGAGACAGAACAGATGTGGGGTACTCACTGGGAATAGGGAGAGAGGCCAGAAGCAGGAAGATCTCTGGGAGTGACTACTAGAGTCCCCTGGGACTGGGGCGTGACAGTCCCGGTGCAAGAAAGACCTGGTGAGACAGAGGCAGCAGAAGAAGGCTGGAGATGGGAGCTGCCAGAGACGGCGTGTTTGGGACCTGGGAGAAGGCAGGAGAGCAGCAGAGGTGACTGTTGCTATCCCCAGGACTAGAGCGCCGGACCCCAAGGAACTGGGAGAGGGGCAGGGGGAGTGACGGATGCTCGGCTGGGAGGGGTTCCCGCTGGGAAGAGCAGGGTTACAGTCTAATTAGAAGGACTGGGGTGGCTGTCCCGGGTCAGAGGAAAAGACAAGGACTTACAGAGAGTTCGGGCATGGTCCAAGGTGCCGGGCTGTGTTAGGTGGGCATTGAGGGATGAGATGTCTTGAGTTTTAAAGACGGCTTATACTGCGTATTGGAAATGGATAGTGATTGGGACTTGGGGTTACGGACTTATTTGCATCATGTTTTTGTAATGAACTGTCCCCAAGGAAGGGTATTATTGAAGCAAGAGAGCCTGGCGTAGAGCACTTGGGTTACCTAAGGGGGAAACTGAGGCAGGTATGCCTGACATGCCGTGGCCTGCCGCATGAGAGTTCTCTGGGTCGGGCAGCTCAGTACTTGAAGATCAGGTCCCTTGAAGGTGTCTATAGTCAGGCGCCTAAAATAACTATTCACTTTGGAAAGCCTTGGCCTTAGGGGGTCTCTGTGTATGAGCTAGAGTCCACTGTCTCCGTCTTTGCACCCTTGAATCATCACTTGCCTCAGTCCTGCGGTGATGCCATAGGCCATACTCCACCCTCAATCGTTGGCCCGGTCCATGCAGCTGATGTCAATGGGTGTGCCACAGGCCGAGCACAGACGCGAAACGACCCAGAATTCGGAGGCTAGGCCATCAGTCTGTTGCTACAGAGTTGATTGTGTTATTACTCCTTCAACACCCGGCTAAGAGAAGAGGTGACAGAGAGCGACAAATGAGGCAACACGAGTACCTTTCCAACTAACCACGCGGGCTTCTCAAGGCAGGCAGGGTAGCTTCACGCACCCTGATTTGAATCAGGTACACAATCAGTTATGCCCCCACCCCACCCTGTAAATCGACTCTGCGTCAGTTTCACCTGCTGGCTTTCAGAGGCAAAATCAGCCACAGAAAGGATGACTAACATGGTATAAAAATAGATCCTAATTTTCATATGAAACAGCTGGAAGTTCCTCTGCGGTCAAGTGGGTGCAACCGAGAGCCGAATTGGGCCCCGTATAAACATTTAATAGAACAGTTATTACCAATGATTAAACGTTAGCTAGTTATTTAGCACCAACACCAGACCCTTTGCTGTCAAGATCCCATTGATTTCAATGGAGTTTGGCCAGCAGGACTTTGTATTTAGTCCCATGTGGTACATACAGATAAAGAGCTTCCACTTGAGAAGGTAGACACAACAAACGGGTAATACATACTTTTTAATTCCGGCAAAGATCTGCCAAAGTGACTAGAGATTTTGAGGGCCTGGCTTGAGACACTTGAGTGCGTCCCACTCATCGGGAACTCTGCAGTACATGGAGCTCTCCGGGAGGTTTCCAAGCCCTCAGTGCCCAGAGGGTTTCAGAACAGCCAGCGGCCAATGAGGTAGGGGAAGGTGAAGCCTTGTAAATTTCCTAGACTCTGCGTGGGCCCCATACTGCTGACAAACAAGGACAAGAACCAATGCTAAATGTTTTAGCTTTAAATTCTGGTCGCTGCTCTGCACACACATGGAGGAGACAGAGCAGTAATCACCACTTAGACTCACCACATGTTTTTGCCTGATAATAATGAGTCAGTACTAAATTAAACAATTAATTACACATGTGCAGCACTTTTCATCTTCCCCAGGCTTTACAACACTCTTCTATCGGTTGGTCTCAAAGCCCTTTAAAAAAGAGGGACCGTTAGTCCCATTTTACAGAGGGGGAAACTGAGGCAAGTGACTTGCCCAAGGCCACCCAACCCACCAGTGGCTGAGCCAGGAATTTAACCCAGCTCTTCTGAGTCCCAGTCTAGTGCGCTACCCACTGAATCACACTGCCTCTCTGTGCAGCTTTGCGGTAGGAGGCTTGGGCATAGCCTGAGAATGCAGCATCCCCAGCAAGGACTGCACAGAGCTTCCCAGTGCCTGTGAGACAGGCACAACAGTGTTGAATTTCCTTTTGTCTAAGGGGAGCAGTGTTTGCTGCGCTGGAGCATACCCATGGTTAACGGTTTCTCAGGCTGTCAGATAGTACATACATTGGGGCTGGATCCTCCCTCTGCTTTTAGTGGTGGGGGGATTGGGAAAGGCCAAAGATCCAAACACTCCAGGGCAGGGACTACCTTTGTTCTACTAATTCGTACAGCACCTTGCACGACAGGCCCCTGATCCTTGACTGAAGCCTCTAGGTGCTACCACACAATCAATAATAACCATTGTCTGTTCTGTGTTTGTGGGGCACCCAGCGCAGGGGGGTTCTGGTTCAGCCCTAGGGCTGCTGGATGTGCCGGTAATACAGAGAATAAATAAATAATAATGGTTGTACAATGTGCCCGTGAGGCCCATCAGTGAATCTCCTGCTGATCACGGTGTCCTGTTCTTTGTTTCTTTCCTTTCTCTGAAACAGTGACATTTTCCCCGGAGAAGCTATCCAGGCCTGTGGGCGACACAGCCAGCTTCTTCTGCAATATCTCCGAGGCGAACTTCCCTCAGTTTGATTATAGTTTAAACTGGTACAAAAAGATCAATGCCACTCGCACAGAAAAAATTGCCGAGTTTAATGGGAATGAACCTAAAATCCAAGAGAAATTCACCCTCATCAACCATACCTCTTCTGTTGAGATAAAGATACTGGACCTAACCAAGAATGACAGTGGCGAGTACTTCTGCGGGCTGATCGCTTTCTCCTCGCCCAGTAAAGTGATGGAAAGCAACGTGTCCCAGCTCACAGTTACAAACGAACAAACAGGTTTGTTTCAGAGACAGTATAACGAACCAGCTTGTACGCGTGTCTACCGCAGCCCTCTGCTGGAGGGGCTCAGAGCGCCCGGCCGTGTGCCATAGACCCTGCTTTAGCTCTGGGGGTAGGGGCTTGTGTGTTTGGAGCGGGAGAGGCTGAGCTCTGTCCTCCGTGCTGCGGGGAAGTTCCAGGCGTCTGCGTGACGCAGTGCGGCTGAAGATTTGCTACAATGCTCTGTTGGTCTGTGGGCTGAGTGATATTTCCAGGCCAGAATTCCCCCCACCCCTTGATGCCCTAACCAGCTAGGTTAGAATGGGCGGTTCCCAGCTGCTCAAATCAATCAGCATCTCTCGCTGTGGAGGTCACTTCTGCCAGTGGTCAGCCAGAGCCTTCACTTGCTGCTCTGCAGGGGCTATGTCAGGGCTCCTCTTTCCAACCAATATATTACGGTAGCACCCAAAGGCACCACTCTGGGACCAGGGCCCCCAGGGCTAGATGCTGTAATGTGTGATTTCCTGGCCAGAGTGAAAGTAGTAACTGTCTCTGGTGTGACATTTACAAACCACATGGCCACTTTCCCAGCAGCTGACCTGAATCAAGGCCAAATCTGTGCTGGGGCAGGCCCCACTGGGCTCCCTGCAGGTAACTGAAAGCAAGTTGGTGGGGGAGAGCTTGACCCACATCAAGCACCCGGTGCACAGTTACGATGCTGCAGAAAGTAATAAACCGTGGCATTTTACCCGGCAGCAGTCACTCGGCCATGGATATTTTCTTATTTTACTGTCCCACCTCAGCTAATTATCTGCTGCCGCTGCAAGGACCTCTCCCCCATGGCCGTGTATGTCCCGACACCACAGTCAACAGGGAGGTGGAAGCCCGAGTCCATAAGCATCTCTCGCTCTTCCACTGAAGCCCAGCTCCTTTAAGTTGCATGTTTTAGATGCCGAAGACTCACGCCCCCGATAACCCTGATGTCTGTATTTATGCAGCTGTACTAGAAAAGGGTACTGCAGGTGGAGTTTGAACTCCTGTAAGATGCATGGGACGAGCAGGGACTATTATTATTATTATCTGTTCTTATGGAAGTGCCGATGAGCCCCCATCATGGGCCAGGACCCCATGGTGCTAGGCGCTGTACAGACAGATCAAAAAGCTGGTCCCTGCCCCACAGAGCTCACTGCGTAACATAGGTGCTGGAACTAGGGGTGTGGGTGTGTGTGCAGCCCCCCCACACCCCTTGGCTTCAAGTGGTTTCCATTATACACAGGGTTCACAGTTTGGTTCAATGGCTCTCAGCACCCCCACTATAAATTGTTCCAGCGCCCCTGCTGTGTCAGAGTGCACTACCTTCACTTTAGCACTGGATGAAACTTTTCAAACCTATTTTGGGGGGTCAAAAGTGGCCTTTTTCAGAAAGGAAAAATGTTGTGAAAAACCATTTTTGGTGATGGTTTTGATGGAAAACATAGAAACGGTCCTTGAAATGGTTATCGGCATTCTTTCATTTGCCAAAACACGTTGGAGGGGGGGCTTTTATGCTCACCAAAAGCACGTTTCTCAGTAAACAACGTCATCGACCACTTCAGGAATCTTTTTGATTTGAAAATGGCATGAAAGTTTTTGAAAAAAAGAGAGAGAGAGAGAGAGAGAGAAGAGGTCATTTGGAGCCTGTGAAATGGAAACATTTCAATTTGTTTTGTGAATTAAATCCTCCCCCCCAATCTAGCAGCTCTAATTGCCTTAGTCCGTGTGACTATGTTCCCCTCTGGCAAACAATCAAGTGACTCTGACAGCCTCCTACTTACACACAGCTAATGGGATTACACCTGTATCTCCCAGGTCCCTCAATGGCGATTAGTCAAGATGGTCAGGGTGCAACCCCAAGTCCTGGGTGTCCTAAGCCTCTGACTGCCAGAAGCTGGATGACAGGGAATGGATCACTTGATAGTTGCCCTGTTCTGTTCATTCCCTCTGGGGCACCTGGCATTGGCCACGGTCAGAAGACAGGCTACATTGGTCTGACCCAGTATGGCCGTTCTTATGTTCTTACATCAGCTGATACAGATGTGTGTTGGGTGCAAAGGTTCTGGGTTTGGCTGCTAATATTGACGGATGGTGCCTGTACATATGTGGCCACCAATTCGTTACACAGTCCTACACTGGGCCAGAGCCTCTTCCCACTGACCCTATTACCCAGAACCACTGGATTGAATGGGGGAGGGGGCACTGCGTTATTTTGAGTACAACTGTTTTGCCTTGCCCTTGTTTTGATCAAATGAAATAGAAGCTGGAGCTAAGCAGGGGGCCTGGACTGATTGGGTGGCACTGTACAGATGAGAATCAGAGATCTAGGAAGATAGGACTGGAAGGGACATGCTGGGTCATTGCATCCATTCCCCCGCTATCACGGGCAGTCCCGTCATATGACCCCACGGTGTGACAACAGCACCAGTGCTAGGTCTGACAAACTGTGTGAAATTCACCTCTGTCCAGCGGGCTGGTGCGAGCCGGGAACACCAGTTAAGTCCTGCTTATGCCACAAAACTCAATGGGTGTAGGGCTCCCTTAAGAGCTGTTAACTCCAGCCACGTCGTGCTGGAGGAGAGGACGTGGTTTGCTTTGTATTTTACAGAGACTGTAACGTTTCTTCTTTTTTATTTGCAATTCCCTAGACGGATGGACCACCACCGTTCCCAACGTGACTGTTGACGACCTGGTGGGCGACTTTAAAGTGCCAGTCATCATTGGCCTGATCATCGCCGGGGCCGTGTTGCTGGGGCTTATCACCTACATACTCTTCATCACCGCGCGCCGGACGGGAGGTGCGTCGTGGCAGGGCGAGCGGGGCCCTTCTGCTGCCTCTGCTGCCCTTCCCCTCCGGTGCTGCCGTTGGGGGAAAGCCAGGGCTAGCTGCAGAAAAAAGGGTGGGGGGCAGGAGGGGTGCTCAGGGACTGTGGTGAGCAGAGGCTTGTAGAGACTGACCCGACAGGGCCGCTGTGGACGGGAGGGCTAGCTCAGCCATTCTGCCTCCATCCTGAGAGGTGCTGAGTGCTGTTGAGCTCAGTGGGCCGAACGCTGGGGCCCTTCCGGGATGTTAACTCGGGTGAAATTCCCCCTGGCTTCACTGGGAGTGGCCGGTGCTCAGTGCCTCCCAGGCTTGGGCCCCAAATCTCTGACATTCCCCCAACCCCGCATTAGATTGGCTTGGCCCATTGTAGGGCCAGTGGTGGGGACGGTACAAGGAGCCTTCCCCCTGCCTGGAGCCCCCATGTAAAGGGCAGTGAGCCCCCAGCCCCTGTCTGGGTTGGGTGGGGCCGTGGCCTGTGGAGCTGTCTGTGGGGCCCCAAGAGAAGGTGTGGTTGGTGCCCTCCCACTGGAGCAGGGTCATGCCTCCCAGAGTTCCCCTCCATGCTCCCTTTCCTCAGGCCTGGGCCTTAGTGAGCCCACGGTGGGCAGGGCTGTGTGAGTGCAGGGTCCCCAGCTGTTCGGCTCAGCCAGAGCCAGGCAAGGCTTGGCCGGCTCACTCAGTGCAGCACTCTGTCTCTGTCCAGCGGCAGCCGGACTCGATGAGCCTGCTGCAGCCTTGGCTAGCAGAGCGGGGGCGCATTTATTGTGTATCCACCGGCTGGTCTTTCCACTAGGCCGGCAGAACGCTGGCTGCTGGCTACCAGAAACTGAGGGTGCAGCCTGGCCAGGGAGACTCCCGGCTGCTGCCCAGAGACCTGTGAGGCGATTCCAGCCCACCAGTCCCAGCAGAGCTCTCCCCGTCTGGATTCCTGGGCTGGTGGCTGGGATTCAGGAGCTTAGCTCCCTCACTCGTGCTCCTGGGAGAAGAACCTGAATAGAGCAGGATCGGGTCAGGCCCTAGTGATCAACTGCTCACGATTGGAGCGCTGGAGTAGAAAAACAGGGCACGATTCTCCCCACGGTGGGCCTCTGCTCCAGAATGCCAGGCCCAGCCCTGCAGTCCGTGTGCCAGTGACTCTCCCGCTGGCTTTGAGGGGAGCTTTGGGGACCTATGTCTGGATCGGTGGATGTCGGCACATCCTCCAGTGGGATCTTGCCGAGGGAAGGCGTCTGTGCAGCCCCAGAGTCGTTTGCAGGGAGCTGCAATGCCGCGGGAAGCAGAGCTAACTCTGACGCCCACTCCCCTTGTGATGTTCACTGCAGCCCAGCTCCTGTGCATGGTCTAACCAAATGTGTTACTTTGCAGGGCAGCAGAAACCACAACGTGAAAACGCACTCTTGGTAAGTTCCCCGTCGCTCACGTGCGGCTGGCAGGAAAGAACCTGGGCTTGTCAGATCTTCAGTAGCAAGTGCCCAGATCCATGCCAGGGCGGCAGGCAGAACTGCACAATGCCACAGCTCCTCACCCGTCCCCACAGCCCAGTCCGAGTCCTTCTCGGGCCAGTGCCACCGGGAGAAAGGAGAGAGAGAGAAAAGAAACAGAATGAAATACTCTTAGATGCAGCTGAAGTACTTTGCTTTGCAGGCAATGGATCGTTATGATCAATAATCGTAATGGAGTGACTGTCTGTTTGTATGGCCCCTTTTGTCCCCAAATAGCCCCCAAGCGCTCTGAGCAGTGACACAAACCCTTCTGATACGGATCGCTAATGTGGTGTCCGTGCTCGGCAGCCCCAGAGCACAGCGAAGAATATTGCATTGGAAACAGCCAGCGGGAGAAAGCAATTCTCTGAGCTGGAGTTGGGCCGGGACAATTGGATTAACGTCCCTCCTTTTGATAAAAGGGCCAGGAGCGGGTGGACCTTGATTGTATGTCAGGCCCCAAAGGTGGCACCCGTGGTGTGTCCGACTGCCACCCTGGGGCACCTGGGCCAGCCTTGACGCACAGAGGAGAGCTCCCTGCGAAATCACTAGCACCCCCCGTCCCTTGCAGTAACGTCCAGTTACTAGCCAAGTCCAACCCTCTGAGGTTGTGAGAGCTGATGGGATTACAGTGCAAGGTGTTTTGACTGCTGCCATGTTGATTTCATAGAGTTGGATGCTCTCTAGTAATGCCTTCTAGTGAGAGACTAAAGAAGCTCAATCTATTTAGCTTATCCAAGAGGAGGTCAAGAGGTAACTTGATCACAGTCCATAAGTACCTACTTAGCTGAAGCTAGACCAATTCAGACTAGAAGCCAGGTGCATGTTTTTAATTCAGGGTCATTAACCACTGGAGCCACCTACCTGGGGAGGCGGTGGATTCTGCATCTGGTCGAGTCTCATAGACTCATAGACTTTAAGGTCAGAAGGGACCATTATGATCATCTAGTCCGACCTCCTGCACAACGCAGGCCACAGAATCTCACCCATCCACTCCTGTAACAAACCTCTGACCTATGTCTGAGTTATTGAAGTCCTCAAATTGTGGTTTAAAGACTTCAAGGTGCAGAGAATCCTCCAGCAAGTGACCCCTGCCCCATGCTGCAGAGGAAGGCAAAAAACCTTCAGGGCCTCTGCCAATCTGCCCTGGAGGAAAATTCCTGCTGGGTGCAATCTGTAAATCAAGGCTTTTAAAAACATACCCTCCTGCTCAAAGAGAAGTTCTGGGCTTGAGGCAGGAAGTACTGGTTGAGGTCCTATGGCTTGTGCTCTACGGGAGGTCAGAATGGCCGGTCACAGTGGTCTGTTCTGGCCGTAAAAGGTCTGAATCTGTGTGAGTGCGTCTGCCTGTGTGTGGGGTACGTAGAGAAGCCAGGCGTGTGTGGCTGTGACTCTTAGTAAAAACGCCCTCTCTTGTTGTTTGCACAGCAGAAAGAACAGGTGACGACGTACACGGTGGATTATGGCGTGTTGGAATTCCAGCAGGATGAACACACAGAGGCTTCGGTGGAGAGTTACCCACCTGACAACACGGAATATGCCGTCATCGTGTTCCCTGAAGAGAAGCCTGTCACCCCAGAAAGGGGGAAGAAAACGAAACACCAGAGGACCTGTCAGATCTGAGCGCAGCCCCGCTGATGGGTCAGGAGCCCGACCATGCTTCTCCTTCTGTTTGTCGTCTCTCTACAGCTTTCTCGGAGGCTTTCGGACAGGAAGGCCTGGTGGCAGCATCTGCACTATTTGTACACGCTGCGCCCGGTTTTACGCCAGCCCCTGACTCTCCTTCTTCCCCGTATTGGACAGCCGCTCGAATGACTGACATTTTACGGCAGCCTTCATCGGGGTCCTTCCCTCCGCCAGCAGGCCGCAAGCAATTGTTTGCTGCTAAGGAAGACGTGCAGTCAGAACACGCTTGAGGATCTGGACTAATGGACATGTGGTTTGAGCCCTGTGTTGCCGTGGCGGAGAGCCACGTTCATCCCGGTCCTTGGTTTCTTGCACTGCAGGAGGCCGCATGCTCCATCCCTTGGGGGCCGGGAGGGGAGGAAAGAGGTACAGTCATGTGTCACTCAGCAGTTACCCTATTGGCCAGTGACGCTGGGCTCCAAAGAGAGGCCTTGCCAGTCCTCCTCGTTCATTAGGATGGTGATGGCAAAGCTGGGTCTAAAGGATGGGAGAGGGTAAACCAGTGGGAAAGGATGGGATCTTTAGGGCTGGAAGGTGGATGCGGGGGCACCTGCTGGAAGATGCTACCATAGACTGTTCGAGCCCAGTTCTGCCTTGCTTACGGGCGAGGGATACAAGCTGCCACAGTGCCACCTCACGGATAAACTAATGCTGACCTGCAGCACTGATATTTCAGTCCCTGGGCTCCCCAGTCATTCCAAATGGAGCACAAACCTGCCTCTTTTGACTTCCTGCTGGGTTTGACCCTACTAAGAAATCTTAACATTGGGAGAAATTTGTGAATGCATGCCAGTGGCTGCAGTCTAAACGGATACTATGAAACCGATTGCAGCTCTGATGCGTTCTAATCGCCACAAGAGCTGCAGCACCCAGCTGAAATCAGTGGGTCTTCTTGGGTGCAGTGGACAGGAGAAGGTTGCTCCTTCTGTTCGGTACCGAGCTAGGGGCGTCTCCTAGCTTTGTGGGAGAAGCTGCGTTGCATGTAACTATTTAAAAAGACTAATGGGAAATGTACTGTAATGTGGTTTTTTTTCCTTCTGTAGTGTCACATATTTGCACTTGAAAGTTAAGAGCTGCAGCTGGATGCAGCTGGATTGAAACCAAATCAGGTGGAAATCCGACCCGTGCACGGGCGGAGGAGATGGCAAGAACACGGAGCACTCTGGAGCACCTTACTTCTCGACCAGCCCTGCTGGAATCAATGGGGCTGTCGGAGCAGTAAGGTGACACTCCTGGGGTTCACAGTCAACCTGAGGGCTTGACCCTGTTGAGTGGGTGCTTTGCCCTTAGCTTTGGCAACAGGGGGATCAGGCCCCAGGAGTTTACACTGAAGTGGTCGAAGGTCTTTGTGAATAAAAAGAAGCTTTAACTTTATCTTCAGTTTTGTTTATTGCTTCTGGACTGATACGTGGTGAGGAAAAGGCTGGAGATTGTGCTGGGGCTGGGGGTGTCTTTTTGTCCTGTGTCTGTACAGCTTGCAGGGCAAGGGAGTCCACAGAAGGTGCACAGAAACCAACACTGGAAGACAAAAGACATTCCAGGGAACCGAAATGCCGGTGAACTAAACTGACTACACGGCCCTAGGAACATCCCTAGGGGCGGCAGGTTCGTATAATTTTTGGTGGTGCCCAGAATGGTCCAAGTCTCCCCCGTCCCCACAGAGTTGCCCAAGGCTCTGGGAGGGAATTTGGGTGCGGGAGGGGGTTTGGGGTGCAGGCTCTAGGAGGAAGTTTGGGTGCTGGGTGCAGGCTCTGGGCTGGGGCAGAGGGTTGGGGTGCAGAAGGAGGTGTGGGGTGCAGGCTCTCAGAGGGAGTTTGGGTGCTGTGTGCAGGCTCTGGGCTGGGACAGAGGATTGGGGTGTGGCAGGGGGTGCAGGGTGTGGGGCTGGTCCAGGACTGAGGAATTCGGGGTGTAGCAGGCAGGCTGCCCCGGGGCTGGGGTGGGGGGCCAGAAAGGAGCACTCCCCCCAGCCCTCTCCCCGCCAGCAGCAGCGAGCTCTGGGGGAGAGCGGGAGGGGGCCCCCTTCCAGGCCCCCCTGGCACAACACTCACCCAAGTGTCCCCAGGCTGCTGCTCAGGAGGTCCAGCCAGGATAAGCCCCCCTCCTCGGAGTCGAGTCAACTCGGAGTCGCCTGCTGGGGGCGGCGGGGGCTGTCACGCACCTGTTCCCCTCCTCCCTCCGCAGGTGCAGCATCCGCCTCGGCCTGCCCCTTGTAGCCGGCAGCGGCCAGCGATGGAGCGCAGTGCAGAGCTGCAGGGGGCAGCCGCCCGCTGCCCTGGGCAGGCAGGGATGTTCAGGGGACGCACGCGGGGGCGGCAGGTGGGGCCGGGGGACACTCTAGGGAGGCGCGCGGGGGCAGCAGGTGGGGCTGGGGGAGGGACCTGGCCCTGAACATTGGTGGAGCTGGGCCCCCGGGCCCTGAATTTGCTGGAGCCCGGGCACCACAGGCTCATATAACTCGTTGCCCCACCTAGGAAATGATCAGTAATAACCAATATCTCATGCATATTGAGTGCTGCTCATCGGTGTCTTTTTCTTACCATTGACTGAGTTCCCAAGAAACTTCAAATTCCCAGAGAGGGTTACATCCTACAAATCCTTGGCTCACGCGAGAGGCCCTAGAGGGCAGGTTTGGGGATCCACCCCGTGCGGGGTGTCTGGGGCTGTGAGCTCTCTCAGAACTGGTCAGCTGGTAGGATTAGGGCCACAGAGCCCACTTGGACATTCATCGAATCATAGATACGTCGGCTGGAAGGGATCTCGAGAAGTCATCAAGTCCAGCTCCCTGTGCCGAGGCAGAACCAAGTAACCCTAGATTGTCCCTAACAGGTGTTTGTCCCACCTGTTCTTAAACCCCTCCAATGACGGGGATTCCACAACCTCCCTTGGAAGCCTGTTCCGGAGCTTAACTACCCGGAGAGTTAGAAAGCTTTTCCTAATATCTAACCTAAATCTCCCTTGCTGTAGATTAAGCCCATTATGTCTTGACTTACCTTCAGTGGACATGGAGAACCACTGATCACAGTCCTCTTTAGAACAGCCCTTAACATATTTGAAGACTATCAGGTCCCCCATCAGTCTTCTTTTCTCAAGACTAAATGTGCCCTGTTTTCTTAACCTTCCCTCATAGGTCAGCTTTTCTGAATCTTTTATCGTTTTTGTTGCTCTTCTCTGGACTCTCTCCAATTTCTCCACGTCTTTCTGAAAGTGTGATACCCAGAAATGGACACAGTCCCCGAGCTGGGACCTCCCCAGTGCTGAGTACGGCAGGATAATTACCTCCTGTGTCTTACCTACAACACTCCTGGTAATACACCTCGGAATGACACGAGCCTTTTTCACTACTGCCTCACACTGTTGACTCATATTCAATCTGTGAGCCACTAGAACCCCAGCTCCTCTTCTGCAGTACGACTGCCTAGCCAGATATTCCCCATTTTGTAGCGGTGGATTTGCTTTTTCCTTCCTAAGTGCACTGGTCTCCGTTGAATTCCATCTAGATGAATTCAGACCAATTCTCTACTTTGTCAAGATCATTTTGAATCCTGAGCCTGACCTCCAAAGCGCCTGCAACATCGCGCGGTCTGGTCTCAAACCGGTTTGAGGACGTTGCTGCTCCACTCCCGCCTGAGTGTGTGTGAACAGCCTCCTTAGAGCCAAGTCATGACGGGTTCTTGCATGAGCTAAGCTTGGTAGACTCAGACCTGAATACTGTACAGCAAATGGGCTGGGGCCAAGTCACCAAACTGAAAGAGCGCTGATAAGCATCAGCCATTTGCTTTTAATAGCGAGCCCAGGCGATATTTGCTGAGTGCATCAGAACAGCACAGAAGACGTGGAGGCAGCGGGGGTGAAGTGTTAACTCAGTCAGCAGTTTTGTTTTTCGTTTTCCCGTAAGACCTGACACTTTCTAGATGCAGCCCTGGGACTGGTTCACTCTTTCCACTCTGCCTCCATAGCAGAGAGAGGAATCAGAGCTTCAAGGTGTCACTGGCCGCGCAGTCGCAGGTCGTGTGCTGCGGTTTGCTGAGCATACACGTATGTTTGTGGATGGACCCTGCCAGGTGCTTGTTTACGTCCCACTGTGCTTGCTACCTGCCAAGGAAACACAGTGTAGGGCTGTAGTGTGGGGTGTTGGGGCCAGAAAGAAATGGCCTCCTGGAAAACAAGGGTGTTTGGCAAGAGCTCAGGGGTAGTTTAAGGAAGTTTGAGCCATATTCTTGGCACAAGGAATGAAGTGCTAGTATCATGGCTCCCTTGACACTAAAAACACAAGCCTCAACTACTTCAGCTAAAGGAGAAACTCCATCAGTAATAGCAGTAGTAGGCTCTTATCCTCTTTACAGACAAGCCACTAGCGTGGGTCAGGACACAGACACTGGGCTCGTGTGGCTTTCAGCAGCAGCTGAACAGGGGATGTGACGGTGCACCACATAAAGCTTTATGGAAATATGCTTATGAATGTATATATGACATAATTGGAGTATGTTTTAGGCTACATATGCCATGTAACACATCTCTGCAAAGGTTATGATCCACTGAATCTATTCATCCTATTTGTATGCATGTATCATTTTTGTATTCGAAGTTATGAATATTGTCTTGATTTTTAAGTAGCCTTTGTAAAGCATTTGGTCAGCTTCTTGAGAAAGGAATGTGCAAATTAAGTGCCCAATCAAGAAACACTTAACGAACAATGGATCTTGGAAGGCTCCAATCCACATAAGAAGTCGTCCTGGAGACATTCCAGATAGCATGTGAGCAATGGCTGCTGCCTGTAAAAACTGAGTCATGCATGGACATGTGACTTGCCCATGTGATTCCAAAACTCCATCTTGGAGCTGAACTTTGCATAGGAGAGAGGAGGGGATCTCCAGCCACAAGAGAAAGTCTATTTACGCCTGTGGGAGACCCCTCCATGTGGTCTTCAGCTGGCTCAAGAGATAGCAGCTCCTCCACCCCAAAGGAAACTCAGGGATCTCAAACTCAGAGGACCATGAGGGCCACCAGGGCCGGCTCCAGCATTTCTGCCACCCCAAGCAAAAAAAAAAAAAAAAAAAGCCGAAAAAATAAAAAGCTTGTTAAGCTGGTGCTTGGAGCCGGCCCTGAGGGCCACATGAGGACAAGTACCCGAGGCCTGCCTCACTGACACACACACCCCTGCTGCCCCCGCCCCCACTCCACCCCCTTCCATGAGGCCCCGCCCTGCTCTGCTTCTTCCCACCCCTTCCCCGCCCCCATTCCAACCCCTTCCCCAAAGTCCCCATCCCAACTCCGCCCCCTCCCTGCCTCTATTCCAACCCCTTCCCCAAATCCCCGCCCCGGCCCCACCTCTTCTCCGCCTCCTCCCCTGAGCTCCCCCTCCTCCCCTGCTCCTGCCCCCTCCCTCCTGGAAGCACCTGGAGGTAGGCAGAGGAGCGGGGACAGGGCGTGCTGAGGGGGAGAGGGGGTGGCAGGTGAGGGGAGCTTGGTGGCCGCAGGAAATAACTCGGGCGGGGGGGCCGCAGGGAGCTTGGCAGTCCGCAGCAAATAACTCTGCGGGCTGCATGCAGCCCGCGAGCCGCATGTTTGAGACCCCTGCCTGAAAGAAACTGGAACAAAGGACAGTAACCACAGGGGGTGTGAGTGATTGCTGGACCCAGACTAGAAGGAGACTAGTCTATAAAAGGAAGCTTACTGGAACACCTCTGAGGGTGAGATTTTATCGGTATTCAGTTTTCTTACTGTATTAATACACTTGCATGTTTTGTTTTATTTCGCTTGGTAATTCACTTTGTTCTGTCTGCTATTACTTGGAACCACTTAAATCCTACTTTCTGTATTTAATACAATCACTTTTTACTTATTAATTAACCCAGAGTATGTATTAATACCTGGGGGGGGGGCAAACAGCTGTGCATATCTCTCTATCAGTGTTATAGAGGGCGAACAATTTATGAGTTTACCCTACATAAGCTTTATATAGGGTAAAACAGATTTATTTGGGGGTTGGACCCCACTGGGAGTTGGGCATTTGAGTGTTAAAGACAGGAACACTTCTTAAGCTGCTTTCAATTAAGCCTATAGCTGTTAGGGGGCGTGGTTCAGGCCCTGAATCTGGGTTTGCAGCAGGCTAGTGGGTCTGGCTCAAACCAGGCAGGGCACTGAAGTCCAAAGCTGCCACGGCAGGAAAGTAGGGGTAGAGGTAGTCTTGGCACATCAGTTGGCAGCCCCCAGGGGGTTTCTGTGATCCAACCCATCACAGGGGGTTCCTCAGCCAACCTGCTTGCACAGGGCAGGATGGAGTAGGACAGCCAGGGAGGTAAAGTCCTGCAGTGCTCCTTTCTGTCATTCAGAGCAGCATTCTCTCCTTTCCAGAACCTGCTTCCGGTAGCAACATCTTTGCTGGAGGTCTGGCTATGGCCTCCCACCTTCTGGCTATGGAGATATGGAGCACCGGCAGGTGCATAGCCGGACACCCCACCCCAGCGGTAACCCAATGGAGCATGATTCTGCTCTGCCAAATCCAACAGTATCACTGCCAGTGACGTCAGCGGGAGCAGGGAGGTTAAACCCGTGGGTCCTTCGTTGTCCCTGCTCCTGTGCCGTTGCACTAGGTAGGGGTGGGGAAGGGTCTTTCCCCCCATTTTCGCCCCTTCACACCTGCAGGAGGCTGGCCAAGATTTTGCCCATCAGCTGGGCAACCCGTTCTGGCTGAGGAAGGGCGGATGCATTGGGGGTGAGTACATGGCAGGCAGCGGCATTGGGAATACAAGGCTGTGATTCCCAGGCATCAGACCTTTGGGAGCCAGGGGTCAGCAAACAATGCACATCCCAGCAGTGCCTCTGAGACAGTTCCCAGCGTGCCGGGCCCAGCGGGGTGTGGCGTGGAGAGGAGGGAGCCCCCCCGTGACACTGCAAAGCAATGAACAGAGAGGGGAAGCAGAGAGGAGGGGACAGACCATGCGTGGGACACAAAGAACCTTCCCCCCTTGTGCCCTCAATACCGGAGCCAGACACAATTGCAGCCCTGAGCTCAGGGAATGGTCCTTCTGAGTGCGGGAAGGAGCCAGGTCTATCCAGCACTCAGCATAACATGGCCTCCTATCCCAACTGGCACCCGGAAGCGCCAAAGTCATAGAAATAGGAAAGGGCGGGGAAGAAGCAAGGCCACGGGCCCCTCCCATCCGCACCAGCCAGCAGAGCCTGCAGGATGTGCAGTGGAGAGCAGGTGGGGTTCTCCTCAAGGCGCGTCGGTGGGCGAGCTCATGGGATGTCTGGGAGCTCCAGAAGGGACGCCAATGGAGGTAATCGCTCCCAGAGCTCCCCTGTGCCAGTGGGCTGAGACTGCAGTCGGGCGTTGAGGCTGTGAAGGAAACGAGAAAGAGGAAGGGAAGGAAGGGCCGAGGCGGTGGAAGGAGGTTGTGGGACAGAGCTTTGCTCGTTCTCAGGATAGGAGCAGGCCCCCTCGGTGGGGGGAGGATGTTAGTTCAGGCAGTTCCAATTCCACTTCACACGAAACCGAGAAAATCAGTGCGGTAGGTTCAGGCAGATTGTCATTTTCCACACAGGCTCCCCAGGGCCAGGGGACATGTGTCTGCAGAGCTGCTGGCCGTTCATGGCTCTTCAGCAGGAGGTTCCACACCAAACATCTCTTTGGAGCGCCTGTAACCGCAGCACAGGTGGGGCACCCGAAAGGCACCCGAAAGACAAGGAGCTAGGCCTCCCTCACACAGAACTCTGCTGGTGCGCCTCAGCACCCCCTGCTGGTCCAGTCCTGGACCTCTACAGCTCTGCCCTGGCCCGATGGACCGGCAGCCCCCAGTGCTATCCTAGTCCTGTGGTCCTCACGCCTGACCTGCAGTGCCCCCTGCTGTTCCAGTTCTGCAGGTCTTTATAGTCCAGGCTGTCAATGGTATTGAAATGCCGGGTAATAGCTGCAGTGTCCACCCTGCACTAAGCTGAGCCCTAACAAACTCATTTTCCCTTGTGATCCTAAGGCAAGCTTGGTCGTGGATCCTCCAGAGGGGAAAGGCTAATGCTGCAAAGCCACCTCCCCACCCCCGTTTACCAGCTTGGGACAGAAGCTGCCCACAGACCATGCAAAGGTCGAAGGTGCCAGCAGGCTGCAGTTTGGTAGCCAGGAGACTCTGGCCTTTCAGGAACGTTCACTTTGCTGAACTGGCTGGTTGGTCTTTCTAGGAACAGAGATAAGACAAGGTGGGCTCTGTGGTTTTGGTGGGATTAGGTTTCGGCTGTTGAGAAAGCGTTTTGTATCTAGAATGACTAACCTGAGTCACCACTGCACCGACCTCCAGCTCTGTGAGGTGTCACCTCACGGATTTCAGCGGCGTTACAGCCGGGCCGGAGGCTGGCCTCACTGCAGTTTTACAGCGGTGTCGCTGCACTGCCTCCTGAGGAGTTACACCCGATTCACACTGATGTAAGTGAGGAGACTCGGGCCCACCAACATTAAATTACAGGTAGCGATAACGTCGTGGATTTGATTGTCCATTGTGCTAGCGTAAGGGTTCTCAAAGTTCATTGAACTGCAGCCCCCTTCTGATAACAAAAATCACTACGTTCCTGAGGCAACCCAAGCCGGGGCAAAGCCAACCTGAACCCCTTCGCCGCAGGTAGGGAGCCAAAGCTGAAGCCCCAGGCAAGGGGCCTGTGACCTGAGCCCGCCACCCAGAGCTGAAACTCTCGGGCTTCAGCTTCAGCCTTGGGCAGTGGGGGTTGGGCTTTGGCTCCGGGCCCCAGCAAGTCTAACGGCAGCCCTGGCAACTCCATTAAAAACGGGGTCGCGACCCACTTTGAGAACTGCTGCCACTAGCGCCTTGGGTCAGCATTTATACCTGTGCACAGTCTAGTGTCTCCAGAAAGGTACATCCAGTGCTTAATTTGTAATGACAGAGGTGCCCGGGCTCAAGCAATTTTTTTACTTGCATAACTGACATGACAAGCCCAGGGGTGCTGGGCTCTGAACTGCCAGGCCCAGAGGTGCCGGGGCTCTGAACTGCCAGGCCCAGAGGTGCCGGGGCTCTGAACTGCCAGGCCCAGGGGTGCCGGGCTCTGAACTGCCAAGCCCAGAGGTGCCGGGGCTCTGAACTGCCAGGCCCAGGGGTGCCGGGCTCTGAACTGCCAGGCCCA
>NC_048306.1:99255650-99399154 GCF_013100865.1 Trachemys scripta elegans
GGCACAAATTAAGCACTGGGTACATCAGTGGGGATGGGGAATCAGACTCACTGAATTCGCTCCAGCCTATGGCAGTAGCTAAAGCAAAACTGTGCTTGACCAGTGCTTAATTTGTGCCAAGACTTGCCAGGACAGAGCCCCGGCACCCCTGGGCCTGGCAGTTCAGAGCCCCGGCACCTCTGTTCTTGCCGTGTCAGTTATAAAAGTAAAAAAATTGCTTGAGCCCCGACACCTCCTTCATTACAAATTAAGCCCTGCCCCTGACAGTATGTTCTCCAAAGCCACTTCCCAAGGGAGACTATTGCACAGTGTAATAACACAGTAGATCTCACTGCTGGGAAATGCGGACACACACACACACACACACACACACACACACACACACACACAGAGAGCCAAACTGTGTGCTGGACAGCGGTCACTGGACAGCGGTCACTGGAGCTGTACATGGCTACGCGTGGTTCCCCCAGTGCGCCACTCACCAGTAGGAAAGGAATGTCAAGGGGATCAGGGACAGAGGAAGCAGCTCAGGCTTGCAGGGGGAGAATACCCCCAGCTGGCGGGGGAGCATGTCCAAGGTAGAAGGGAAACAAGCGTGGGGAGAGGTGGTGGTGACCACCTAGTGGAATAGCATGTTGATGGGAGCAGAGGGAGAAAGGCTGGTGACTTCAGGTTCCCAGGGGCCAAAGGCTCACTGAGCCAGGGTTGGGAGAATGTTGTTCGCAAGTGGCAGGATGGGGGCTGGGGGTAACTGATCAGGTATTTGCTGGCTGTGGAACTTTGTTGAACTGAGACCAAGACCACAGACAGTGACTGGTGAAATAGGGTGGTAGTGGACACATGGCTACCAAACTTCGGAATGAGGAAGGAGATATGAGGAAGGAGATAAATCTGGGGAGTTTTCTCTGATCACTATGAAAGTTCTGCTCACTGCGGACACTGGTAAACCCACATGGGTACAACTCAGTGAGAAAAACTGGGGCCCGAGGAAGCTGTGTATGGCAATACAAATAGTCTTGCAGAGGTGTGTGATCAAAATGAAAACTGTCTCTGAGATTCGGTACTCGGTTTACCATGGTGCCAACGGCACTGCCACACCAGCCCCACACTCACAAGGGACCCATAGCGACTACATGGGGGCCCACAAATATGTTTGGTGCTGGGCCCACAAAAGATTAATGTGGCCCTGGCTTCACACAGGGCCATGGCAGGCTTGGATCTTCCTCTCGCTGATTGCCACACAGGCTTGCATCAGTGTGGTAAGTGTGGTCTCCAGAGCAGCTCTCCTTTTCCTGTGTACTTTGGGCTGTCAGTTAGTGCAACCACTTCCGACCACCAATACCTGGCGCCGCTCTGACAACTGGGCCAAGTCCAGACGCACTCAGTCTTGCTGCATCATTCTCCCACCATCTGGGATAAACACCTTCCCCCAGCTAGGGCTGAGCTCACAGGTTCTCTGCAATGAAGACCCCTCAAACCTCCTTCTACTCCTGGGCCAAACACGAGCTGAGACTTTGTTAAGAGACCACCCCTCCCCTTCCCAGCATGACCCCAGTCTCCTCCCTGCATTTTCCCCACCTTCAGTTTTGCCTACATTGGTAGGTCTCAGGGGGAACCATCACACCCATCTCCAGCACAGGGGGTCTCCTCTATGGGGTGACCAAATTGCCTGCTCCCCTCCTTTGGTTCTTGTTGTATGGATGGGCGACCCGTCTCTGACTTCAGCGGAGTTACTCCTGATTAGAGGGGTCTGAAACAAGGGGCTTTCAGTTCGTTTAAAAGTTTCCGTGTTTTCCAAATGTGCTTTCATCCTGATTGGGAATGTGCTGCCATGTGCCGGTGAACAGGGGTGATCATGATACATCCCTGCGCAAGGGGGTAGTGTGAGCCTTCATTAATGTTTCTAAAGGGCTTTGAGATCCGTGGATGGAAGCTGCTGCTACGGAAGGACAAAGCAGGCATCCTGGGACCATTGGGATCTGAAGCTGGGCCTGTCCCTAGGTGGCTAAACATGAGCCATGGACTGGAGGCTGTCATTGGGATAATGGCTGATGGCCACTCTGGGGCTTATAATGATGACCTAGAGTTGAGAAATAAGGCTTCCATCCCTGCACTGCAAGCAGTAAACTGGACGGGCCTATGCCGTAACAATCAGTGGATCTAAGGATACGTTCACCAGCATGCTGTCCGCTGGCACCTCCTCACCAGCTTCTCTCTCTCAAATTTCCCTCTGTCAGAAAGTCTCCTCCATCTTTCCCCCACTTGAGAACTCTGGCTGCCTTTCACTGAGTGTGCTTCAGGGCTACATTCCGTCTGCATTTCCTCCCTGTTGACTAGTTTTGCTTTCTCTAGTTTTGCTTTGAGTTTGCTCTGGCATCTCGTTGTTCTGTGGCTTCCTTCCTTCCTAAATACCGAGGCATCAGCCCTGCACGTGGCTGGATTGAACTGGATCAACAGTGTCCTGTCCTGGAAATACACCAGCTTCCAGGGGTTGGAAAGGAAACACGTCTCAGTGGGGTGTCCCCATGGGAGGGAGCATCTCACTGGGGTGCTGCCGTTGCGGGAGCAACTAGATCCCTATTTTCCTAGAAGAGGCGCTAATGTTTGTCTTGGTGGGGATCGCTTTTAGGGTTTCCATACCAGAAGTGCACAGCTTTCTACTCCTCCCTTTACACAACGGTCCGTCCCCCCCCCCCCCCGAACTTCTGTTTCCTTTCTAGAACCTCAAGGATCATTTCATCTCTGCAGTTCACTGAGTGTCTGGGCCTAATTCCCATCCCCTACCTCCTTTAGAGTTCAAATCCCACACAGTTTGGAGGAAGTGGATGGCTTACAGGGTTGGCAGAACCTTTCTCCATGGTCACAGATATGAATTTAGCCTGGCTCGGGGGTGAGCTGGTAGCTATTCACTGCACTATGTTACATGAGGCCGGCGGTCCTGTTCCGGCATCTACATCACAGCTGGCACTTCTCCTAGTACCTTAGCAAGGAGGACTGAAGGACCATGCAGATCTAGATATTTAATGGTCCCCCTCTGCACTCTTCACAGTTGTTAACATATTCATCCTCCCAACGCCCCTGGGAGGAACCAAGGCACAGAGGGACTAAGGGACTTGCCCATGGTCACACAGGCAGCAGTGGCAGAGCAGGGAATTGAGCCCAGCTTTCCTAAACCCCAACCCAGTGCCATCACCACTAGACCAGCCTTCCTCTCAGGTACAGCTCCATGTAGGGAGCATGCAAAGTATAGACACTGCCCGCCCAGCAAGCGTGGGTGGAAACAGCAGTGTAGATGGCAAAGACTGCATAGGTGGGTAGAGTAGAGTGCTCTACATGCCTGAACGCCAGGGTATGTACCCTACACAGCTCTCTACATGCCCAAGCCGTGCTTCCCATGTCTACACTGCTGTTTTTAGCAGCGTGCTGTCTGGTTGCCTCCCCGCTGCCGGAGCCTTTCCCTGCGGCGTGTAGCTACACGTGTGCTGCCCGCACTCTACACCCCCACCATAAATGTAGATGTAGCTTCGGATGGAGACATAGTTGGGGGATCCTTGAAAACTGGATGCGAGGCATAGCCAGGGGCAGAGGGTATACGCAGGGAGCCTGCAGTTCATACCGCAGCCCCAGAGAGGAGGGGTGGTGTGAACTGTGCGTCTGGGACAGGGAACAGAGAACTACTGGGTCCTGCACGGCAGGGGGTGGGTCAGAAAGAAAGAGAGGGAGCTGGAGGTGACAGGCAAAGGGGAAGATTGTTGGCGGCCGTGGGCTGCTATACCCCGAGGCCAAGGGGAGGACAGATAAGAGAGAAGGAAGAAATGGTGAGGTGAGGAGAAGAAGAGAGGCCCAGCTCCACCCAGTCAGTTAGGAGGCCTGCCTCATTAATAGAGCTCAGGTTAGATTAATGTGGATGCTTAGTTTAAGCACAAACAGCTCCAGGGGGTTTGAATGAGGCAGGGGAGCTACACACTGGGCTGTACTGCCTTAAAAGTCTCTCTTTATTCTGATGAGCAGCCATCACGGAGGTGTCGGCGTGGCATCCTACCAACCAAGGCGCTGGTACTGCAGGGCGCGCTTTCGTTTCCACGGTGACTGCCGGGAAGAGGCAGGGTGCCCGGGCAGGGCTGGTAGGTGTGTGCATGCGATGGAATAGGACGTCAGCGCACTTTCAGGCTCGGGGGCGGTAACGGGAAAGTCCCCTTTAGTAATAGCAAATCAGAGACTTTAATAAAGGGAGCAGAACCCAGCGATGACTCCGGAGTCTCAGAACTTGAGGAGTTGTGATCTGAGTATTGTTACCGTGGTACAGTGAGGGCTGATTTCCATGACACCAGCTTTTCTAAGGCGGGGCGCATTTCAGATGCAGAGGCTAGAAAGAGATACTGGTTTACTTTACATCTGCAACAGGCACATTTCTCATGATCGGTTTGGAGATGAGAGGGCATTCGGGACCAGCTAGCTACCAGAGGGGGGAAATAATAGACTCGATTACCAGGCTCCTTCCTCCATGGCTGTAGCAGATGGTAGGAGGAAAGGATATTCTGCTCGTACCACATCTACTCCTGCTGAAGGGGCTGGTTTGTATGGGCACAAGGAAGAAAAGTTACAATGCACCGATGACAGGCTAACTTCACAGGCGTTTTACTCCCATTCAAACTGGACTGAGATTTTTAGACCATCCTAGAGGATTTGGGCACATCTGCCATTAAAATAAATGGAAGGCATGTTCCTAAATCCCCTAGCCTGCTCTGAAATTCTCAACCAGTAACGCCGAAGGAAGATGGGCAGGTACCATAACCAAGTGACCACATGCTCTGAGTGTTGGAGCCCATGTCCTTACCCATCCTCTCCACCAACTCACGTCTGCATCTGACACAATGGGGCCATAATCGAGGTTCCCAGGTGCACTGCTAGCATAATAATAATATGATAATAATTAATTAACAACAACAACAATAATAATTAATAATAAATACATAAAATAATGTCCTGTATAAAGTTAGCCTGCAAGCACTTTGGGGCAGGGATTATGTCTTTGTTCGGCAAAGTATCCAGCACACTATATGGCACCGTATACACATTCTATAAATAATACTAATGCTAATCTATGGCAGTCTAAAATCCTGTACGTGACTGATCAGTGAGAGAAACGAGCAGGTGACTGGTGCTTTAATGTTGCCAGTTCTCTTTTCTCGTCCTTATGGGGCCGGGGCTTTCGTTCCCCATGATGGGTTCGCTCCATGGTTCACTAGGAGACCATTGGCCCATGGTTCTGCTGCTGGGATCGGGATGGAAATTCATGTCCCGGGCTCGACCCTTGCTGAGTTGTGGGTTCTGCTCTGAAGGCAGGTTCTGTTCCCTGGGAGAGAGGCTCTGTGTGGGGCTTCCACAGGGACCATGGATAACCGGCCAGCACTCTCATCCAAACGCCTTTGAGCCCATCCACCTCCAAAGGCAAGTCCATTCAGTATCTGCTTCCCTGGTGTGTTCTCAGCATTAAAACGGTGGCCTGGGTATTGCCTGGCTACGCTCAGGCAGCTTGTGAGTGAGAAGTGACTAAAGTTCTCACCCAGACACAAGGAGCTTTAACTTCAAGAGAACATCAGTTTCCACTGTAGGAGGAAGAAGCGTCTGTCTGGGGTTCGCACCCCGCTGCAAAGGTCACGGTGCTTTGCTGATCAGCCGTGGAAGTTTGGATCCAGTGGGTAAGCGCTCACTAAGGCAGACACAGCCCATCTTTGCACCCTGTTCACCGTTTGGTAGTGGGGTCTGAGCTCCAGTGGAAGAGACCTTTGGGGGCTTGTGAAAATGACCTGTCACCGGTGCATCTGGTATTTTACACTCCGCTGTCTGGGCTGAGTTCTGATCTCAGTGACACCGCTGTCCCGGTGACTCCAGAGTGATCCATGGAGTCTCCCCAGACTGCGGTGGGGCTGGGGTGGAAGATGGGAATGTCACCCTGTCATTGTGAATTCAAGGAACACGCTGAGCAGCGGGGTTGGGGGTGGGGTGGGAGGGGTGTGTGTGTTTTGTCTGGCCTGTCGTGGAAACAAAGGGAGAAAGAAAGCAGCCCACAAACGGCTCTGCCCCGCTGTAAACATGGAAAGTCTGTTTCAGTGCAGCTCCCTTGAAAAACAGCTCAGGGACTAGATGTAGCCACATGAAAAGGCTCCGGCAGCCAATGAGTGAGAGCAGGGAGAGCTGGCAGCAGCAGGTAATTTGCACACAGGGGGTTAACAGCCTCTGCCTGAAAACACTGCAGCTCCCTGCTCAGCCAGGGAGACTGGGGTAGGCACAGGTGGAGCTGGGTACTGATCCCCACCGTGGTTAGCTTTTGCCCCATAGCAGCTGGGAAATGCCCTGAAGCAAGCAGTCGCGTACCGCTTCCCTCACCTTCACCGGAGAGATCCCCCAAAGAAGCCCCAAGTCTCTGTCCCACAACCAGACGCAGCTTGTCCCAGGCCTCCAACCCTCAAAACAAAATCTCCCACCTCCTTTTCTCCCCCGCCCCCCAAGAGCAGGGCATTTCCCAACATGGAGCTCTCCAGAGAGAGTCAGCGAGGGGAGGGGATGTAGGTGCCTTGCAGGTGCCCCTGTATCATTCATTGGAGGTGGCTATAGCAACCCCAAACTGAGCAGGAGGCAGGATTGGTCAGATAGTTTACTGGACAAATTCCTTCCGCCAGTTTGAGTCAATACTGGTTACAGTTTTTTCACTGTGGGTATTTGTCGTTGTGACACATGGCTAGAAAGGGTTAAACAGCCCGCCAAATAAATAACCCTCAAAAGACACAGGGGGAGATAGTGTTTGTGTTTTTGTGTATTTACCTATGTATGAGCAGGGTGGACAATGTAATCCTCAGTCCCTGTCTATGCTGTACTCTGATAATTCAGAGGTCAAAAGAAGATCCTAGCATTTAAATGAATTGTAAACACGGGATATCTCCGGTACTGTGAATGGTGGAGGACAAAGCAAACGGCCTTACGTTAATTCGTATAGCTAAGTACTGGTGATGGACCTCCTTCAAAGTCATCCTAATGACTTTTTGTTCCTCGAGGAAATCCCAAAGAGGACATGAAATTGTATACAAGATCCTTGGGTCCTGATTCTGTCATCTCAGATCTGCTTAGACTTCATCAGGGGAAGTTTGAGTCGCAAGACTGAGGTCCCAGTTCTGCTGGGACGCCCTGTCTATGAGATTTGGATTGGATTATGACCTATGACCTGAATTCTAAAGGAACTCTTTGCAACTACAAAGCTCACCATCTCTGCTGTGAATCTGCACCTCAATGGATTGAACTCATGTCTGTCTGTATATTGATCTTTTAACCAGCCTCTCTCTCTTTTGTTTTTTAATACATTTTAGTTTAGTTAATAAGAATTGGCCGTAATGTGTATTTGGGTAAAATCTGAAATATTCATTAACTGGGGCTGGGGAAATGAACACGAGATGCAAACAACATTCTTATAAGAAAGTTCGCAATGCATTTTTGCCGGGCATGGGAAAAGATCCTAAGAAGTTGTGGGAGGAAGATTGTGGCTATAGGGAGGAGAAGTCACAGAGGGAAATCATGAGAGATGGACCCACATGGCTAGTATTTGCCTATGGACACATACTATAAACCCTAGCTTGGGGTGAACAAATACATAGGAACTGGGTTAAAGCAAAATGAAAATAGCAAGGAATGGGGTGAACTGCGTTTCCTGAATCCTCCCCTGCGTGTTGTCTATCTAGACTGCAAACGCTCTGGAGCAGAGAACTGTCTTTGCTTTATGTTTGGGAAGCAGGGTGGGGGCTAGAAACATCCTGATACTAGTTTAATCATTATCATTTGAACCCCGCAAATGACAACACTCCCTAGGACACTTCCTAAGCACCCCCAGATTGGCTGAAGTGCTGGGTTGGCATGGGAGATGCACAGAGACACTGACAGACAGAGCCACCCACATGAATGGCCACTACTTCACCCCCCCACAGCCCACAGGTGCAAAACCAGCAGACTCCTTTGGGAGAGCTGTTCTGTATTGTGTTGTGGCCAAATTCTGCCCTGGCTGGAACCGCACGGCGTGCCCGCACTGTCAGCAAAGTCATTCTGGGTGTGACTCAGGGCAGGGACTTTGTCTGGAAGCAAAGGTCGAGCTTCACAAACATCAAACTTGGTTCTGTGCCATGGGGTGGCACCTGTTGCTGGGGAAAGGAAAGCAACCCGCAAAGGTCTCTTCCCCAGCCACAGCCATGGAAGTCACAAGCCAGGAGACTCAAATTTCAGTCCAGATCCCTCCAGCAGATCACGGTCATAGTGCAAAAATGGAACCAGCTCCAAAGGCAGATGAGTTGGGACCATGGAGATATGGCAGCAAATATTTTCTCAGAAGATTGAGCAGATGAAACCAGGAGACAGGTGGACTCTGAAGGCGGATTATAACCTTCAGTCCAACGACCTGGACCCTGGATGGAAGCAATTCCTGCAACAACATGCGTTTGCCAGGTGAGGGGTAGGGAGCAGGAGAATGGGGTTAGCAAAGGGCTTTGTGAAGAGCAGCATCTTCCTTGCATAGCACTACCACAGGCTAAGAGCTGGTTAAATAGTAAAGGAAGAACTAATGCACAAAGAGTCGGGCTGGTGGCAAATCTTCCTCCTAAATGATTATTTGAAGGGAAATGGCTTTTTGGATCGAATGGAAATTTTCATGAAAAACAGCTGTTTTTTTTAAAAAACATTGGGGTTTCCCCCCCAAGCCCCAAACGGAAAATGTTTTGGTTTTTCGACATCCCCTCAAAATTTTTCATGGGGAGGGGGGAAGGGAGGAATCACTTATCGGCTCTAACAAAGAGATGTTTACTGACAAATTTTGTGGATTTTTTGCACCAGTTTTGAACTTTCAGGCAAGCTCTATTCACTAATAGTCTTGCGAATACAGACTCCAAGTTCCATTTCCTGTGATGAGTGAGATCATATTATTCTATATTTGTAAATAGCTGCACAACTAGTGGGCATTTGTCAAAACGTGTGCGAAACCCAGGAGTTTCACAAAATGTAGCAGCAGCGATTGATTCATCGCCTGAAAGTTCATACCTGAACTCCATCATTTGTTATCCTCTGCTTTAGAATGCTCGCCATCCAATCAGGGTGCAGAAGCAATAGCGTATGGCTCAGGTGACCAGTTAAAGAGCCCGGCTTGGCAACAATTGAAGACGGTGGAGGCTATTAGCCCAAAGTATTTGGTGAATCCTTACAAATAGCAAGCCCATGAACAAATGTAGAATCAGTTGATGAATGATTCACTAACCAGAAAATAGGGCTCAATCATTGCAAATAATCTTAAGGAATAATTTGACCAGTTCTAACAATGTCTAGTTACCTAAATATTTGCAGTGTGACCATCATTGTAGTATCTGGGTGCTGAATTTTTATGATAATATCTATTTCTCTGGAGCATACTAGACGTGTCACAGACCACAGAAAGCCATGGGCGGGGAGGGAGAAGTGTCTGGAAAGTACAGCAGGGAGGGAGATGGTGACAGAAGGGGAGGGCGAGGAAGAGGGGGTGAGGAGAGACCAAGAGGCTGACCCAGAAGGAGGGAGATGAGAAGGCCGAGGGGTAGGTTGGGGGTGGGTGAGTGAGGGGCCAGGCAATGCAGGGGTGGCCGTGGAGGGCTGGGTCATGCACATGGACGGGGCTGGGGGAAGCAGTGAATTACACCCACCTTGGCTCTTCTAGACATTGTCAGTGTCATCTCGAAATCTGACCCAGTGCCGCCGCCCACTCATTCTGCTGATTTTCATCCCCGGTGTTTATTTCTCCACCCCCAGGGCTCCAGGCCTGCAGCTTTATGGCTGCTGAATTATGCTGAGCTTGCTCTCCTTGGAGGTGCCCACGGAGCCACCATGCCCAAACTGGGTCAGTTTTGCTGCTGGCTCCTTACTTCTCTAGGGTCGCCTCTTTGTTTCTTGCCTGCATTTCCAGGCAGCGGGGCCAGTCCTGGCTTGAGACGGAGAGGAAGACTCTAAGGGTCAGTCCGAATCCATGTAACAATGGAAAGATCCGCTGGAGCCAGGGGCCGGTGGCGGTGGACAGGCAGCAGCCTAGGAGTGGCTTGCAGAAGGATTCTGGGAGCAAATATGGATGCAGAAGCAGCTAAATCTATACCTCGTTCTACTGAACACTTGGATGATTGTTATATGTTACTTATGGAGCACTATGGGGCTGTCCAATACAGTGAAAGTGAGATTCCCTGCCCCAAAGAGTTTACAATCTCAATTAAGAAGGAGGTGGAGGAGCCGGGAAAAGGGAGAGAGGAGGGAAAGGACAGTATGAGCGTGTGGTCACTTGGGAAGCTAACGTATGTGATGTACAGTTATTTGGATGGTGATAGGACCCGAAGGCCTCTGTCAGCTTGCACTCCCTTGGGCTAGGCATTCTCAGCCATAGAGCAACGAATCTCTGCCCCTAGAAAGCTCTCAATAGATGGGGCCAAAGGGGATTTTTATGACCATGACCATTATTATTTTTAAACCTCTGAGGGGCTACAGCTTGGAAGCCTTCTTGAAGCAGTAGGTTTGGAGGAGGGGTGTGAAGGTGGCTGCGGGGATCTGTGGTGTTCGACTAGGGTGACCAGACAGCAAATGTGAAAAATCGGGACACGGGTGGGGGGTAATAGGAGCCTATATAAGAAAAAGACCCAAAAATCAGGACTGTCCCTATAAAATTGGGACATCTGGTCACCCTATGTTCGACGCAGTGAGGGCATGGCATTCAGGGGGGCTGGGAACAGACTGGTCTTTATTTCTTGGCCCTCGTCACCGCACCTGGGACAATGTTACAGAAAGCTGTGTGTTGGTCACTATCCGATAGCTGCTGCTGCAGATCAGGAGGGAATTCTAGGCATCGGGGAAGCGTGAGAGATGGTCCGGAGGCCACTAGAGTCCATAACTATTTGAAGGTCAAACATCTGTAGCCAAAACCAGCTCTCAATATCTATCATATAGAGGAGCAGAAGCCATCCTGTTTAGAGTGGACTCGTGCCGGAAACTATTTGCAAGGCATAACAACGACAGCTGTATTGAACCTACTAACTAATAAACAATGCTATACATCCCTCAGTGCTAGTAGATAGCGCTCCGTCGAGTAATAACTACCTACACCTCTCGATCTCCACTGCCCGTGTACAGCGCTCCGGAACCCATCCTGCGGGACAGAGGCTGTGTTCTCAGATTAGCAGCTGCAGCCAGTTGAGGGCTTTGAATCTGGGTTAAGTTTTGTCTCCTGCTTTCTCCTGTTAGGTTTCAGTGCTCACAGTGCTGGCACATCTGGCACTCGGCTCAGGTGAACATTCTCTTCCACATGCACCTGGACCGGAAGCAGAGATGGGGCCAGGTGAAGATGAAAATCTTCAGACAAGAGTGCAAGAAGTGCCTTGTGCCGAAACTGGAACTGCCTGAATTCAGCCAGGAGAACATCGAGAGAGTCCTGGAGAACCTGATGCTGAAGATTCGCGGGAAATGCTACAGAGAGGCCATCAATCCCCACGACCTGTCCAAGATCATTGTGGAAGCTCAGATAATGGGGCCGCATGATAGCTCCCACTGTGAAGCCTGCCGGCTGGGCATCTGTTGCATGAAATATGAAGCCCAAGCACCAGCCAGCACCTTCTTTAGGCCTGCTTCTCTATTACCACGCATCTTTCCTGCCCAGGAGGAATGGAGCGAAGCAGAGACGGGGAGCGGCCGTGACTCGGGGAGCAGCTGTGACTGGCGGCGCTTCTGTTGCTACAGTTGTTGTTTGGTCATATTTTTGGCTGTGCTCATTTTTGTTCTGCTTTATTTCAGAAACAAGTAGTGGAAATTCAACACTCATACTTGTCCCTAATGTAACTGAACTGTAATAACCTGATTAGTCTGTATCCACAATCTGTTAGTCTTCAAGGTGCCACCGAACTCCTTGTTGCTTTTGTAATAACCTGAGTAATAATTGGGCTTGGAAAGATTAAATTTTTATCTGTAAATGTCAGGAAATGTCAATTTTCACCACACACACATAAACCAACATCAGTAATTGAAATTTACTGATAGGCAAAGTAAGAAAAAGGCTGCTTGGGGCCTTGTTAGCATTTGATTTCAGGATGCGTCAGACATGTGTCTGACGAAGTGGGTATTCACCCACGAAAGCTTATACTCCAATACTTCTGTTAGTCTATAAGGTGCCACAGGACTCTTTTTACAGATCCAGACTAACACGACTACCCCTCTGATACTTGATTTCAGGATATTTACTTGGTATATTTTGACGGGCGATGTTGACAGTTTGCGCTTTAACGGTTATAAAGCTTTAATTTTTTGAATCGCAACATTGTCCGTCATGAAGTAATTATTGTCTGACCCGCCCCCAACTGCCTGACCGCCTCCTAATTTCCCACAACTATGAACATTTAAATCAATAAACATTTGGAAAAAAACGCCTAACCCATTTTTTTTTGCAGCTGTGAAAATTTACAGAGATAAAAAAAAAAATGCTTAAAAATAACCATGGATATTTTCTGTTAAAATTATATCAGTAATCAAATTCTGCCAAGCCTAGTAATAATAGATAATGTACCTGTATATGTAGGGTTGAATGCGTGCATTGGGCTGAGAGCTAGAAAAATATCTTTTTATTGGCCAGCTGAGAACATTTCATCTAAGAGCCATTGGGGGACGGTAGCTATGGACCCCTAAGTTCCCTTTTTGCGTGGTCAGTTTTCAGAGTAGAACGGCTCTTTAATTGCTGCATATGTTATCTTCCCCAGGATCCAGCCCTGGATAAGCCGAGCAATAGAACAGAAAGATGTACGTCAGGCAAAAGACCTTTGAATTCGCTCACCTGATCCTAGGGAGTTCAAAGGAGTGTTTAGGGCTTCATTGATTCTTGAGTTGGTGGAACCCCTGCCCCTAGATAGAGAACTTGGGCATGATTTTCTAAGCTGCCCGAGGACAGACAGCCTCCTGTTTAAATATCTATGTAGCTGCAGTTGAGTCGGGAGGAGTCTAGATACCCTCCGTGATGCCTGTAATTTTAGTGCCTGTAGACACAACGTTTCCTGCCTGCAATTGGGAGGCTGTTTCACAACCTCAGGCCCTTTGCCTGTCAGGCTGATTGGCCAGGCCTTGAGCCTTTATATTCAACGAGGGTTTGATGCGTTCCCATGAAACGTCCTGGAAACCTCTCCGTCCCACGGGCCAGCTGTTGTTGCCTGTCTGTGATAAACTGCTCGGAAAGTCTGCTGCAAACCCCTGGCAAGTTCTTCTCTGCGTCCTTTTCTTTAAAGGGTGGTGTTACCAGTGCACCCCCAAGGAGATGCCCTAGATTCCTGGGGCTCTGTCCGCTGGCAGCTCAGGGAGAGGCGCACTGTCCCTGGTGGGAGGGACAATAGGGAGTGAGATGCCCCTCCCAGGGAGTTCAGGAAAGGGGAGGAGCCATTTTTTTGAGTCTGTCTGGAGCCAGGCAGGGCAAGGGCAGCACTGGCTGTGCGGGGAGCTAAGGTGTCCCAGGCCAGGGTTCCCCCTGAGAACTGGCCTCTAGGGACCTGACAGCAGATCCCTCAGCTGGGCTTTTCCTTCTCCACTGATAAGTCCCAGTTTGTAGAGTTTTGCTGGGAAACTTCCCCAGCCAGGCTGAGTTTGCCCTCCAGCTCCCTAGGGGAGACCAGTCCCCACATGGTCAGCTCTGCTCTGGCTGCTAGTCCGGGGCTGCTGCCCACTGTGTGTGTGTCTGGACGCTGGGCTAGGAGACGACAGTTTGGATTTTAGTACAGTTGTGTAACCTGCACCTTGAGCCCTGCACCCCTTTGTGGGGAGGGGAAATCCTGGGACCGAAGCAGCCTGACTCCTGCCTGGAGAGGATCCCGGCCAGCAGAGATCAGCCCCTCTGCAGTGACTGAGGAGTCCAGAGTCAGCTCTGAACGTGAGGATCATTCACGGAGTTTGTGAGTGCACCATCTTTTAGTCAGTCAGTCCGGGAACTTGTTTTGGGGACCCCCTACTCCCTGAACTGTGTCCTCGAGCCAGGAGTGAGGGGTTGGGGATTTTATAACCTGCTGCCTATTAAACCTGTGGGGGAATTTACCATCTTCTCCCACTTGTGAGTCCTTTGCACTGTACTGAACCCAGTCACTGCTAAACCACTGCAGAGACGATCTCGTGGTCATAGGCCATCAAGGGCCCCAACAAAGTACGCGTACCAACGGGACACTAATCTTACATTTGCTACATCAAGTCACGTGACTGGGGAAAGTCACGGGTATTAGCAGCGTGGGCACCGGTGACCCTAAGAATAGTGTTTTACCCTGTTATGTTGTATTTGTCTCCTGTTTAATATAATTACTGTGCTGAAGATATTGTATCTGTTTGTGTTATTTCTTGGGAGTCTCCAACTATCTGGCAAGTAAGTGGGGGTTACCCTGTGGTTAGAATTTTCTTCCCAAGCTGCCCTGGTGACCCTGCCAGGAAGGAGCGAGGAGGTATCTTCATAGGGAAAAATAAAGAAGATACACCCTGCTGAGTGGGTGGCGGGATCCAGAAGAACCCAGACCTATCCATCAAAACCTGTAAGCCGATTGGCATTAAAGAGGGTAACCGGGTGGAGAGGGGGCGCTACACAAGACTACGCTGTGTGCGTATATCTGTAACTAGATACTAGAGAAGGTGCCGCTAGATGGCGCTCAAGAATACATTGTTCCTGGCGTTTGTAGGACCAGGAAAACGTCTTGTGCCCTGCAAATGGCTTCTTGTGTGTCGGTTTTTACACGGCTCTTCCCAGGAGGGCTTTGCAGCCTTTTGCAGGGCGAGGAGAGGGTTGAGGCCTGTTTCCCGAGGACGGCTGAATGATGCAGAGGGCAAAAACATTGATCCAGAGACCGTTGGCCCCGGCTGGAAGTCCCTCCCCTGTCTCCCTGAAGCAGCGCCTCCTGGTGGCAGCAAAGTGGCAGCACCACCCTATGGAAAGGGAGGTAGATGCCTACAGGAGGGAATCGGTGCTGCAAAGTCAACTGGGATACAGTGTGGCTGTGTGTGCACGAGGGGACGAGAAAGCTGTGGAGTTCCAGCAGGGATGTGTGGTCCCCGGGCTGAATGTGGCCCAGGGGAAATACCGTGGAGTTGATCCCTGCGGGGAGGGCAGTCCTGCACACAAGCAGCACGTTAGTTCCCCTTTCAGTTTCGTTTCTCACAAGCCCTGAGCTTCGTTCCACACCCAGGTTCCTGTGTCAGTAGCAACCAGGCAAAGGAGCCCACCTGTGCAAGGCTGTTCCTCAGAGAGGGAGGGGACGGTTGCAGAGCCAGAGCCCCCCCCCCTTAAATAAGTCACATTCCTGGTTCAGACAATAAATGCTGCTGCTCAAGAGAGGTTGTAAAGGGGAAGGTGAGAACATGAAAACCTGGCAGCGGATGTTTGATCAGAAGATGGAATGGGAGAAGCCAAATGACACCTGGTCTCTCACCGTGGAGGATAACCTCAGTCCTCAAAACCCAGAACGCCGATGGCACCTATACCAGCAGAGAAAAGCATTTGCCAGGTGAGGAGGAGCAGACAAACTGGGCAGTGAATGATGCTTGAAGGCATGGATGGCGTGTGAACCCCGCCTTTGGGGAGGCTAGCCTCCCGTCCCTTCCACCTCCCTTGCCTGCCAGAGCCCTGAGCCCTCTTCCCCCACTGCGGCCAGAGGAGCCCAGCCAAACCATCCTGAGCCCTGGCCACTGGCCCGAGCTGAGCCCCCGCCGGCTTTGGGGCGGAGGGGGAGCAAGGACGGGGCCTTGGGGTGGAGCATGGGCAAGGCCACAGCCTGGGTTAGGGGAGGCTTAGCTTAGTGTTAGTGGGGAAGGAAGCAGGGAGGGCAGGTGCGAATTTGGGAATAGCTGCGACTGAATGATCGATTGGGCTAGTCCTTGTGTTCGCTGCACACACGTGTAAAAGGGATTTAGCTGTACGGCACCTAGCCATTAGTGCTGATGAGTCACTGTGATGGCACTAAATATTTGCCTCCTGTTAATTAGCATTTTCCACTACTGTAAAAGTCTGTAGAGCAGGAAATTGTGACTCCCCCCTCCCAGGAGTGGAAATGATGTCATGGTTAGAGCAAGACAGCATATTTAAACAAATTCCCTTGAATTTCCATCAGTAGTTTAGCAAACAAGCAGAAAGCTGGCGGAAGCAGTGAATTTACTATTGCAGGATATATGCATCTTTCAATTTCATATCTGACCACACGTCTTCACTCCAAATACCGTCAGCTAAGAGCTGTGTTCATCCAATCCGGGAACAGAGATGGATCATGTGATATACATGGCATGTCAACACTGATCACATTTCGAATGTCAAATACTCACTAAGGAACAGTAGGCCAAGAATTATTCACAGAGATTATCCCTCTAATAATATATTATTATCACTACATATTTGTATTACCAGAGCACCTAGGAGACCCAGTCAGGACCTAATTGTGCTAGGTGCTGTACAAACACAGAACAAAGACAGTCCTTGCCCCAAAGAGTTTACCGTCTACATATAAGACAAGAGACAACAGATGGATACAGACAGCACCAGGAAACATTTAGACAGTATTGGTCAGTGTGATAGGCAGCGGTCAAGACAATCGTGCTCTGCTTGCTGGCTGTGACGAGAAGGAGAGATGAAAACTGTGGAATAAATGATTCCAAATGAATTTTTTGCTCATCTCTCGTTATGGGCGAGAGACTGATCCACAAATGCAAACAAATTCAGGTTGGAGACTGCTCCTGAATGAGCCTAGACTTCAGCTGTAAATTGAAAAGTGCCCCAGTTCTAGGCTCAGTCCAGCTCGGAAGGCTTAGTTAGAAATCCGTTGCAAAGCTGTAGTGGGCCGTGCTGCATGAAATATGACCCATGGGCACGCTGAGCCCAGGTGGAGGAAGTGACTATGCTCCCAGGCTGGGTTTTACTCGGATTGATTAGTAAGTAGAGTCTTTGCCCATCTAGAACTAGGGGAGGAAACTTAATTGCATTGGCGCTTTCCTCTGGGGAAGTCATTTGAGTTGGCAATGTTTGTAGAAAGGTCTGGAGATGAAGGGCAAAACTCCCATTGAGTCCAACAGGAGCCGGCTTTGAAACCCGATACGTTGAATTTGTAGGGTGGCCAGGTGCCCGGTTTTCGACCGGAAAGTCCGGTCGAAAAGGAGACCTGACAGTGTCTGATCAGATCTACTGACCAGACACCCAAAATCCGGTTACTGCGAGCAGGGAAGGCGGGGAGGCGCCGGGTCATCACCCTCTCCGGCCCCTACTCAGCCTGGGCCACCTCTTACCTTCATCAGGTAGCTGCAGCTCCCAGCCCCAGCTCCACAGGCGAGTCCCTGGGTGGCCAGGGGGGAAGGGAAAAGCAGCGAGCGATGGGGGGAGGGGAGAAGAGGAGTAGACGGGGGCGGGGCTTTGGGGAGAATGGGTGGGGCAGGGGTGGGGCCTCAGGGGGAAGAGGCGGGGCAGGGGAGGTTCTGGCACTTCTGCTGGAGTGTTCAGTTATTAAATATTACCAAGTTGTGACCTTGTCCAACACTTTGCTGCCTGACCCTTTGGGGTGGCAGGTGAATGTGAGTGAATGCTATTAGGACTATGCCATTTGGGCACTCGATCCTGCAGAGCACTGAGCGCTGCTTGCGTGGACAGCAGCAGGGTTTGGGGGTGCTCAGCCCCTTGCAGAATCAAGCCCAATGTCAGGGGATGCGTCTTTCTCAGCATTGAGCTTGGGGGCTGGTGTGGGCGCCGGGTTAAATGTCCCTTCCTTTCCCCCCCGTAGGTTTCAGTGCTCATGTTGCACCCGTCACTGGCCATCGGCTCAAGTGTTCATTCTCTTCCACATGCACCTGGACCGGAGCCAGCGCCAGGGGCAGGTAAAGATGAGGGTCTGTGGGCAGAAGTGTAAGAAGTGTCATGGAGCGAAGTTTGAGACGCCCACGTTCAGCCAGGAGAACATCGAGAGGATCCTGGACAAGTTGGTGCTCAAGGTCCGTGAGAAATGCTACCGAGAATCCATCGCAAATCGTGATTTAGCAGACCCCGTAGTCGAAGAAGTTGTGGAAGGGCCACATGACACGACCCGTTGTGAGGCGTGTGCTCTGGGGATCTGTTATCTGAAGATCCAGCCCTACTCATCTAGCTATGGATTCGTTAGCCCCACTTCTCCGGCTGCAGCTTCTCAGCCTGGCCAGCAGGCTTGGCGGGGAGCAGACGCAGACAGCGACTGGAAGCTCTTGTGTTTTGTGGTGGTTTTGCTCATCTTTGCTGTGCTTTTTAGTGGGAAGTAGGCAATTCAGCGCTCAGAATGGTTCCCTAATATTATCCACACGGGTTGTTAATGCACCTTCCCTTTTTCATGGAGAAAAAAAATATCTGGCCTGCGCCGTTTGCCTGGGAAATCACCATATGCTTAATATTACCATGAAATGGTTTAGAGAGACTGATCATGCCCATGCGTCATGCACCAGGGTAATAAACAGAGGCTGTAAAAAACAGGCCTCCTCAAAAGCAAGAGGGCACATTATGCCCCTTCTTGTTGGCACCTGTGCCCCCCTCTGGAGGTCTGATCCAGTGCCCAGTGGAATGAATGGAAAGACTCCCACTGACTCCAGTGGGCATTAGATTGGGCCCTCTGCCCCATCAAATCCTCATGCTCCATCTCTATGCCTTGTACCCCCCTGAGAGGGGAAGGGTAGGATCCCAGAGGGGGCTTTGCTGCCCGAGGAGAGGCTGGACTTGAGAGTAACTGCTCTTGTGTGCAAGATGCATCCTGGATCGTCTGCCCAACTGGAGGGCCATTTCCCCGTCCCTTCTGGGGTGGCGGGAGGGGTAAACGCCAGGAGTCAGAGCCACGTAGCTCCATTGCTGATTTCACCAGTTGAGGAGTGAATCGATCCCTGGATAACTTGTCCCCTTCCATGGGAGTGGGTCTGATGTATGCCTAGATTTGAGTAGAGTCCCCAGTGGAGGAGATTGGCACTGGGGCAGGCCAGAAGCAGGGACCATGTTCACAGGACAACGAGTTCAGATCCTTAATGACAGCCTTCTTGGGCATTGTATACCTGGGTGTTTGCATGGCAGGAAACAAGGGGCTGCTCGTCAATCCCTGGTCACATCCCGCTTTGCAGTGTGCTTTTCTGTCTCACAGACAGAATCCTGGGCAGAGCAGTGGTCTGAAGATGAAGGAGTTTCTTGGCTTGGTTTACATGTAACAAGGAAAAGGCAACTCCGTCCGTGTCCCTGTTGAAAAACGGCCCCTGCTGAGTTTTAGTGCCTCTGCAATACTATATAAGGACCTGTTCTGGATAGAGCAGTTCCTTTTCCTGCTTCCTGTATTTTCCATGTTAATAGACCAATACTTGGCTTTGGTATTTTCTCCTTATTGTATCAGTTCAATAAAGCATCACATTTAAATTGAAATATCAGAGGACGCAGGGGAGCTTCCCTCTCTGCTGGGGTGTTGTGTGAACCCTACACCCTTTGGGGAGGCAGGAGTTCACCCAGCAATTGCCCTGGTGCACAGATCTATCCTGGTCCCTTTATTAGCAGGGGCAGCACCCCAGGGTGATTGCCAACAGTAGCCACTCAGTGGGAGTGTAACAGAAATCCCAGATGCCTGAGAGGAAGCTCTGCGTCCATCCAACACTCAAAGCCTCCACGATCCCTCCAGCCTTAGCGTCTCACGGACTAGGGCACATTCTGAGGTGCAGTGCAGGGTGACGGGGCGACATGCTCAGGGTGTGCTCTGGCCTTGCCCCGCCGTCCCTCCCAGCTCAGGCTCTGGTTGGGCGGGCTTTATCCAGCCAGCACACGCCCTCTCCGTGGGGGTGTGGGGAGATGCTTCTCCTGCTTGCCCATCCTTTAGCCAATCACGGCTCTGGTGGCAGGGCTGGCCGTCACAGCACTGCTGCTGATCTGGGGTGTGGGGACTCCACAGATCCGTGGCACATCTACACCGTAATGGCTAAAGTCTGGAACTAAAACTATTGGCCTAGCAGCACGCTGAGGTCTATTAACCTCTAAGCTACCCGCTGGAGAACAAGTGAAGGATCCCCACTGTACAGCATGTATCTGTCCCATCACGTCCTGCCAGCACATGAAAACGTCATTCCCAATATCTGCCCATAGGGCTGTATTCTTAATGCGTTAACTGCCTGATTACATCTGACCAGGAGAAAGTTCTTGAAATAGTTACCGCGATGGCTGTTGGTGGGATCACGATGCTTTCCAATTTTAGCTAGGAGTGTCTTGGTTTGATGGAGTAAGAGATACCAGCTCAGTTAGTGTTCTGGGGTCTACACAACACGTGGTGTTCAGATGCAGAGCTGATGTAAGTGGAGGTAATCCCACTGAGAGAGAAGGAGGAGGAATCGCCAAAGGAGATGCTGAAGAACAACCACAGAACAAAGTAGTAGCCGCAGTTCAGAACTGGAGGACTAAGTGACAGGGCTGAGTGCTGGAGAAAGACTTTCCGGGAGGCGTTCTTGACCAGGGACTGGCTGACTGGTCTTGCTTCCATGGGTCTGTCCCATGTCATGCTAGTATAGCAGGGGCAATGAAGGAGCCCATCTTTTCTCCAGATGTCATGACATTCGCATTTTGACACAAGGACATGGGAAAAACCTAGGCCCTGGGATGACGTCTGTGTCCCGTTTTCTTCTCTGCCTGTCTCAGTAATCACCTGGCCGCGGCTCTGCTGAATCTGAATGCCAATGGGGAAAACAAAGCCAGTCCAACTTTTTGTTTGAGTGACTATTCACACACATCATTTGGAGGCATTCACCCATCTCAGAAATACAGTCCTTATCATATACCCCAGGCGGAAACTGGAGAACCAGATTAGCTTTGGAAACAAAACTCCTTTTAGTTTCATTTCTCACACACACAGAAGTTATCCGGTATCTAGCAGCGAAGGAACTCAAATCCCCACCCTGCCGCTCAGCAGGTGATGAGATAGAAGTGGGAAGTAAACAATCAAAACTCCATTTGTAACGCAGCACACTTTGGAGTGTCCTCACGAACATCTGGAGAGATGAAGAAGCTGAACATGGATTCTTGGAGAGAAATGTTTTATGAGAAGATAGAGGAGGTGAACCCACAAGACTATTGGGACCTAAAGATGCACCAGAACCTTGATTACAATGACTTGGGACCTGGTTGGAAACAATCACTGCAAGAACATGCATTTGCCAGGTGAGAAGCAGCAGCTGATAGGGCAGCTGGGGATTTCTTTAGGACTTCACATGTATCACACCCCCTTAGTCATTGACAAATGATCTATTTTTAGTGAGGGATGCAGTGTGTGTGTGTGTGTGTGGGGGGGGCGTAGTAGCATATATGCAGTTGCTTTAATTATGCCTTGGAATTAATTATGCCTTTAAATGCATCCCCCGATTTCAAAAATGTTTCCTTTTTTTAGAGGCATTTTCTGTTCCAGCCACCACACGCCCCTCCCTCCCCCCGCTTCTGCAAAAGCTGCTGCTACTCCTCTTGGTTTAGAAGTTTAGTTTTTTATTTGGGGTTTATAGTCTCTCTCTTATGCTATTTGAAAGTTGTTGGACATGGAGATAGCACCAGGACAGCAACCCCAGCCAGTGCTTAATTTGTAATGAAAGAGGTGCTGGGCTTCCAGCTCGACAAGCCCCAGCACAAATTAAGCACTGGCTGGGCGGTTGGAGAGCGGCGTCTGCTAGCCAGGCCCCCAGCTCTGAAGGGAGCGCCGCTGACAGCAACAGCACAGAATAAGGATGGCCTGGTCTGGTGTATTGCCACCCATACTTCTGCGCTGCTGCGGGCGACGGTGCTGCCTTCAGAGCTGGGTGGCTAGAGCGTGTGGCCGGGAGCCCAGAGGTGCAGGGGCTATGAATTGCCGAGCCTAGAAGTACAGCAAGCCCCCGGCAGAAATTAAGGACTGTCCCCAGGGCCTAGTGAGGAGGTGCTCCTTCTAATGCTTCAGTAGTTTATGGCACTATCATAAGGTTTGGGGGACCTGGGTTTGAGCCCGCGCTAAATAGGTCTGAAGATCTGGGTCTCA
The DNA here is from genome assembly GCF_013100865.1 of Trachemys scripta elegans. Taxonomy (NCBI): domain Eukaryota; kingdom Metazoa; phylum Chordata; order Testudines; family Emydidae; genus Trachemys; species Trachemys scripta. The sequence goes on from NC_048306.1 coordinate 99,277,706, forward strand.
GCCTCTCTGTGCCTCAGTTTCCCATCTGTAAAATGGGGGTGAGAGCACTGCCCTGCCTCACAGGGGTGTTGTGAGTATAAATGCTTTAAAGATTGTGAGGTGCCCAGATGCTATGGTGACGAGAGCCAGATAAGTACCTTAGACCAGGGGGTTTCAAACTTTTCTTCTGGTGACCCAGTTGAAGAAAATTGTTGATGCCCGTGACCCAGTGGAGCTGGGGGTGAGGGGTTTGGGGTGTGGGAAGGGCTCAGGGCTGGGGCAGGGGGTTGGAATGTAGCAGTGAGGGCTGTGGGGTGGGGACTGGGATGAGGGGTTTGGGGTGCAGGAGGGGCTCTGGGTTTGGGGGGGCTCAGGGCTGGGGCGGGGTGTTGGGGTGCAGGAGGGGGTCAGGGCTCTGGGCTGGGGCAGGGATGCGGAAGGGGGTCAGGGCTCTGGGCTGGGGGTGCAGGCTTTGGGGTGGGGCTGGGGATGAGGGGTTTGGGATGCAGGAAAGGAGCTCCGGGTTTGTGGGGGGGCTCAGGGGTGGGGCGGGGGATTGGGGCGTGGGTTGGCGCACGGGCTTACATCGAGTGGCTCCCAGTCAGCAGCCCAGCGGGGATGCTAAGGCAGGCTTCCTGCCTGTCCTGGCACCGCGGACTGCGCTGTGCCCTGGAAGTGGCCAGCAGCAGGTCTGGCCCCTAGGCGGAGGCGCGCAAGCGGCTTCACGCAGCTTTCGCCCGCAGGCACTGTTCCCCCCTCCAACTCCCATTGGCCAGTTGCCGGCCAATGGGAGTGCAGAGCTGGTGCTCAGGGTAGGGGCAGTGCGCGGAGCCCCCTGGCCCCCCCGCCTAGGAGCCGTGCCTGCTGCTGGCCACTTCCGGGGTGTAGCACGGTGTTAGAACAGGTAGGGACTAACCTGCTCCTCACCTGTTGTAAATCAGAGTAGTTCCTTTGGGTGCCCTGGAGCTAGGTCAACTTACACTGGCTGAGGATTCGCCCATCAAGTAGCTACAGTATGAATATGTATAGATCTATGTCCAGTTGCCTGGCAGTCAGGGCAATACCACCCCAAGGGCATGTATTGTTGTGAAAGCCTCTGGTACATTGAGTGCTGGTGGAAGGTGCTGGACTGACATTGATGGTGCCTGATACAAGGTGCTACTCCGGTTTTACCTCATTGTAAAAAGATTTGGGGGTGGTGGTGGATAATCTGCTGTATGTGAGGCCAAAAGTGCTAATCTGACCCAGGGACACATAAACAGGAGAATCTCACGTAGGAGCAGAGCGATTATTTTATCTCTGTATTTGGCATTGGTGCTGCCGGAATCCTGTGTCTGGTTCTGGTGCCCACAACTCAAGAAGCATGCTGATAAATTGGAGAGGGTTCAAAGAAGAGCTATGAGAATGAATAAAGGATTAGAACGCATGTCTTATAGCAATAGACTGAAAGAGCTCCATCTATTTAGCTTAACAAAGCGAAGGTTAAGGGGTGACTTGATTACAGTCTATAACTGTCTACACGGGGAACAAATATTTAATAATGGGCTGTCAATTTAGAAGAAAGGTCTAAGAGGACCCAATGGCTAGAAGTTGAAGCTAGAGAAATTCAGACTAGAAATAAGGCGTACATTTTTAACGTTGAGAGTAATTAACCATTGGAACAACTTACCAAGGGTCGTGGTGGATTCTCCATCAGTGGCCATTTTAAAATCAAGACTGGATGTTTTTCTAAAAGCTCTGCTCTGGGAATTATTGTAGGGCAGTTCTCTGGCCTATGTTACACAGGAGGACAGACTAGATGATCACAATGGTCCCTTTTGGCCTTAGAATCTAGGAATCTGTAATTACATTGAAATGCATTAAAATAAGGCAAGGCAGTGGCGGACACAGCGTGGTGAGCATTACATCTGCTTACACCAGATCTGAGGTTGGCCCCAGGCCTTTAATTAGCCTTGAGTTTGATAGTAGGCGCTGCTGGTTGGTTGCTGTAATGGAATCTACAAACCCCATACTGAGCTTGGGCAGGAGCGGGAGTGGAGCCTCTCCTGTCTGCAGGCAAGCAACTCAACCGTATCTACAGGCAGCTGCCGGAGCTGCCAATCATGGAGACACTTTTTTGGGGGTGGGGGAGGTAATAGTTGCCTATATAAGACAAAGCCTCTAGTATCAGGATGGTCCCGATAATATTGGGACATCTGGTCACCCTGTGCATGCTATATCTCTTTCCTCTTTTTAGCTTCCAGTGCTCATCTTGCCAGCATTTCTGGTCATCAAGTCAAGTGGTTATTCTGTTCCATATGTACCTGGACCAGCACAGGAGAAAAGGTTGGGTGAAGATGAGAGTCTTTAGACAAGAATGTTATGAATGCTCTGAGGGTAAGTTAGAAGAGCCAAATTTCAAGGAGGAAAGCGTCCAGAAGGTCTTGGAGAACTTGGTCATCAGCATTAGAGAGAAATGCTATGGAGAGTATGTGGCCCAGTTATCTGAGGTTACAGTGATAGGCCGGCACTATGGACCACATCGGAGTGACCATTGTGAGGCTTGTCGGTTGGGAATACATCAGAGGCCCAAACACACGATGTATTATGGAAGACCCAAGGACATAGTGTACCATGGGACATCCAAAGACACAATGCCACCAGTTCAGCTACCATCACACAATTTACCCCAGGGCACAATTTGCGGTAGTTTTGTGTTTTGCTGTGTTTTATGGACTATTTTGATTTTTATTTATATGAACAGTTGGATACTAAAGCTAGTGGGGGTAAACCCCCTCGATTCATGAATAATTGCAAATACAAATAGTGGGGGTAAACCCCCTCGATTCATGAATAATTGCAAATACAGTCAGCTAGTTTTGTTTGCTCTGACTGGTGAGCTTGTATTTCTTATTTTACCTGAGTGTGTAGATAATTACTAGGGATTCAAGAACATTTTTGAAGTCCCCAAAAACTTCATGAAGTCTGGTGGGAATGATTCTGCGTCGGAAAATTCTACCCAGAACTACATCATTCATCCCTCGCTTTTCTCTAGTTATTGTTCTCCTGTTTGAAAACTTCCAGTTGGCTAATCAAGGAGCAGAAACAATACCACATGACTTAGGTGACCAACCACACACCAGGAGTAACAAATGGCTAAAACGAACAGTTTGTGAACAGTCCAAGAGACTGAAATTATTTGTCTGGACTATTTGGCAAAGCTAAATAACCAACACGTTGGATCCATGAACCTAGAAAGGAGCTACGTTAATAATGAACATGATTTGTGACGACTTATGCAGCTGGCTCCATCTGTTACCTTCCTGCTTTTTAAGGCATTTGACATGGAAAACTGAACAAGGAGAGAGACTGGATTTAGCAACTGAACTATTTGAGGAAAGATGGGCCAAAGGAAATGAGCTAATTCAAAAGAGAATCATACCAATGTCAGGCTGGAGGGGAACTCAAGAGGTCATCTAGTCCACCCCCACTCCCATGCTAAGGCAGGATAAAGTAAGCCTAGACCATCCCGGATAGATGTTTGTCTACCCTGCTTTCAAAAACCTTCAGTGACGGAGATTCCACAGCTCACTTGGCAACCTGTTCCAGCGCCTAGCTATCCCTAAAGTTTTTCCTGATATCCAACCTAAATCACCATTGCTGCAAACAAAACCCATTACTTGTCCTACCCTTGGTGGACATGGAGAACAATTGATCACCGTCCTCTTGCCTTGGACAGAGTTGAAGAGAGTTATCACATCTCCCTCAGCCTCCTCTTCTCTAGACTAAACATGCCCAAAATCGTGGATCCAACTTTTACAAAAACGATATGTATCCCTAATGCAACTCATAACACCGACTGCTTCGCTGTGATGTAGTCAGTTACCTTTTGTGTTTGTCACCCTTTTTTCCCCTTGTGCAGGAAATGAATTGTTCCGTCAATAATTGTGTGCCTCTTTAAAAAAAAGTAAGTAACTGAAAAAACCAAGGTGATGGGGAAGCTTAGTTGCTGTCTCTTTAAATGCCATAATGCAGGTTGGGTAGTTACAAAGCCACATGTGTAATGTTGTGGTTAACAGTGAAGCAACTCTTCGGTTTGCCCTTGAAATGGGTTGTTCCTGTTGACTAATATACGCTGACTAGCATACTTACATTTTACGCTGCTAATACCACCCGCAATATATATTCCAAGCATTTAAGTCTATATATTATTAAGCATTAATACAGCAGTTGTATAGCCCAAATTGGCCTGTAACTTTATTATGATTTGTTCACTTATGCTAAGTGTCCCATAACACCTCTCATTAGCTGAAATTGACTTTGGCTTAAGTAGATGCGAAAACGGTCAGGATCAGGACATGTGAGCATTGCCTCATAGCTACCGTGTCAAGCCTGTTTATCCTGGTACAGGCTGAAAGGGTGTCTTCACACCCCTTAAGACCTGGAAAGCATGTGGTCAGAAGAACAAAAGCTACACTGTGGTACCAGGAACAAACAAGGTGAAAAGCTGATTAATGAAATCCAGTTTCAGGTGATGTATGTACTAGCTTTTACTGGTAAATAAGTAGGGTATAAAAAGATGGCTTTAGGGCTGTCACTTTGGGGAACACACCTGGCACGGAGCTGCTCTGCGGAGACTGGTATCGTATAGAACCTTTGCCCTAGACCATATTAATAAACCTGAGTGACATTGATTATTTAGTCTCTTGAATATATTTCATAATGAACCAAAGGGGGGTGAAGCAACTGACTAGACAATTTACTCACAGTTCTAAGGATTCTTTTGTAGCCTGGATCCAGTGTTTCCTCTCCCTTGGCTGGGGAGTGGGGCGGGCATAGGCTCACCCATCACAGTACCAACTTCTGCACCAAATGAAGCAGGGGCTATCTAGCCTCATTTGCTTCTCAGGCCTGCGTCATTCCCAAGAACCACCTCTCTTGTGCACTGAAAGAAGCAGAGGTCCTGGGGAAAATATAGTGCCCGATCATGTAAACTACCTTATCAGAATTCATAGGCACAAGGGAGCTGGATTAAAGCTGCACGGGCGACCTTAGTGCTGGCATTTCCGGAATTCAGGAGGTTGCAGTCTTAATGTTTCGAAACGCCCGCTCTGTCCATTTCTCCCTTGTGTCCAAGGGGCAGCGCTGACTCGGCTCAAGGAGGTGTTTGAGTTACACACATCGGATGGGCACAGATAATCCTCACTTGTAACCATTCCCTGTTGCAGGCAATCAGAGATGCTGCTGCGTGGCCTTGCTTAGTGCAACTGTGCGATGCTCCCACAAGGTGCTCTTCCGGTGAGTTTTCTGGCCCCACCCCTTGTGCAAGCCCCCATTCCCACCCCTGTTAGGCTGGGTATGAAAGGGAATCTCTGTCCTGAACCCAGAGGAGAGAGGCATCAACCAAAGTGTTGCACTGAGCCTGTGCCTGCAGATGGCGCCCCTGCGCCCTTAGCCTGCAATTTTATTCCTCCCAGACAACACTTTAAACCACCTATTGCCTTTGGGCTACAATGATTGACTCAGGGACAGACGTAACCTAGAGAAGCCTGGTTGGGTTAAATCTCCGTCGGGGGTCTGTGCTGTTGAAGGGCAAGGCAATGAATGCTCCTTCTCTCGTCTCAGTTTTGCCCCTTCTGCCCAACCGACCCCTCCCAACCAAAGCCAAATCGAAATTAATAAAATCGAAACAAATGTCAACCTGAGTTTTTACCCTGAAAAGGGAGAAGTGCCATAAAACCCACTCTGGACTTTGCTATTGCTATTGCTGGTACTTGGAAAGTGATCGGCTGCTGCGATGGTGGGCAGTAGTATAAAACTCTATTAGATACATAGAGCCTCAGAAATCTTCCTCGGGCCTTGCACAGAATCCAGCCTGAAGCAAATGAATCCGCATTGAATCAAACATATGGCTGGTCTAATTTAAAGGCAACCGAAATCTCATCTGGGCAACCCTGGGAGAGTCCCGAGCTCCGTGCTCCTCTGTATTTTACCTACTAGCCAGCTAAGATATTTGAAAATTTCTGCTGGGCTCTTTCAGCGGTGAGAAAGTTGCTGTGACTGAGAGTTAATTATTCTGCTTGCTTTATACTAAACCCAGCGCACGCCGCTGGGCATTCTAACGAAGTTGAATTCTTTTGTAGCTCTGTCTTTCAAGCCAAAGTGGCTTTTTGGCTGCTAAAAAGCGGCCAGGGACTTCCCAGCAGGCCTGTGTTTGTTTAAGCTGTTTCTTAGCTATTGAACTTTGAAAATACACATCCAGTGAAACATAACGGGCCAAAGTAACCCCTGATGAAAGGCCACTGGTGCCAACGATTTCAGCTATTCCACTGCGACCGAGGGCACAAGCCAGCCCTGTGTTTTCTGAGGGTTTTTTTTAGGGAGGAGCAGCTGTGTTCCTTGTTTCCAGGAATAACGTGTTTCCCGTTGCGTTTGCAGGTGTGACTCGATGTCTCCTGCCAGCTCTTGCCTGTCCCGGTACACATGCACACTCACACCCTCTGTCTCACACATGGGCACGTTGTTCATGTACGTGCAGATGAGACCGAAATGAAACGACACACTAAGAGCTCTGACGTGGGCCCCATGCACCTGAGGCCCCTCTGACTTTAGGAGCCTCCCCGAGGTTCCTCAGTGGAAGAAGGGGCTTGGAGCGGGTGCTGATTTCAGTCACGCTCACCTTCCATCCCCTCCTTTGCTGCACCAGGCCCAGGTGGTGACCAAACGCCCCACCCCACCATTTGCGCTTGAGTCTTCATTCCCACTGGCAGGGAACGGCCAGGAAAGTGCCACTCCCCAAACCAGGGGTTTGGCTGCTGGAACAATGTCTGGGACTGAACGGCTCGGGAGGCCAGGCCTGGCCAACGCTCTCACCCAGAACAATGCCGGGTGCTGTGCCCGAGATGCTCCATTCCAGTCAATAGGAGAGGGACTTCCACAGTCCCCAGGCAAAGCAGACTGTCCAGGGGTTCTCTCCAGCTCCGATGTCGGGGGGTTTGTGCTGCATCCCTTCCCCCGCTTCTGAGGGGAGTGTGTGTGTGTGTGTGTGCGCGTGGGTATGACAGCATTGCCCAGCGCTAGTTGTGATGCCCCTTGTCTCTGCTGGGAACGCTCTGTCTGTTCCAAAGAAACACACTGACTGTTGGTTTCCATTGTGCACCAGCCCCAAGTCTAATCACGCCATGCCTAATGGCATTCCTGGGACGGATGCTATAGAAACGTACCGGGCCTCATTTTCTTTGCTAAAAAAACATTTCTTCAAATAAAAAGGAGATTCTTAAACAACTTCTTCTTGTAGCTTCTCTGCCACAGACTTCTGGTGTGACCTTGGCATGTCTCTTATTCTCTCTGGGGAAAGGAGGATGAAGATCATTGTTTTGTCCCACTCGTTGTCTGTCTAGACTGTAAGCTCTTCAGGACAGGGCCTGGCTCTCGCTGCGTGTTTGGACAGTTCCCAGCACAAACTGGAATACAGATGTTACAATTCTGAACTCAGCAGCAACCTAATCTACCCTCACAGTGGTTTTCTGTCTAATTTAATCGCTCTGCCTGTAGGCATTTTTAGGGCAGTATCTTTGTGCCATTGACTTCATCTGAGTAACTCCGTTTTTACCCTGGTGTCCATGAGATCAGAATCTGGCTCTGAGTCCTTCCAACTCCCCCTTTGAAGACACAACTCCCTTTGGTAAACGTCCCAGGAAAGGAATTTGGTTTCTTTTGAAGTAAAGCTTCCGTCCCCTCCTGCTCAAGAATCTCCCTTAGTCATTCTCCTTTCTTCTTCCTTGACTGAGTTTACACAATAATCGATCAGTGAAAGGAATTCATGGCAGGCTCAGGTACTGCGGCTGGATAACAGCTGGCTTACTGACCACTGGGCATTACGAGAAATAGTTCGATCAGAGTTTAAAAAATAATATTATTGAGCAGTTATATTTTTGGAGGACAGGGCAAGCATTCCTGGACCATGGTTACCTCCATTTTGCAGATGGAGAAACTGAGGCACGCAGCGGTAATGTGATGTAGCGCAGAAAGGCTGGGATTCAGTCTCAGTTCTTGGTGGAGGTGGAGCGCCAGAGCAGAATTTTGCAGCAGAGCCATGCTGTTACCTAGCTCCTCTGTGATGGCCGAGGAGCACAGAGTTACAGCTCGTGTGTGTGTGTGTGTGTGTGTGTGTGTGTGTGTGTAAGGGTCAGTTACTGCAGCTGGGGACCAGCTGACAATTCCCCCCATGCCAGCAGCATGGCAGGGTGGGATAGCAAGCGCACACTGAGGTTCTCCTCCTGAGGCTAGGTCTGGAGTAGCCCACCGTAGTGCCCTGTATCCCAGCTTCTCTGGGCCAATATTCTCTAGCAAGCCGGGGTGCCCCCCGGCAGTTTTTGCGTGGTGCGCACCGCTGACCCATTCTCCCTTACTTGTCCTTGTTGTAGCCGGTCTAGAGGCTGTCACTGAGTGAGTCCGGTGGGCAGAACATAGGGGCCTGCCCGTGGTACGCACCGTGCATAAGATGTGTACACCTGCGGGTGCCTGACCCCTTGTTGGTCACGGGGTCAGCGAGTGGACATGCGCCATCCCAGTGACCTTGTCCTCGTCCTTGGACACAGCAGCCAGACTCTGCCTGCCTCATGCTCTCCGCAGAATCAGCCGGCCTCTGGCTGCAGAACAGGGCTTGCGCCACCGACAGGTCGAGAGGTGCCAGCAAAGGTGGCGTCCGTCATTGCTTTTTCTTTTCTCTGCGCCCTGTTTTCTAGCCCTCCGCTGCAAGGATCAGCTGCTGGGTGAGCACAGAGGGGCCAAAGCCCAGCACAGCACCTCTGTGCATTTAATGAACAGGGTCCTTAGGAGCCTTTGGTGCAGGGATTTGGGGAGATTGGGGCCTGATTCTGCTCTCGCTCACCCCAGGGGAAAGCCAGTACCAGTGAGATCAGGGTCAGGGCCAGGACATTTGGCTCCCGACTCAGAGCTTAGACCCAGGGTTCTGCTTCAGCCCCATCTCTCCTGTATCACAGACCTGAGTGAGTGTTGTAAAGGGGGGGGGGTGAGTCTCACCTGGCTTGGGGTTTTGCCTGGCTGAGCTGAGATCTCTCACCCCACAACAGGTCACCCCATTCTTCCCTTCTACTGTCTTTTCTGGGAAGTAACCCAGTGGCCTTCTACCTGCCATCCCCCTCATGCCCCCGATATCGCCCCCATCCTGAATTCCTCAGGGGAGAAAGACAGCCAGTAAGGTTGTATCACCAGGGTCTCTCAGAGGTCAGTGTCTGGCCCACTCCCCATTCTATGGCAGAGAGCTGACCCCTCCACTCAAGACATGGCAGGGAAGTAGAGGCACTGGTTGGTTTTCAGCTAGTTTGATGTGAAATGTACTTTTCTGGGACGGTAGCTGCTTGCTACTTGCCCAGCCACACTGTTAATTTCTGTTATTCTCTCTGTTCTCAGCCTATGTGCAGCTATCTCCCCGCTGGCTGCCGAGTGCTTCTTTCAGGCTGTTACAAGGTTATAAATACTCGAACTGCCAGGTGCAAGCCATAGTCATTTTTAACAAACCCTGTTCACCTGCAGGTGTAGAGACCTGCTTCCGATCTTCCTTCCTGAGCGATGCTAGAAGAGCAATAGCTAAACGGCGGCCCTTACGGTAGCTCAAAGGCCAGAGAGAATACGAGCCCAAGTATTACACAGGTCGCGTTGGAGTGCTGCACATGCGCTGTGTTTCCTATACGTTGCATACATCTTCTATGTGCTTGAGGTGTTTTTTGCATGTGTTACATGTTGCATCTTGCAAGGATCACTGGGTGTTTGGCTTGCCCGCTGTGGACTGACTGAGTCGACCGGGTCTGGTGGACCTTTCAGACCATGCCAACGAAGCCAGGAAAAGCCGACGCTGAAGCTGGCAGAGTTGACAGAATGGGGAGCTTTATTACGTGATCATTGCAGCCTTTTGGTACTCGACTGGTGAGCATCACCCAGCAGGAGCCAGGGTGACCTAGGGCCTGATTCAAAGCCCACTGAAATTTGCATCTGTCTGTTGAGTTCAGTGGGTTTGGATCGATCCTGTGGGCACCGGTTGTCTCAGCATCAGCTAATTTTAATAGGCTTTAATTAGAGTATCAGACAGGTAACTCCTCAAGTGCAAATGCTAAATGCCACTGGCAGGCCTGTGTATTCCAGTAGGCAGTGGGTCTGACCCGGCTGCTGCTCTGTCCGGGGGAGTTTTGTTACTGGTTTCAAGGGGGTCAGAATCAGGGCATAGATTTGGACAAAGTTCCGCTCGCTGTAACTCCCGCTCCCCTTCCCTTGGTATGAATATTGGGTGTTGAAAGAATAACATTGTTTAACCTGTGGGTTACTGAGACGCAGCTGCCTGCTAGAGACAACAAAGTCATTGGGAAAGGGAATGGAGAAGTTAGAGCCAAATTTAGAGCCCATCTAACAATCATGGGTTGTACGCTGAGGAAAGAACTTGAAACATCCAAGGGTCCAGGACCCTTTTGCTTTGGCAGATCCTGAATTTGGAGCGGCTGCATGTTTTGAAAGACATTCTTCTGCCTAGGTAAAAATTCACCCCTGGGCAGAGTCGGACATGCCACCTAAGTCCCACTTCTGACTTAAATGTGATATAGATCTTGTGTTGGCTTTACACAGAGGGGTGAATTTCATCCACTCTATTCCCAGAAGGAGTATCTTTTTCAGGCTTGTGTCTGTAATTTTCACTCCATGCATCTGAGGAAATGTTTTTTACCCACGAAAGCTTATGGCAAAATAAATCTGTTAGTCTTTAAGATGCCACCGGACTCCTCGTGGTTTTTGTGGATACAGACTAACAAGGCTACCCCCTGATACTATCTTTTTCGGGGTTGATCCTGGAAATATTACTGGGCATAGTACACCTCTACCCCGATATAACACGACCCGATATAACATGAATTCGGATATAATGCGGAGCAGTGCTCCAGGGAGGGCGGGGCTGCGCACTCCGGCGGATCAAAGCAAGTTGGATATAATGCGGTTTCACCTATAACACAGTAAGATTTTTTGGCTCCCGAGGACAGCTTTATATCGGGGTAGAGGTGTACTTTGAATGCTCCCATTAGCATCACAATAGGGAATACTTAAGTATTTGCAGCATCGGGCCCTTTGCTTGCATACCATAGGCTGCCAATTAATTAGAAGCACTTTACAAATATTCAATGGTCTTAAAAATAATTATTTGGTTTCAGGAGCAAACTTTCCTTTGCAGTGTTTCATAACAGAGAAGTTTTGCAAAACCCCAGCTTTTTAAAAACAAAAAAAAAAAGTCTTGTGGGCTTTGTAAAACCCCAAACTCTGGCAGGATTCCCCCCAGTCTAAATCATTAGTATTGATTATGGCATCAGGTTTATCCTGTCCTTTCCTGGTAAGCGCACAGTTACAAGGAATTGCAGAGTTGTCCGTGCGTGGCTGTCGGTGCCTGGCAACCAAAGGGAAATTGACTTATCCCCGCAGGGTTGGCTGCAGAGATGGGCTCAGGTCACAGGTCAGTTCAGGTAGGTGCAGGAATCCAGTCTCGGCCTTTCCTGCCACTATATTTACACTCTGAGGCATCCAAGGCATCTCCCTGAGGTGGCTTTTTTGGCAGAAATCGGAACGACCCATTTATGTATCACCAACTTCATTGTCTGCTGCAGACCTGGCAAACTTGCTGCACCTCCCAGCTGTTCTCGCCTAGCCGGGGTTGTGAGCAGGCCAGAGAATTCAATATTCCACCCCAGTGACCTGCTGAATCCAGGCCAAGCTCTTGGACACGCTGGAGTACACTCCGTATCGATCGTTCTGCCCGCATCCATCTCCCCAGGACACCGTGCCAATCAGCTGCCAGTGGTTATTCTGGTTGCTTAATGTGACCATGGGCCCCCCTGAATCTCCGCTACAAGCATCTTTTCCTCCTGCGGGAAGAAGAGAAGGTTGGTCATTTCTGGGGCGCCCAAGGGACCCAAACGTGCTGCAGACTTTGGAAATTGCTACTTCAAAGTTACGGACAGGGTTAGCCGCGTGCCCCCACTAAAATGCAGCCACCTCTGAGTGGCAAACTTGGCAACTCTTTACCAGCGCACAGCAAGGCTGAGAAGCGATTTAAGACAGGAAGGGAGGAGGAATTCTGGACCTAGTTGAAACTAAAGGAGAAATAGAGGGAGGCAGAATGACCCAACCTAAAATTTGGCCAGGACATCAGAGTTAACACTCTGATATGGAAAATGGTGTAGAACTTTTAGTGACTACATGTGGCCAGGACCTTGGTTTGATGTTTCATGCAAAGTAGGGTGACCAGATGTCCCAAATTTATAAGGACAATCCTGATGTTTGGGGCTTTGTCTTATATAAGCACCTATTACTTCCCACCTCGTCCTGATTTTTCACACTTGGTATCTGGTCACCCCAATCCAAAGACATCCAGCACAGGAGAAAATATGGGTTAACTTCTCAAGCTGGTTTCAAGGAGATGTGAAAACCAGATGTTAAGATGTGACCACATCTTATCAGGAAACAGGACCTGGCATTGTATGGGCAAATCTATCTGTCCGGAACCAAACCGGATGCTGCGTCCCCTTTGATTCCCTTGCAGGAGCTGCATGGAGTAAACCTCTGTCCATAGCCCATCCCCACTGCGGAACTTCCCAGAGTTCATGGCTGTAAGGCCAGACGGTGAGCATCCGTTCTGATGTCCCGTCTGATGCAGGCCAGGGCAGCTCACCCAGGAATTCCTGACAACAGCCCCAAAACTTTTGGTTGCATTAGATCAGAGATTTTCAAAGTGTGGGGCATGACCCCATCAAAAGTGTAAGGGGGAGGGATAGCTCAGTGGTTTGAGCATTGGCCTGCTAAACCCAGGGTTGTGAGCTCAATCTTTGAGGGGGGCATTTAGGGATCTGGGGCAAAAATCTGTCAGGGATGGTACTTGGTCCTGTTGTGAAGGCAGCGGACTAGATTCAAGGTTCCTTCTAGTTCTACACTTCTATGATTTTATGACCGGACAGGGCTGCGCTGAAGGGTCAGAGTCAGCAGAGGGATCTGTCTGGATGGGAAGCAGGAGGGGCTCCGTATAGGCCGTCTCGGCTGCCAGGATCAGGCTCCCTGCCCATCTTGCTCCCCCACGGCTGCAGCCACAAAGTGCAGTCACCCTCCTCTTCTGGAGAGGCAGACACGGACTCTGAGTGGGGGGCTGCAGGCTGCACCCTGGGAGTACTGCTCTTTCCCTGCCAGACAGAGCCCCCTGCTGGCCCCAGCCCTTCAGCACAGCCTGAGGGCACAGAGCCCCATCCGCGTCCCCTGACGGATAGAGCCTGTGCAGGGGAAGCAGATGGGGCCATGCTGATGGGTCACACCACGGGGTGGGTCAGCACAAGGGCTGTGCATCTCTTCAATCCACTGTAAGCTCTGCTGGGTGGCGCGTAAGCCTCGAGCTGGCCTCTGCACAGGGTGACGTGCCCTCTGCCCCCTCTTCAGACGAGGAGTTGGTAAAGAGCTGTGACCCCCTTCGAGTTCACCCCCTCGCCAGGTGTCTAACAGGCAGCATGAGGGTGAGACCTTCCCGCTGGGGCGGATGGAAGGACACCCTGGCACCAAAGCTGGTTTGTTTAGAAGCAAGCTGCACCTTCTTTCTCTCCAGCGCAGATCATATCATCCGTCACCTTTTTCTTCAGCCTCCCATAGGCTTCCTGGCACAATGCGTGGTCAGTGAGTGGGATCTCAATCTGCAAGACAGGAAAAACAGTTAGTTACCAGGTGCCCATTGGCTAGCGGCGGCCCCTGCTGTACCTACGTAGGCTTGGAAGGATCAGATTTGTAGTGGTAAATGTCACTAAATCTCACACACCGAACTCTGTAGACACACAAACCGCACACACACAAACCAACGGAAAAATATTTCCGTGAAGAGCAACTGAAATTCACACGTGGCCCAAGGCAGAAAAATGCTGCTTGAGAACTTGTGAGTGTTTGAGTCGAGGCTAAAATGTTGACATCTGATGGTCGCAGTTTGCATCTTAATGGTTTATGAAGCTTTTGCTTTTGGAATCTCAGCCTCAACTGGCATGAAATAATTGTCTGAGCCCCACCTTTGCCTGAACGGCCCAGGATTTTCCACACCCGTGAATATTTAAATTGATAAAAATTGCAAAAAAAAAGCATATAAATAAACACTGATATTATCCACTGAAATGATAAAGAAAACACAAATTGAGTTCTGCAAGCACCTCCCCCACCTTCTCTTTCTAATATCCTGGGACTGACACAGCTACAACTGCAGAAGCCCAAACATCCTTTATTCTTTGTTATAGGCACCCTTGGCTGGGGGTCGGAAACAGGGATCGAACCTGGAACATCTAGATCCCAAAGCAAAAGTGTCTAGTGCTTGACCCAAAGGAGCCTTCCCCCTGTACTCAACGCTGTAGCAGGTTTCTTAATTGCTACGTGGCCAAGCCGCTGTCAGAGGGGTCAGACCACCACGACAAGCCGGCGTGGGGGCATACACCTGTAACCACATCAGTTAACCTATAGAAATCAGAGATGGAGAAGACTCGGCTCCTTGTGTATACTGAAAGCTTCCTCATCATGTCCTACTAGAAGAGGGTAGGTGTGGGCGTTCATGCCGAATGCCTTCACGCAAAGGGTCTAATCCTGCCCTCAGATACGTGTCTGCAGTTCCCGTTCACACTCGTGTGTTTGACCACAGAGTCTGGCCCAAAGTGCGATGGAACAGGGAGCCAGCTGGAAAAGCCACCGGCATGAGTAAATCCAGTAATGGAAGGGACGAACACAGCTTAGGAACAGGAAGGGACACGAGGACACAGCTAAGCAGAGGTGGTGGGATGAGGAGGTGGACGTGAGGCTCCGAGGTGCCAGATGATTATGGACTCTCCCAATATTTGCCAAAAGGTGTAATAAACCCTCCCTGATCTGCTCTGGTCTCCACTGCATTGCTCCCTGCCCCCATCACCCCACCAGTGCCGCAGCCTCATCCATGCACTTGTCTGCTTCTCCCACTCACCTCGTTGCACCTTCTTCCATACTGCCCTCCGAGAACTGATCTGCAAGGCCACCAACATGGCCTCCTTTCAGACCCACCCCTACCATGATGGCTACAAGAAACTGGCCTGCTAACCACGGATAGGTTGAGGGCGGCTGTGTATTTTTTTCTAAAACACACACACACGCTACCTATCCTTGATTGTCTCCCGTGCTCTTCTTGACTTTGTAGGTTTTGTCTACACTGCAATCCCAAGTGTGACTCCGGATCAGGTAGACAGACCCATGCTAGCTTTACCCATGCTAGCCTGGTGAAAAATATCAGTGGAGATGCAGCAGCGTAGGCTACAGCGTGAGCTGTGCGAGCATGCCAGAAACCCTGGGAACACGCTCCCATTGCTGAATTCAAACAGGAGTTATTGGTGGGACGTCCGAAGGCCTGTGTTATACAGGAGGTTTGACTAAGTGATGACAGGGGTTCCTTCAGGCCTTGAAATCTAATCAATGAATGCACACACACCTCAGATTGCTGTGGAGACAAACCGTTAGATTTTTAAGCTCTTCAAGGCAAGGACCACGTGTTCCTGTGTATGTGGACAGCCCTTGACCACGTTGTGGGCACCACCATCATCCAAACAAATAATAATTATGCTCCATGGGCTACACTGGCACCATGAGATCTGCCTGTAGGTCCCCCAGCACCTCCTGTTGGGGTTTGTCTGGGAAAAGGATGACTAGGACGAGCCATCTGGGCTGACCCGCAAACTAAGATCACACTGAAGCAACAGGTGAGGCCTGGTGGGGCTAGAGTGAGTCGAATATACCATGTTCCCATTTGATGCAGCGTTCATGAACATCCTGTTGTAAAGGGAGAGAAAGCCAAGCCATTTGGATTCCATTAGCACAGCTGATATTACACGTCTCCAGTTGATGCTGAAGATTTGACCTGCTTCTCCTTTGGACTCTGCTGCTGGCAGCCTGGTCCGCAATCGATGTCTTTCAAAGCCCCCGACGCCTCATAGCCGAGTGAAGCAGTTGAGCAAAGCGCTCGTGTTTGCTCATTGCTCAACACGTGTCTGTTGGTTTCTCCCAGGTCGCCGGCCGCATGCAGTGATTTGGGGGAAATGATGCTAGGCCGAGAGGTGGGTTTACTCCCGTTCAAGGCCCTGGTGGCTGTTTGACTGCAGCGGTGTACCCAACAGGCATGGAGTTTGGAGCCACTCTGGCTTTAGACAGATGCATTTTTCTGCAGAGTTTTCCAGGCAAGGCACTACCAGGATTCCAGCAGCCCTTGCACTGCATCGACGGCAGCACTTCCTGCCGTGTCCGTCGTGCTGCTCGGCTCCCAGCGCTGGACAAACCGAACTCTCACTCGGCTGCCGAGAAGGAGGCCAGCACCAGCATCCTTGTTTTACAGCTGTGGTAGCTGAGGCACACAGAGGGGAAGTGACATGCCCAAGGTCACAGAGGAGGCCGGCGTCAGAGGCAGAACGCTGGACCCCCATCCCTGTGCTCCGGCCCCTAGATCCTGGTATTCTCAGGTTAATAATTCTCACCTCCATCAAGGCTTCAGGGCGTTTTTTCAAGAATTCCTTCCCCCATCCGCTGACAATGACCATGGCATCTGAAAGCAAAATCAAGAAGAGTTTGCTAGCGAAGGGATACTCGGGTGTGGGAAGAGGATTCTGCTATTAACTGGACCCTGCTGAACATGGCAGTGAATCAGACTATGTGAAGCCATTCTTTCACTACCCCAGAACTGGCCTGTGCCCAGGCAACTGTTAGTTCCCCCAAAGCAGATTTTGTATCCAACGTGCCTGGTTTGGTTTACAAGAGGAGTCCAGGGCAGGCGTATAAATTCCTTTCATGTAGCCCGCTGCATCGTTAATCCTTAAAAGTGCATCCTTCCACTTAGCTGCTCTGATATTGGCCTGAGGCACTGATCCTAGCTTGTAAGTCCCCTCTTCCGAAACTAGGTGCAGTGAGGGTCACAAGCAAAGCAGGTCTCGGGAGGGACGGCTGCCTGGGGAGATGTGGGGCTCACACATATGGCGAGCGGTTCTTGAGACAGTCTGTGTCTGACTGTCTCAGGCAGAGGAGATGCCTTTTGGAACAGTCCTCTGTCCCCTTTGCCCAGAGACAAGGGGATAAAGAACACAGCAGCCATGAGAACCAGAGAGAAAGGAAAAACTCCGGGGGTTGGATCAAAGAATCACATGGGTCAGAGCTGGGCACCTCTAGGTCATTTAGTCCATCCTGAACCCAAGTCAAGCTTGTCCCTATCGCATATTTGCTAGCACTTTGTCCAGTGACTGACATGAAGGACCATCCAAACCTCCCTTGGGGAGATAATGCCATCATCCCATAACAAACTGCCCACAGCTAGGCTGGGTGTCGTGAAAATCTTTCTAGCCTTTGGATCAGTTTTGCCCCATGGCCTCTCACTAATAGCCCCTTGAGGCACCATAAGCACTTCCTCTCCACCCTCCTTGGGGTCTCTGTCTTGCACATATCTTTTGGTTACCACCTCGGTCTGTGTTTAGCCTGGCAGTTGGGCTTTATGGCCTGCTCGCAGCGGGAGCGGCCAACCGATTGGCACCTCTGCAAGGTCAGTCCCTGAATCTCAAGAGCTGTAGCCAGTTTTCTGTTGCCCGTTTCGGAGCTGGCCCACCACTGTCCCTGGGTGGGCGAGGAGAGAGAGCCAGCTCTTGCCTTTGTGGTGCGAGCCATCAGGAAAGCAAATCGGCATCACGTAATCATTCAGCACTGCCTGCTCAGACAGCTCCACCAGGCCTATGTCGTACTCCAAGGTGGCCGCCCTGTAGGAGGGGTGGATGATGATGTTCTTCGGCTGCAGCTGCTGCTCCGTGTCGTCTTGCTTTAAAGTCCGGTGTTTCCCTGTGAAGGAAGGACGGCCAGGGAGAGGTGGCTACATGCAGTTATGGGAGGCCATCACCCTGCCTTCCCAAAGGGGAGGGAATTCCCATTAAAGTCGTTCGGGGGCTTGGAGAAGCAAAGAGCTCAGAGCAGGACACGTCCTAGCAAATTTGTGCCTGGCAGACATAACATATCATCATGGCACAACTAGCTTGTGGGGCTCCCGCGACAGGGAACCCAGCTCAGCAGGAGGGGGCAGAGAGGAGCCACAGAGAACATCAGACGCTGTATATTGAAGGGTTCCTGGAGGAAGTGGTGAGCCAGTGTGTGAACCAAGGACACACACAGCAATCGCACAGGGGAATGGCATGAAGGGTGCTGGCCTGAGCCCACTTTGCCTTTAATTACCCAGGCCATGGGATCGTGGGAGATGGCCATGCCTCTGCCCGCCTGGAGGGCCATGTAGCCAGTGACCTGTCTCTGCCCCATGGCCACCCCTTGAGCCAGTGTGCAGTGCTGATTGCTGGTCACTCACCCAGTATTATTCTGAATGATGAAGGGCTGAGAACATCCGAGCTGCGGAACACTGGGTTCTCCGGTTCCAGTTCCTCGTGGAGGCAGTGAGCAGCAGTGACAATCCATTTGGTTCCTAGAACATAACAGAGTCAGCACATTTGTCCAGTCCAGCGCAGTCCCCACCCATGGGATAGCTCACAACACCCGTCCAGCGCAGTCCTCACCCACGGGATAGCTCACAACACCCGTCCAGCCCAGTCCTCACCCATGGGATAGCTCACAACACCCGTCCAGCGCAGTCCCCACCCACGGGATAGCTCACAACACCCGTCCAGCCCAGTCCTCACCCATGGGATAGCTCACAACACCCGTCCAGCCCAGTCCCCACCCCCGGGATAGCTCACAACACCTGTCCAGCCCAGTCCCCACCCACGGGATAGCTCACAACACCTGTGCAGCCCAGTCCCCACCCACGGGATAGCTCACAACACCCGTCCTCCTCTCTAACAATAACCCTGCTTATAAAGTACATGGAACCTTTTATCTATGGCTCTGCAGGCACTTTACACAGATCAGTGATATCTCTCAACACCTCTGCTCCATGGAGTGCACCACGCTGAGAAAACATCGGATCCCCTCCAGGCCATCTGCTGCTTTCGAAGGGTTTCTTGGTCCCCAGGGCTGGGCAGTTGTGGCATCTGAACTCCTTCCGCGGAGGGGTGTGTGTGTGTGTCACACACACTAGGGCCAGGCACCGCTTACGCCCAATTTGGACGCAGACCCCGTGTGCTGGACTCTGGGTTGAACTGGGGCTCACGTGGGAGGGAGGCTTTGTGCTGAATTTCACCCCATGCGCAGAGGGGCTGCTCCACACTCCTGGGGCACGGGGCTGAACACAAGTGAGAGGCCGCCAAAGCCCACTCACCCTAAGGGAAGTCCCAGCTCTCAGGGCCTTCCAGGAGGGGGGCCCTGAGACCCGCTACTGGCTGGTCAAAGGAAACAGCTGGCAAGAAGGTGGCCAAAGAGCCGCTGATCCATCAAACTAACCCAGGAGTTGCTCAGCAGGAGGCGCTCTCCTGCTCCCCACTGCCCCGAGATGGCGCCCATCCAACCCAGCCACCCCGCTCCTGTCGGTATTTCGTGTGTGTGTGGGGGAGAGTTCCACGAGTCTTTGCAAGGAAACCAGCGGGCAGCACTAGGTCGTTCTGCTCCCCCGCCGCTGGGGGCAGAGCCCACGCAGGAGCTCCAGGCAAGGTAAGCAGTAGGCACAGAATTCGCACAGAGGGGCTCAGTCCCCCTGCATGCCCAGGCCTTGGCATGCAAGAGTTCAAGGTCTGCACAGGGACCAGGCATATCGGACACGGTCTGACACTTGGGCCTCAGCCTGCTAATGCAGCTCGGAGGTGCTCATTCCCCTCCTAGGCCTCCCCGCAGGAGTGACCGTGCTATGCAGGATCGAGCCCTGCAGCATAGGTTTAAAGCAGAGCATATCTTTGCTTCAAAAGTAGTATTATTTTCACACAGCGCACAGTCAACCTGTGGAACTCCTTGCCAGAGGACATTGTGAAGGCCAAGACTATAACAGGGTTCAAAAAAGAACTAGATAAGTTCATGGAGGATAGGTCCATCAATGGCTATTAGCCAGGCTGGGCAGGGATGGTGTCCTTAGCCTCTGTTTGCCAGAAGCTGCGAATGGGCGACGGGGGATGGATCACTTGATGATTCCCTGTTCTGTTCATTCCCTCTGGGGCACCTGGCATTGGCCACTGTCGGTAGACAGGACACTGGGCTAGATGGACCTTTGGCCTGACCCAGTCTGCCCGTTCTTACGTTCGTATATCTCCTTTATAGCCCATCCCCCAGCAGTGCGTGTGCTCAGACACCAGGGGCATGGCTCACTTAACAGTATTCTTGCCTAGTGGGCCAGTCACTGGTGGGTTCATGTCTTGTGTGTGGACTCCAAACCATCCCCGTTTCTGTCCCAGGGCAGCACGAGGGGGTGTCGGAGATGCCTTTTTGGAAAAAGGTATTAAATTGTCCCCTCTGCTGGCTGCCTGGTTGGAAGTTAAAGGTCGTGTTTCACCCACGGAAAAAAATTAGTGGGTGCTTAGCACCCACTGGCAGCCAGCTCCCCCTTCTCCCCACCAGTGCCTCCCGCCCGCTGGCTGCCCCGCCGATCAGCACCTCCCCCTCCCTCCTAGCACTTGCCGCCTGCCACGATCAGCTGTTTCGCGGCATGCTGGAGGCTCTGGGAGGGAGGGGGAGGAGTGGGGATGGGGCACGCTGGGAGGAGGGTGTGGAACTGGGCAGGAAATAGGTGGGGCAGGGGCAGGGGCAGAGCAGGAAGAGACAGGGCTATGGGATGGGGGCAGGGCCTGGGGCGGAGCAGGGGTGGGAAGAGGTGGGACGGGGGGTGGGGGTTTGTGGGGAAGGGGTTGGGTGGGGGCAGGGGCTGGGGTGGAGCGGGGGGTTGAGCACGGCTCGGAGGAAGCCGGCACCTATGTCGTGTCTGAAGAGATGAGGGGAGAACCCTGGTGTCTGATCTGAATTTCCTTCTCCCGGTAAAACAAACTCTGCTCTCCAAGGTTGCATGGGACCCATTGCATGTAGAGACACCTTCATAGCCCTCCACGGTCACTGAGCATTCAGTGTCTAACTCATGGCTTTGCAATGCACTCCGTGGTCTAATCTCAGATTACGCTGAGTACCAAAGAGATTCTTACCTAGCAGAGAGCCTCCGCAGAAGGGCTGTCCTCCCCTATACAGCATGGCGATCCACGGAGATATTCCTCGCTTGGCATAGTGTCCACTGGAAATCCGGGCCAGCCAACTCCTGGAAAACTTTGGCTTCCCACACACTGAAACCGCAAGGAGTAAGGTCAGACACAAGAGAGACACACACAAAACCCACCTGAGATGCCAAGTTTTCTAGCATAGATGGAGGCAAATCCCCAGATCAGTTGTTTACTCTGTTTTATTGGGAATTTGAGTAAAACTGGAGTGAAGAGTGCATCAGGACTTCAGGATTCGGCCTAGTCAGATGTTACTACAAGACATCAACAAGAAATCATCTCCTGTTGAATTCTAAACAGTTCCCAAGACCCCTTTCCCCTCAGTTCACCTCCCCCGCATCTGATGTCATTTCTCTAAATATATCCGGCATAAGTGTGATGGAGTTACCTGGGAGTTATTGGATTATCATGGAGCAAAATATGGCCCCTTAGCATCCCTGAGACCCAACCATTGGGGACCCCAGGCCTCCAGAGAGAAAAGGCTCATGGAGGAACTCACTTTGCAGCCTGTATTCCGGAGATATTGTTTTTCTTTAAAAATGTAGCTGCACTTTGGGACAAGTCCCGAGTCCCTTGGCTCAGTTCTTATGCAGGCAAGTTGCCAAGGAGGCCGACGGCAGTAGGCGGGGAGAGTTCCAGAGGTGACCAAGTGACTTAGAAGCACCAATAACACTGAATGTCAATGGGACTGATGCTCGTACATCATGGAAAGTTTGTCTTCCACGGCGCTGTAAACCAGGGTCTTCATAGCTCTATCATAGACCTGTCACTCAGGTCGACGGCTGGTCATGCCGCAGTGCGGACGCAGGCCGAGCTGCAGACCTGAGTCAGAAGGTCTGCATGGTGCACTATAGACACGTTAGCACGGCTGGGAGACCCAGGTTCAGCGATTGTAAACCCAGCCTTGGAAACACCGAGTCCACAAGCCCGGGTCCCACAGACCCTAGATAAATTCATGGAGGATAGGCCCATCAATGGCTGTTACTTAGGATGAGCAGGGATGATGTTCCTAGCCTCTGTTTGCCAGAAGCTGAGAATGGGCGACAGGGGATGAATCACTTGGTGATTACCTGTTCTGTTCATTCCCTCTGGGGCACCTGGCATTGGCCACTGTCAGAAGACAGGATACTGGGCTAGATGGATCATAAATCCAGTATGTGCATGGTCCATGGTCTCCCATGGTCTGACTCTGAATTATGTAGGTTACGCTTTCTAAAGGAAGGCACTATTCACTGGGGATGATGGGATGGGAATCAAAGGCCTGGCACTGTGCGGGGGTGAACTGCACTCAAAGAATTACCCATGCTGGAAGATGGACCAGCACTCAAAGAGCTAGAACTGGGGTGGTGGATTGGCACGGCGCATGCCAGCAGCTGGGGATGGGTCGGCACGGCATGAAAAGCTGTCAAACCACTTGGAAACTTTGAAAGCAGCCTTCTAGTTAGCCCCAGTTTTGATATACCTCTATCCCAATATAACGCTGTCCTCGGGAGCCAAAAAATCTTACCGTGTTATAGGTGAAACCGCGTTATATCGAACTTGCTTTGATCCGCCAGAGTGCGCAGCCCCACCCCCCCGGAGCGCTGCTTTACCGCGTTATATCCGAATTCGTGTTGTATTGGTTCGTGTTATATCGGGGTAGAGGTGTACTTTATCGTCCCTCTCTCTCCTTTATTAGAAGGATGTTTGCATGGAGGTATTTGTTTGTTTCATATGAGTTCCTCTGCTCCTTCCTCTCTGCCCGAAGACACATCACAGATGGTCTTGATGCAGAGGAGTGCGATTTG
Source organism: Trachemys scripta elegans (assembly GCF_013100865.1). Lineage (NCBI taxonomy): Eukaryota > Metazoa > Chordata > Testudines > Emydidae > Trachemys > Trachemys scripta. The sequence goes on from NC_048306.1 coordinate 99,300,633, forward strand.
CAGTCTTCAGCACGGAGAGGACACTTGGTCATTAGTAGGTTGAATCCCACTGATGCACACAGGGCTAAACTGATTGTGGGTCAGGAAGGAAATCCCCACCCAAGGGCACATTGGCAGGACCGTGGAGTGATGTTTCACTTCCCTTTGGGAGCAGGGATTGTCTGCTGGAATCAAATAGGTGTATCCACATATGGCGAGTTCCCCGTGGCCGCAGGGGTTGGGCGTTGGTGAGCCTCACCCGTCCCATTATTCCCCGTGCTTTGATGCATTATTTTTGTGATTGGATTAAGAAGAGGATAACGCTAGTGGTGCCAGGGCATTGGGAGGGGATGCACAGAAAGAAGAAGCCCCGAGGTTGTGGAAGGGGAGCAGCACAGCACAGCAGGGTGAATGCAGGGGGCAGTCCCATGAACTTCACTCAGGCTGGCAGTCTCCCGGTTAGAACAGTGGATTGCCAGCACACATGCTTTGTACATACCAGGGCTTTATTTCCTTCCCGGTCAGAATGATACAGACAGTCCATACACAGCGTTCGACAGCTGACAGAATAGAGTACAAAAAATATAATATCTTCTAGCTACACGGCATAGTCGGGAGTACAGGCCATAGCATGTGTGTACAATAGACACGTTCCTTTGGTCTCTGGAGGATCTCGCTCCTCTTGCTGCTATACGACTGCTTAAATGATTGTGGGTCAAAGCCTGAGGGTCTAGCTCGGTGTTTGCTCACCCCGTACCCAGGCAAAGCTCCCTGGGTCTGAGTAAAACCAAGCCAGAATAGTAAGGTTTGGCCCAGCAGAAGCTACATGCACGTATCCATCGGAGAGCAGCTACCTTTCCGCGTTTAACTACCCGGTATCGCTATGGGAGTGTACGTGGGGGTTCACAAGGACACAGAGGAGACCGACCCTCATGAGGGTGACGGTTTAAACACCTGGCGAGCTAGACGTGCACGGAGTGTGTTGTTTTGGTCTGTAAAAGCCGCTTTCGCTGAAATGGTAAATAAACGATTCTTTGCTTTAAGGAGGGATCCGGTCACTGGGTACCACCGTCCCGGCCCATTGCAGGAGCTGAACGTAATGGGAGTGTAGCCCAGACCCGGTCTGAGAGAGGGAGAATCGTGTGATTCCACCCTATGCTGGCTGACGACTCGAGGCCTGAGGTTCAGGATGGGGGAGGCGCTCAGAGAGACCAGGAGGGGTCAGCAGTGCCGTTTGCCCGGTAGCTGTGACATGCACCACACCCAGAAATGAGTCTCCAGTGAGCCTGGGGCTGACTTCTGCCCAAATCTGGGTCAGTTTATGGAGTCGTGCTGAAGCCATTCAAACTCAGGAGTTTTATGTGGCTTCAATGTGCAACCACGGGAGGTTTGATTCAATTTGGCTTTGGGAACCCTCCAACGCAAAGGAGAACTCACATGGGGCATACCCCGCTGGAAATGAAGTGCAAGGAAAGGATTGCAAACGCCTGCCAAGCTGTGTGTGTGTGTGTGTAGAGCGTGGATGCAAGCCCCACTCCTTTACCTGGCTTTATTCTGCTTTATCCTCTGCCCATCTCGCTCTTGGAACAAGCTGGGTTTGCTAGCAAGAGGGGTTCGTCCTCTCACCAGGCACTGATGGTGTTAAGCTCCATCGCTGCAAGTCCCAGCATGACGTGCTCAGCGAGGACAATGTGGCCCATTTAACTCTAGAGCAGGGGAAGGGTCATGCATAGTAAATGCCATGAAATGCACCCGGACTCTCCCCATCTGGGATAAGCTCAGGCCGTTGCTTGGCAGTCTGCGCTTTGTAGGGGGAAGAGGGAAAAGCCTGGGCGTAGTACAGTACAGAGGCCTCTCAGTGCACCTCCGTGTACTGTGCTTATAGGCGTCTCATGGCACAGGTGGAACGGGCGTATCCTTATCATCACTGAACTACTGATGCTATACTAGGAAAGGGAGCGAGGAAACCTCCTCCCAGACTCCAGCCTAGGGCACCAATGGAAGGGAGCGGGATGGATTTCACACCTTTGCTCCTGTGTGTCCACACTGAAAAGCCAGCTGAGAAGACAGAGGCGGGAACAGCCGGGAAAGCGTGCACCGGGGCTTTCTTGCTAACCAGTGGGTTGTTGAAGTCAGTGGAGTGACTCTGGATCTACATCAGTGTAAACGATAATCAGGACCTGGCCTCAGAAGACAGAGCTGGGATATCTTGTTTCACTTTGAATTCGGGCCAGTGACCCCCCTGCCGCCAAATGCATGTCAGTTAAGGGCCTGATTCTGGTGCCTTGACCCAGCCAGTTTGAGCCAGAAGCCCTGGTGGAACCATGGCCTTTATTCTGGGCTGACGTTAGGACACCGCCGACTGCCTGGTGCTGAAGGGAGCTCCCAGCAGGAGTTTGGTTTGAAGATAAAGCAGGATAAATTGATCAGCAAGAACCCCCTCCCCTCCCCTGTTATTGCTACCAAGGAGGTGAGTTCTTTCTCTAGAGTCAGGGTGAAGGGCTTTGTGGGCCCTGTGTCGGTACAGCTGGGTTTTCCTGCCTCTCCCCACCCCAGAGGAATTTCAGAAGTGGGTGTAGAGCTGGTGGAATGTGCTGGCTTGACAGCCCTGGGTGCTGATGGCCTCTCTGCACAGCGCAAGATGTAGGTCAGGCAGTGGCAGGCACGGCTTCCCCCGTGAGGGTACGTCAACCCTGACCTGAAGAATCATCCCCCAGCAAGCGTGAGGGTACAGGTCAGTCTCCACAGCCCCACCCATTCTTTGGCCCCTCTGCGGAGACGCTGGCACAGGGGCCAGGTAGTTGTGGTGGTATCTTCTGGGTGAGGTGGATGCCTGTCCCGCTAAGGAACCTGGCTGAGGCCCATCAGCTCATTTCCCATGAGCTGCCGAGTGGACGTTTCCTACGACAGCACATGAAGGAAGGTGATGCCAAGCAAACCCCGTGAAATAAGGCTGGAGGGGACTTAGAGTTGCTGCTACCGGTTGCAGAAGACCAGAGTCGTGCCTGCTGGCTGGGGCGAGCTCATCTCTTCAGTTCAGGATCCAGGAATGTCCACCTCTGTGAGGATCCCATCTTCTCCTCTACCCAGTCCACGTAGTTAGACACTTTGGTGTACACCCCATACACTTGCTTGCTTCCACACTCTTCTGGCCCACCCCATGAGACCAGGCCTTGGGCCACCCACCTCTGGGTCCCGGGGTCCTGAATGACGAAGGCTCCTCCGCTGTCTCCCAGGCAGGTGTCCTTCCCCCCTTCATAATAGCCGGCACAGAACATGTTCTCGGTCACGCTGTAGTTGCCTGAGCGGGACTCGTAGCTGGTCTTGCATTCAGCATGCAGCACCACCGGCAGCTTGACGTACTGCAGGATGTCAGACAGCGTCCTCATCCCCGAGCTGATGATCTCGTCCACGGTGATGTTGGGGTTGGAGATGCCCCAGCCGGCTACCAGGCCCAAGGTGTTGGGGTGAGGCCCTTCCAGCTCGTGCTCAAACTGGGGCAGGCAGACTGGCATTACGTAGGCATCCATGGTCACCTTCTCCTTCAGCTTGACCAGGGCGATGTCGTGGTTGTAGTTCTGGATGTCGAATCCCCCATGCAGGATGATCTCCTCCACCGTCCGGTTGACGGCATCCTTCTTGTTCCTCACGTCATGTAGGCCCAGGTAGACGGTGACGTGCTCCTTGGACACTGGGATGATGGTGTTGTCCCGGCGCTGGGAGCGGAGGACGTGAGCCGCCGTCAGCACCCAGGAGTCAGAGAGGAGGGCCCCGCTGCCGAACCACTTGTCGTTGGGGACCCTGGACGTGTCCTCCACCACGATCAGGGCCTGCCAAGGGAAGAAGCCGGGCTCCGCGTTCCGCCCTCCAATGATGCGCTTGATTATCCCAGGCAGAGGACGAACTGGCTGGCCACACACTGGTGAGAGAAAGGACAGGACAGTTAATCTAACAGGGGCGAGCACTTCCACAGGAAACAGTAGAAAGGCGATTCTCCAGTAGATTATGCCAGTTTGGATTGGTCTCTTAAGAACCCTATACTCTTATTTCTGTCCCCAGGGGACAATCCTTATTCTCGTGGACATCTCTGCTGGAAAAGACCCAACCCCATCTGCCTCTGCAGGTTTGGTTCCTACAATATATGCACCAGGGTGTGGAGCAGGCTGATTTTAAATGACATGGGCACCCCAATTCCATGTCCTGAATGAGCCCTCTCTGTTATGTCTGGAAAATGGGTACATGCATTTTCTACCTGGTTTGCGTCCCTGAAGATAGTCACCTGCTCCATAGGTTTGTACCTCCATAGCTTGGTGGAAGGTGGAATTACTTGGGTTGGAAGGGACCCTCTAGTGGAATGCCATGGTCCATTACGCTAGTGTTGTGACAGGGATGGTGATGATGGTGGTGGTGATAATAACCATAATTGCTTAGCAATTCCAGAGCCTTATTCTGCTCCTGTTAATGTCAGTCAGGACCTATAGGGGCTGCTCCAGAGTCTGCTGAAGTCACTGGGTCTGTCCATTGATTTCAATGGGCTTTGGAGTAGGGCCAGATTACTTCCATCACTAGGTCTGAGCAGTCCAGTAGACAAGGCACTGGCATGTGCCTCAGGAGACCTGGGTTCTAGTCCTACCTCTACCATTAATCCCCTGGGTGACCTTTGTGCCTCAGTTTCACCTCTCCCTATTTTTCTGTCTTGTCTATTTAGACAGTGAATTGGTGGCAGAGCCGGCATTAGAACCAGGTCTCCTGACTCTCCTGCCCATGTCCTTGCCTCTTGGTCATCCTGCTTTCCCTTGGTGACCTCTGTCCTGTGCTGTCACTGATGTATGTAATTAAATGAACTACCCTTGCACTCTACTACCAATGCATGTGTTACCCCTGAAGGCTGCTGGCAGAGTTTCCTCTTGGATTTCTGACCCCACAGGACGGACTCACATTGTAGGAAGGACATGCTGTGAGTAGGCAATGTGCCATATTATCAGCGTCACTTAGGCGGAAAAGATAGGCCCATGGCATAATCTACCAGCAATGATGCATGTACGCTGCCTAGCGTCATCCATCATTGCACCTTTGAAGCCCAGAATACCTTCATGGGGTGGGGGGAAGAGTTTGAACGCTCTCTGTCCCCCCCCAACACACACACTGAAACGAGGCTGCAAGGGTCCCACCGCCAGTGCACCTCGCCCAGCATTGGACGGTCTTCGGGTCTAGCCTAGGTTGGCAAATGAAACAGAACAAAAACAAGTTGCACCACCCCACCCCGCCCTGCAGCTGGGATGGCGCTGGACCCCACCCCCGGTTTGCCATCAACGTGCCGTGCAAGTCAAGCTGGAATGCAATGCCTGTGTAGATGAAATCGAATTGATCCCAAGACCCGTGGCTCAGTTAATGGGATGGACTCCCTCCCCGTATCCTTTCTTCTGCCCCATCATAGACCTTGTGGCCATCTTCTGTCCCCTCAACAGACATCACTGGTTTTCTTGCAGCTCTCAAAGGGAAAGCATTCGGTTTCCTAATGCAGTTGATATATTACTGGGCCGATGCCAGAAGAACCTCAGAAACAGGGAGCGGAGCCCCAGCTCACTGGCACTGGTTCTGCACTGATGTAGCTCAGCTGGTTTCATAGCCGTTAGCAAAGCAGCTAAGCCTGTGTGTAACCTTAAGTGCACTAGGAGTCCGTTGACTTGAATCAGGCCTTGCTCCTGTGTCACTGAGAGCAGCATCCGGCCTCTGGTCTTTATCCATGGACCATGTAGGTGGGTATCATCCCACTTATGCTAAGACCCCCAAATACTAGGCCCGGGTTACATGTCTTCTGCAGTGTCCTAGGGCTGCAGGGCCGGGTCTCAATTTAAATGGCCATTCTAAAACAATGCTTTAATCGATGCTATTAACAAGACAGGTGCAAACTGATGCTAAATAAAGACCTGATCCAGGGAAATAAATACAGAAATAAAAGAGAAATAATAAATATTAACAGCAAGAGGCCAAAGGTTTACTGGTCTAGTGGATGGGTGGGGGGAAATAGTAGACACGATGTATCTTGACTTAAATGAAACTAGAGTGAGGCTTTTGACATATTCTCATAAGCAAACTGGGGAGCTGTGGTCTAGATGGATGCCCAAGCGGCTGGGAGACCGTGCTCAATGGTTCACCATCAGACTGGGAGGATGTACCTAGTGGAGTCCTGCCGGGGTCAGTCCTGCGTCTGGTACTGTTTAATATTTTCATTAGTGACTTGCAGAGTGGAGTGGAGCGTATGACTAAAATCTGCAGATGACACCGAGCTTGGGAGGGGTTGCAAGCACTTTGGAGGCCAGGATTAGAATTTAAAATGATCTTGACAGATTGGAGAATTGGTCTGAAACCAGCCAAATGAAATTCAGTAAAGCAGAGTGCTACGCTTAGGAAGGGAAACTCAAAGGCACAACTACAGAACAGGGAATAACTGGCGAGGTGGTAGCACTGCTGAAAAGGAGCTGGGGGCTATCGTGGGTCACAAACCGACTGGGTCTACAATGGGATGCAGCTGTGAAAAGGCTAATGTCATTCTGGGGTGTAGTAACAGGAGTGTAATACATGAATATGGGCGGTAATTGTCCTGCTCTGTGTGGCACGGGCGAAGCCTCAGTTGCAGTACTGCGTCCAATTCTGGGCATCACCCTTTAGAAAAGATATGGGTAAATTGGAGAGAGTCCAGAGGAGAGCAACACATACGAGAAAGGGTTTAGAAACCCTGACTTCTGAGGGAAGGTTAAAAAAACTGGGCATGGTTAGTCTTGAGAAAAGACTGAGTGGGGACCTGATCACAGTCTTTAAATATGTTCAGGGCCGTTATAAAGAGGATGGTGATCGATTGTTTGCTATGTCCACTGAAGGTAGGACAAGAAGTAATGGGTTCAATCGGTACGTTAGATATTAGGAAAAGCTTTCTAACACTAAGGGCAGCTAAGCTCCGGAACAGGCTTCCAAGGGAGGTTTGGAATCCCCGTCAGCAGAGGACTTTAAGAACAGGTTGGCCAAACACCAGCCGGGGTTGGTGAAGGTTTACACGGTCCTGTCTCAGCGCAGGGGACTGGACTAGCTGACCTCTTGAGGTCCCTTTCAGCTTCACACGTCTGATTCTGCAGAAGCCTGACATTCTTGTGCAATTTTGACTCAGTCCTTACTCATGCGACACTTCCTGCTCTCCGGGAAGCCGGGGGAACTGAACTCCGACTCTCTCGCAGTGTGCCCCCTTTGGGTGGAAATGTTCTCACTGCTGGCTCAGCTCCTTGTCCCAAGATCTGTTCGATACAGGGGTTCTTTAAGAAAATCCAGCTGATACGTCGGCTCTCTCCAGAGCATGGTGCCTGGAGGGTACACAGCGTTCTGGTGCACCTCGGAGAATTGTCTTCCCTTAATGACTCCGCGAGCAGTGATTCCTCTCCAGCCCCCACCACATTTCTGGCTACCAAACAACCTTCCCCTTTGCCAGGCTGATGTAAGCAAATCGGTTTGGCTGCCAAGCACTGCAGTATAGGCTTTCAGAGTGTGATCTATAGCCCACTGCAGTCAATAGGCCCCAAATGAATCTCCCATGCCTGTGAATTATCCCCTTTAACTGTTTCTCCAGTTCATTTCTCTCCGCTTGGGAAGGAAAGATGCCCGCTAGAGGAAGACAGTTGGCAATTCCGATTTCTAGCCAGGCCTTCCGAGGGAGGCTGGCATGGTGTAGAACAGAGCGGAGAAGATAAAAGAAAGCAACAGGAGGACAGATCGCAGCTGTTCTGTTTGGTGCCTGGGAAAGTGGGTCACAGAGCAAGCCAGGGACAGATTCAGACACTCACAGACTTTAGTGTGGGGAGCCACTAAGTAGCTGATTCGGTTGATTCATGGCTCACAGCCACATGCTCAAGCCGGTAGACTGCTCTGCCTCTCCGGGAGAGGGCCCCAGTGATTAAGGAAGCACAATAATGCTGAGCTCCATAATACGGAGCAGAGACGTGATCAGCTTCATTCCTCCGTGCATGACACTGTTCTGTCTGAAATCCAGCACTGGGGAAAGTCTGACTTGAAAAGATGAAACCTCCCGGAAATGTGTGTGTGTGCGCGCGCATGCGTACATGTGTACATGTATGTGAGTGGGCATGCGTGTGCATGTGTATGTGTACATGTATGCGTATGTGTGTGTACACGTGTGTGTACGTGTGTAGGTGTGTGTGTATGCATATGTGTGTGCACACGTACATTTGTGTATGTGTATCTTGTGTACGTGTGTGAGCATGTGTGTATATGTGTATATGTGTGTGCACGTGCCTGTCTGAACATGTACATGTGTGTACATGTACATGTGTGTATGCGTGTATGTGTACATGTACATGTGTGTTTGTGTGTACGTGTACGTGTGTGTGCGCACATGTACATGTATGTGTGTGTACATGTATAGGTATGTGCGTACATGTACGTTTGTGTATGTGGGTGTGTACGTGTGTGTATGTATATGTGTACATGCATGTAGGTGTATGTGTGTATGTGTACTTGCATGTGTGTGCACATGCACATGTGCGTATGTGTACATGTAGGTGTGTGTAGGTGTACGTGTGTGTATGTAAGTATGTGTATGTGCATATGTTTGTACGTGTATATGCATGTGTGTGTATGTGTGTACATGTACATGTGTGTATGGATACGTGTGTGTGAATGTGTAAGTGTGTGTTTATGCATAGGTATGTGTATGTGTGTGTACGTGTACGTATGTATATGTGTACGTGTATGTGGTGTGTATGTGTGTGTACGTGTAGGTATGTGTATGTGTGTGTGTATACATGTATATGTGTGTGTGTGCATGTATGTGTGTGAATGAGTATGTATATGTGTATGTATGTGTACGTGTGTGTACATGTGTGTGTACGTGTGTGCGTGCATGTGTGTGTACGTGTGTGTGCATGTGTGTACGTGTGTGTGTGTGTGTGTGTGTGTGTATGCATGTGTGTGTGTTTAGGTTCCCTGCCATGTCAAATACTGTCAGGAATATAAAATGTGCTTAGCCAAACAGTTCCAGTATCCCAGCTCTGGCCAGCTGTCAGGCTGCCGGGACGCTGCCTTTCCTCCTAAGGCGATGGGCCGCGTTTAGAGGAAGCTCTTCTAGCCAAATATTTATTCTAATAAAAATATAAGACACACTGACAGCCCTGGAACTGCTCTTGCTAATGGCAGATGGGGGATGCAGAGCAGGGGCTGAGAGAGGGGTTTAGTAGCGATGGGCACCTGGCTGGAGCCAAAGGGGGAGAGGAATCTAACCGCAGCTGAACGGACACAGATATTTGGACAGCTTTTTCCCCGCTGTCACGTTTCATTACCCCGACTCTCTATGAGCTCCTGGCTGCCCTCGGGGCTCAGAAGCGGGCGCACTGGAAGTGGGGCACAAAGGCTGCCTGCATTGAGTCCCTAGCCCAAACAGCAGCTCCAATGACTCAAGTCCAAATGTTTGTCACCGAAGGCTCCCGGTCGTGTGGAGCCGGAGCACCGTGGAGGGGGGCAAGGAGCAACCAGAAAAGAGGAGGTTGCCACAGTCACAGCTTAGGGGATTCTCACACCTTCCTTTGGAGCATCTGGTGCGGCCACTGCTAGAAACAGTTTACTGGACTAGATGGCCAGGGGGCTGAGCAGGACTGACAACTCCCGTGTCCTTGGTAGTGGTTCAGAGAGCATAAATATGGAGCCACAATGTCATTTATTCTCTAGCTTTGGCCCCAACCCTGCAATCAAACCCGTGCACCCCTCCAGAGATCTGTCCGTGCAGATCCAAGTGCAGGATTGGGGCCCATAATTGTACTTAAAAACACACACACACACACACACACACACACACACACACACACACACACAGAGTAATCAATCCTCTTCACTCTCCATTGGCCCTAAAACCCTTGAACCTTGGGGGTGGAGGGGGAACACACAAATGTTCTGGCGACTTTTATCCTTTTCCATTTAACAATGTATGTTTTTGTAAAAAGAAAATAAGAGTTTTAGGAATGGGGCTGAAATTAACATGGTTGTGTTTATTTCACCACGGAGACTGTGGGAGGGAGAGAGATCAGGGAGAGAAATGGCAATAGGACATGAGGCTCCATTTTCACCTCTAGGTCACAGGTCGGACCCGAGCTCAGCTGATAGTGAGCAAAGTGAAGTCACCACCATCTGGCTGCATTCCAGCAGCCTGGGCCAAGGATCTGAGGGATCCAAACATCCCAAACGATGGTGGGTTCCAAACCCAGATGCTTTGCAGCTTGGGCTGTCTCTGGATTGACCGGGTACAGCGTGTTGGGTCGTTGAAACGTACTACACCTGCACTCTCTCGGTTCGGTGTGATTTGCCAGCCAAGTCCCATGATATTGTGTCTAGTCCTCCCTGACTAGGGGAGCTTGCAAGCACTTCATACAGGAGTGTGTGGCTGCAATGGTCAGTTTCAGTGAATAACTGTGAGCTTGGCCTGAAATTCGCTTCCCACAAACACTCCTGCCAGCGCATCCCGACCACAAAGGCTCTTGGGACAAGACCGTTAAAGGAGTGTGGGATTCCTGAACGAGTCCCAGCAAATATTCCCAGAAACCACGTGCTGGGATTTGCCCAGGGCCAGGTCAGATCTGGGTGCATTGTGAGGCGAGGGAAAGGGTGAGGGAGGGTGTTTCTAAAGGGCAGACAGCTCTGCCCAACGCTGTATGTGCTGTGAGCAGAGGGGAATGTTTGCCTTTTTCATGTCCGCTGAGAGGTATCATTGCTGGCCTGCGGGGTCCCAGGAGATAGCGGCACGCACCGTAGGGGGTGGGCGGGTAAGGCAGGGCACGTTTGGCTGGAGTGCAGCTGTAGCAAGCCGTATGCTTGCCAGAGACTGGAGTGAGGTGTGTGTGCCAATCAGAGGGAGGGCAGGAGTCGGGGGTTCTCTCTTTTCCAGAGACAAAGCAGGCAGTGAGCTGGAGAAGGAATGGAGGTGGGAGAGGAACAGATACATGCCTTTCCTCACCCAGGAGCCAGCTGAGGTTTTGCTGTCTCTCTCTGTGGCTCAGACTCTAGGGTCTAATTGCTCCTAAAACACTGCATCCTGGGTGCGCGTACACAGAGAAAACCTGCATTAACAGCCACTGACCTTAGGCAATCGGCCACCGAAGCCACAGTATGAGGTGTCTGACTGCAGGCAGGGTACCTAGCAGCTGCTGAGCCTAATTCCCTCCTCGGACAATGCCTCTCCTTGCCACCTGGGGCCAGACCCTTACCTGCTCAGCCTCAGTGTCTCCAGCTGTGAAGTGGGGCTAGTTCTCACCCAGGGGCCTAGTGGGGACCACTCAGTAAACGTCTGTGGAGCACGGTGTGCTGTCGGAGTAGATCTCAGCGGGCCCAGTACAGCACCCCCCAGAGGTCCGCCCCTGCCGGGTGTCTGAATTTTGCTGGGCTCTCGGGTGGCGGCTTGAGGCAGGTTCTAAGGTGCTGGGCCAAGTTCCACCAGTGCAATCGCGTTAACACCTCTGATGACCTGCAGGGCAGGAGTTGGCCACCTGGCATTAGAGATGGCCCTGAACCGCCCGCCCGGAGCTCAACTCCTGCGGACTTTGGAGTGTTCAGAATCCAGCCCCATCTCGGCGACACACAGCTACTGCTCCTTGCTCTGCCCTTTATAGCCACAAGGCCCCTCATCCCCTGCGTACAGCGCTGCGGATTCTCACTGTCCCTGCCTGCTGCTCAGGTGTTCCTAAGGTGACGTACCTGCGGATCACAACCTGGGGCACCACTGTATAGTGAAGGCATCGGGCTGCCCCAGCCATGGAGTGAAGCCAGCGGAGCTGTGCTGAACAGACCCCCACCTTCCCCAATCTGTACCAGTTGTGCCATGCTCTGTTACCCCTTGGAGAGCGAATGATGGATTGGCCTACTCATGGCATAAACAACCCTGCTACGAGACGGCAGTTCGTTTGGTGGTGCATCATGCCAGAGCTCTCTAGGTACCTGGTCGACAAGACGGCAGCTTGGTCCCCAGCTCCTCGCTCTTCCACGCCCCTTTAGCATCACAGGTGTACGTGCCTGGAAGAGAGCGAAACGTTAACTGGCAGCATAGACCAGCTGCCTGTTGCCTATGCAGGGTTTGCACATGCAGCAGGTGTATGCGTCGTTGGCTGCGGCTGTGGGTCAGCTACGCATGTTCAGACATGCAGCCAATGGGGTAGTGCCATAAATATATTCTAGGAGCCAGAGTCTATGCTGGGCTTGCGGAGGTGCCCTGAAGGTGGAATTTGGCCCTATGTGTTTGTCAGAGAGGAGATGGGTTGTGTGATAGGCCCCTCCCCTGCCTTCCTCCCCTGAAATGATTTTGCAGGGCATGGAGAAATTACAGACGTCACTCAGACTGCACCGCGGGGCATCTGCACGCCGATGTTTATGGGGATTTCCGCTCCCCTACAGCCTTTTTGGAATGCTTGTGGCATGTCACTGTCCCGTGTCCTAGTGCCAAACAAGTGGTGGCCGGAGCCCTGCACTGTCCCAGGGCACTGTGCCCATTATGCTCAGGCCGAAGACTCTGCTGTGATCTGCTTCTCCCTGCCAGGCTGTTAGTCCCTGATAAAGTAGTGCAGGACAGATGTGCTGGGCTGGGCTGATCCAGGAAGCAACCAGCATGCCAAAGGTTATTGCACACTAGGCCTGGAGGCCGATTGGGTAGCAGCAGGATTATGGACAGGGGGGCTGGGATGTGAGCAAATCCTTCCAATCTCCACCCCTAGCCTGGAGCAGCGGGTCTGTTTTTCTGGATGGGTTTGGGGCACCCTACGAGCCGCATCCCCTGGTGCCAAGGCGTGCCCAGAGGGTGGCGGTGAGAACAAATGTGGCTGATGGAAGTTGGCAATGCCACTGTCATCACTATGGAGCAGTAAGAGTATTTAAAGCGGAGCCCTGACATGCACTGAAATCCAGGGGAGTCAGGCACCTTGTAGCAGTGTGGTTACCCCGCTCCTGGGATAAAAGGAGTGAGAGCAGCTGAGGGAGGCTGAGTGAGTAGCTAGCCCCAGGTGTGGCCAACTCAATCAGGGCACAGCGGGCCCTGATAAGAGGCCTGTGAGGCGGGACAGTCTCACTAAGGACCCAGCTGCCTGGGAGCACCGGGTACCTTGGGCAGAGCAGTGCTGGGGGAAGGCAAGGGCTGAGGCCTTGGTAAAGGCCCAAGGAGGTCCTGGGGCTGCAGAGGTGTAACCCGGGGATAGGCAGAGGCAGCCTGTCCACCCCCCTTGCCAATGAGTGCCCATTACAGACTGCGTCTGCCCCAGAGATAGGGGGCTAGATGAAGACTGGCAGTAGCCACTGAGGCAAGGTGGGGGTAGGGGGGTTGGAGTTCCCCCAAGGGAGGGGAGACCCAGAGTGTGGGGGTACTGCGGGGCAGCACCCCAAGTTAAGGGGCACCGGGGTCTGGGAGGGATGCGGGGCCAGAGGTGGTAGAGACAGCAGGGCTGGTAGCCAAGGGAGAGAAACCGGCCAGCAGGAGGCGCTCAGAGGCTGGAAAGAGCTCATTCCCGGATGACCAGCAGGAGGCGCCATGGCGGTCAGTTCCCGCCATGTGACACACCTACATTCCTTTGAGGATCCGGGCTTCAGTCTCTGCAGACTGCAGCTGCTCGGGTCCAGCTGGAAGCATTGCATGCTGGGACTGCAGACCACTCCCCGTAAGAGGGGAGAGTAGCGGAGATGTTACCAGGCTATCGATGCTCTGACCACTGTACCGTGAGCGTATTTCTACACTGCAATCAGAGCCCCAAGGCAGAAGCTGTGGCCAGCCCGGGGTAGCTGATTCTGGCTGGGGCTATGAAATTGCAGCGTAGATGTTCAGACTCTGACTGGAGTCCGGACTCTGGGTCCCTCCCTGTGGGGTCTCCGAGCCCAGGAGGCACGTGGAAGCAGGGATCCACGGGTTCCTTTCTAAGGAAGCTGCTGAGGAGTGGGGCTGTGTAGGGAGAGGTACCAGAGTGAAGCTGGAGGGAGACCAGGGCCTGCCAAGGCAGGGAATGGCTGCTGGGAGGGAGCAGACTCCAGGCAGGGAAGGCCTGGGAGCTCCCAGCGGGCCGACTGGGAGCGCAGCTTTCACAGGGATTGGAGAACTCCATTTGGGGAATGGCTGAGCTAGAGATGAGTTTGGGTGGGGGGTTCTTAAAGGGCCCTGAAGAAGGGAAACAGAGGCAGAATGCCGCAGGTCCACCTCTGGCCACGAGGGGGAGCTCAGGAAGCAGCCGACCCTGTGACAATTGTATTGTCTCTCGGTGATTCCAGGGGCCTGACCTGGAGGGGTGCTAGGCGCCTCCAGCTCCCATTGGCTTCGTCTGGAGCATTGGCCGCTCAGATCTTCTGAAGATCAGGCCCTGTGTCAGATCCATAGGACCAGGAGAGCAGCTAGTCTGACCTTGGAGCGGGGTGGTTACCCGCTCCTGCCCTGAGGGGTTTAAAACAGCCCTGGAGGAGGGCTGTGGAAGGGCAAGATGCCTGGGCTGATTGGGAGGAAGCAGACTCAGCTGGGGCCACGCCATAATCAGGGCCCAGCTGGCCCTATAAAGGCTTGAGCTCAGGCAGTCTGTCTCTGTTTGTAGAGGGAGATGGGCCTGGCTGCAGGGAGCTAGAGACAGGGTACCTGAGTGGAGCAGGGCTGGAAAGCCCCAGGCTGCGGCCTAGCAAAAGGCAAACAGGTACTGGGGGTTGCAGAGGGCGGCCCAGGGGTAGGCAAAGGCAGTAGATCCAAACCCAGCCTTGCCGATGATGAGTGGCCTATACTGCAGTCTGCCCCAGGGCGTGGGGATTAGTTGGTGACTGGCAATGGCCTTATTTGTGGGGGTTCTGTGGGGATGGGAGACCCTAAGACTGAGGGGTTACTGCCAGGGGGCAGCACCCGGAGAAAAGGGGCACCGGGGTCCTGGGAGGGACATAGGGCCAGCGGCAAGGTGGATCACTGGCCTGCAGAGGGCGCTCCAAGGCTGGCAGAGCTAATTCCCAACAGAGACCAGCAGGAGGCGCAGCAGGGTGAGTCCCGCACTGTTACAGACCCTCCTGCATATCACAGGCTGTTACATTTCCCCCTGACACTGAGCCCACTAACATTAGTTAGGCTAACGCATTTCAATCCACTGTTGTGAGGGAAAGACTGGTTCTTCAAACCGCCATCCCGGCAAGCGTCCCCGCAGTGGTGTGCGCCAGTGAGGGCTGGTTCACACCCTGCTGCAGCCCTGATTTAATGGAGTCAGGTTGGAAAGCCATTTAGTTCAATCAGTGCAATCCTCTTGCATGCACGATCTCTGGGTTTGGCAGCCGAATGCTTTATACTGATTGGCTTCAATGGAGGTGTCAATACCGAGAGGGAAAATGGCTTTTGTGGTGAGCCAGCCACTCCCGGTCCCTATTCAAGCCCCAATTGGTGGTGGTAAGTTTGCAAATGAATTGTAGCTTTGCAGTTTCTCTTTGAAGTCTGTTTTTGGAGTTTGTTGTTGTTGTTGAAGGATGGCTACTTTTAAATCTGTTATTGACTGTCCAGGGAGATTTTTCCCTGCAATTTTCCCTCTCTTGATATTGACACCTCCATCAATTATTGGGAGTGGACCACATCCAACCTCATTGAATTGGCCCTGTCAAAACTGGTTCTTCACTTGTAAGGTAACTCCCTTCTTTTCATGTGCCAGTATATTTATGCCTCTCTCTGTAATTTTCACTGCATGCATCTGAAGAAGTGGGTTTTTTTACCCACAAAAGCTTATGCCCAATCTATGTAATAGATACACTTAGATACCCACTAGATTATTTGCACAATGCTCCGCAGATGCGTGCTTATTATTAACACTAGCCTTGTGCACATCGACTAGCCCAGCCATGAACATGCCGCCCGCTCTCCCTGTTCAGAGCCCCACCCCCGCTTGAGTGGCCACAGCCCCTTCCCCAGCGGCGGATGGTCTCACCAGTGATATTTGGGGCTATCTGATAGTAGGGCTGCTGGCAGGAGTACCGGATCCCTGAGCGGTACGTCGTGAGATTGTTCCTCGTGGCGAAGGTGACGGACCCGTGTTCCAGCTTCACCGGTGCTTTGCAGTCGGCAACTAAAAGTCCACAAGGAAAGGAGATTTTAGTAGCCTACGTACATATCCTGCCGTAGCAGGCTCTGCCCACTGCCTCTGTTGGGTATTGCTGCATGGCTTGCCCCTGGGGGAGCTGGAAAGGGGGTTGTATGTCAGCTGGCCTGCCAGCCCCCCCAGAGCTAGGCCGGCAGCAGGTGGGGATGTGTGCGAGTGAGATGGTTTTAACCCTTCGGGCACTGAGGAGGGGTATATCTGTCTTTAGTTCCTCGTCTTTCCCTTTCCTTCCAACAGGCCCTCTCAGCCCTTTCCCATTGGAATCGCTCCCATTGAAGACCTGGCCCTGTTGAAGTCAGTGGGAATTTTGGCATTGATTTCAACAGGCCATGATTTCACAATTTAGCCTCACCACACAACACCTTGCAATATGCCCCCTACCGACCCTTCCCTCTGTGAGTTTGCCCACTCCATTCCTACGCAGGGCAATGGTTTCCTGTGATGAACCGTAACTCCAGTCAGTCTGTGTGCAGATATGACTGTCTAAGTCCAGGTCAGTGATGCAATGAACTAGCCAGTGTGTACATGCACCCTTGTGTTACACTGGATTGCTCAACTGTGTGTCATAGGCATTATACTGCTAATAGCTAAGGGAGATTCTCTTTTGGCTCCAGTGGTAGGGCTGGTCTTTGGGATGAGGAGACTGAGTTCTAGCCCTGCTATTACTGTCAAAGTCTGAGTGACTGTGGTGTGTATTGTAGTGTTAACTGAAATCACTAGGCAGCTAGGGATTTTATGGTAACAAATCCATATATATTCCTGGTTAGGGAATGAATACTGCACAGGTGAGTAGGAGCTAACCGGTCAGACACGCGTGTCAAAGGGGTTCTGATGGCATCACGGGAACTCTGCGAATGAACTGCGAAGGGCTCATGCCATTGCTGGACTGCGTACTGCATGTGGAGCTCGGTACCTGGGCCGTGGTTGGATTCTCAAAAGATTTGACCACGTTCAGAGCTTGTAGACACTCAGTTATGACACTTTGCCTTGCTTCCTGCTGAGTATTCATTCCCATCAGAGCCTGGGAAAGGCAGGCATCGGTGTAATCATGACCAGCCGGGCCCAGACAAGGGGGATCCCCTGCTAAACACGTCAGTAGCTTTAGCTGGCTGCACAGTTGTTGGTGGACAAATACGTAGAATTGTCAGGCAGCAAATTAATCACTAGAAGGAGCAATGCAGCCCCAGGAACGTCACAACCAGCACAAGAGCAAACTAATGATCTAAACCCAAGGGCAGGATGTTCAAAGGGCAGGCCCTGCTCATACTAACCCCTACAACTGCCTTTTTCGTAGGACGTAAAGCCTGTGAAAAAGGCCACTTGATCTTTAAAGATCCTATGGCAACTTGGTGCAGTGGGCAGGATGTGCTCTGAATTCTGATCCTCTCAATGGGCTGCTACTTATAATGACACCTTAGCCCGCACTGTGCCCGGCACTGTGCAAACACAGGGCGAGAGATGCTGCCTGCCCCGATGAGCTTACGCGCTGACTAGAAGATGGACAGACACAGGGTGGGAGGCGACCAGAGGCAGGAAACGCCTGGTACAAAGTCATTCAGTAAGTCAGGTCAGAGACAGGAAGAGAACCCACGTGTCCTGGAGCCGAGCCCACCGCTCTATCCATTGACTTGCATTGCGGCTTGGATTCATGCTTTTGCTTAAACGTGGGCTTTTGTTGTACCCCATCCCTCACTTCGTCTAGAACTCAGCGCTGCCAGAAACCAACAGAACGACTCCCCGAGCAAGCACCACGCCAGCTAGGAAGTGTTTGAAGGATCAGAGACTTAGGTTTTGTCTCCACTGTTACCACCCTGAAGTGATGAGCTAGCTTAGCGTCAGTGAGAGCGGCCACGCTGCAGAATAATACCGGGGCGACACAGCGCGATTGGGTCAGCCGCTGATGAGTTGTGTTAACACCAGCAGGAGTCCCATGCCCGCTGCATTAGTAGATGGGGCAGCAGTAAGACTTGAGCTTCCACCATGCCTGAAACATGTCAGTTTAAAGCCCCACTGAACTTAAGCAGAGATTTGTGTGCGTGGATGGGCGTCAGGGTAGCAGCAACACTCAAGTTATACTTCGAGCTAACATGCTGGTTAAGACAAGCTCTGCGAATTCTACAACTTGAGAAGGGGGGAGGGATAGCTCAGTGGGTTGAGCATTGGCCTGCTAAACCCAGGCTTTTGAGATCAGTCCTTGAGGGAGCCATTTAGGGAACTGGAGTAAAAATCTGTCTGGGGATTGGTCCTGCTTTGAGCAGGGGGTTAGACTAGATGACCTCCTGAGGGCCCTTCCAACCCTGATATTCTATATCAAGACTGCCCATTCTGCTGGACAAGGACATCATATTTGTCTCTGAGCTGCATAGCACATGGTTAGCGCTCTATAAATAATAATCAGCCAAGGGGCCACATTTGTGAAGTCTGAGTCACGCAACTGACCTTCTAGGAAAAAAATGGATCTTCACGGTAAAACCAGACAAACCCCACATCACTTCAAAACTTCCTCCCCTGCTGTTTTATTTTCTTGTATCTTCCTGGCTGGGGCTTTGTCACATTTTAAAGTGGCAACACGTTAGGGTTGGAAATGGAGGCGGCTGTCATGACTCTGGGGCTAATCAACATCTGTGGTGACCAGGGCCGGCTCCAGGCACCAGCGCAGCAAACAGGTACTTGGGGCGGCCAAGGGGAAGGGGCGGCATGTCCAGCTCTTCGGTGGCTGGAGGGAAGGACCTGCCGCTGAAGAAGAAAGCGGCATGGTGGAGCTGCCCCTAAAGTGCCACTGATCACAGCTTTTCTTTTCTTTTTTCTTTTTTTTTACCGCCGCTTGGGGCGGCAAAACCCCTGGAGCCGGCCCTGGTGGTGACCTGTTGACCATAAGCAGTAACACCGGGGTGTTATAGGAAAGCCCAGGGGAAACGTATGCTGTTGTTGTTAATTACTATTGTTTGTATTAGGGTATCACCTAGGAACCCTAGTTATGAACCAGGGCGGCATTGTACTAGGCACTGTACACACACAGAGAACCACCTGTAGTTACTAAGCGGCACAGAACTTTCATAGACTACAGTCAAACTGGCTACAAGAACCGTGGTGAGGTCTCTAAGATCAGCGCTCTCTTACTTGCTAAGCCTCGGGTACCTGCCTGGGGGAGCTGAGGGCCCAGGCAGAGATGGGCACTGGCTCGGTCTTCCACACAATTGGTTTTTGGTAGAGGCTCTGAGTTACAGGTGAGCAATGAGCCTCTTGGAAAAGAATCACCAAACAAAGAGGGGTAGGGTGGTGTTGTCTGAACATCTCTCTCCAGACAGACCCACTCTGCCTTCTTTCTCCGCTCTGCCTTTGCTTGTGGCACTCCTGGATGTCAAAGCCATCTGGGCTGAGACTACAGATTATGCCCTTTGTGACCAGAAAGCCCTAACCCTTTACCATCAGGAGTTAGAAGGGACCCAGACAGCCCTGGCCATTCAGGTGTCCGTATGCAGCAGTATTATGGCGTTACCAGCGTGTATCAATCAATGCCCCCCACAAGATATTACCACTGGGGATGACGGTAATGCTGTCACGCCATTCCCAGGGCCTCTGCCTTCAACTGCCGCTACTTCCGGGCCTGGGCACACTCAGTTGCACCAGTTGCTGGGCCTTTGCTTCAAAACACTGCGCAAGAGTTGAGTGGCACCCGAGCAGACTTGGTTAGGAGTCGTTGAGGGTGGGTTTACAGTAGGAGAAAGACTGTGGTCTCCTTGAGATGGACAGCAAAAGGGGACGGTCAGGAATGGAGAGACAATGGTTATCCAGAGATGGCAGCTTCTTCTGCACCATCATCATGATCTTCCTCCTCCTTTCAGTCTCATGCTGCCCGCTGTGGGGAAAAGGCCTCCAGTTAGCAAGGTCTTCAAGCTGCCAGAGACGTGCCGGGTCACAGGCCTTCCTCATGAACGACGAGTGGTGCGGAGTGGTGCTGGCAGCAATGGCCTGAGGATGTGGCCTTCTCAGGGTGTTGAAATCTGCAGAGTCTAGAGCCGGGATCTAGTTTTCCTCTGCTCACCCCTCACAATGTCTGCTCCCACTCCCTGCTGCCACTGGAGGAGACAGTCGGTACAACCTGTGACCCAGTGGCCATTTATACCCTTCATAAGAATGACCTAACCTGATTCCTGGCCCTCCAGGGTGCCTGTGTTATGAACAGAATTTGCATTGGGTTATGGATGGAAAATGTCGTGCCTTGTGACTTGTACACGCAGGGTTTGCCTCAGGCCTGTCTTTGCAGGGAGGTGGTGTTCGGGTGGTATGGGGTGAAGTTAAACTCCATGGTCCTGATTCTCAGTCACGCGAAGACTCCTTTTCACTGGCCTGGCACTACCCCGTTGGGGAGCTCTCTGAGGCTTCACAATAATGCTGATTCCAGGCCTTAAATATTACTGAGGTTTGTGTCACAGTGTAGCCCCCAGGAACCTAAGAACAACCATGCTGGTCACACCAATAATCCAGCTAGCCCAGTATCCTGGCTTCTGACAGTGTCCAGTGCTAGGTGCTTCAGAGGGAATGAGCAGAACAGAGCAATTTATTGAGTGATCCATCCCCGGCCGTCCAATCCCACCTTCTGGCAGTCAGAGGTTTAGGGACACTCAGAGCATAAGGTTGCATCCTTGACTGTCTTGACTAATAGCCATTAATGGACCTATCCTCTGTGAGCTTTTCCATTCTTTTTTTGAACCCACTAATACTTCTGGCCACAACATCCCCTGGCAATGAGTTCCACAGGCCGATGGGCGTTGTGTGAAGGATACTTCCTTATGCTTGTTTTAAACCTGCTGCCTATTAATTTCATTGGGTGACCCCTGGTTCTTATGTTATGAGAAGGGGTAAATAACCCTTTTTCTCCACACCAGTCATGCTTTTACAGACCTCTATCATATCCCTGTTAGTCGTCTCTTTCCTAAGCTAAACAGTCCCAGTCTTTTTAATCTCTGCTCCTATGGAAGCTGTTCCAGACCCCTAATCATTTGTGTTGCCCTTCACTGTCCTTTTTCTAATTCTACTATATCTCTTTTGAGATGGGTTGACCAGAACTGCCTGCAGTATTCAAGGTGTGGACGTTCCATGGAGTTATACAGTAGCATTATGATATTTTCTGTCATATTATTGATCTTTCCTAATGGTTCCTAACATTCTTTCAGCAACCTAGCAGAGGCAGAGTCCTGGGAACAGAGCAAAGGGGATGGGGCCTTAGCAGGTATGTCCAGAAGTGTGGGGCTCTCACAGGAAGATAGATTTGACCTGAACAGTGAATTTGGCCTGGGGTGAAGGTAGTTATGAATTCTGTAGCTTTTCTTCCATGGGGGTCTACTGCTGCCGGTCCCCATGGCAGGAAAGAGAAGACAGATCTGCTGGTCCTCCCATGTGGGGCAGATGAAGGGAAGCTCTCAAGAGCCCATCTTCATCCACTCTCTCCCCATCACTCCTGCTGCGGTGTATCATTTCCCCTGCCCATGCCCATCACTACCACCTAGCCCTCCCCCCCCCCCCCCCCCGACTCCCCTGCTCCTTTCCCTGGCTTGCTCTATTTTCTTCCCCCTTTCTGTCCCCAATAGCATGGTTCCAGCCCTTGCCCCAATTCCTTCTAGCCAGTGCTCTCTGGCCCTGGAGGTCTCTGCTAGATCTGGGATGGGTGGCAAGGAGCTGGAACCCTCAGCACGGAACCATGAAGAGTCCAGTTGTGTCAGGGCTTTGGGCTGGCAAAAGCAGGTTAAAGAGACTTGTGATCACAGACAGCTTCCCCGTGGATCTATCTTGTAAGCACCTTTTAGTCTCAAAGAGCTAGGGGCAGGGGGTTGAAATGCACTGGAACATGCTGACCTAGGCTGGCATTTTTTGCCTCATGCTATTTAGCTAGACTAGAGGGAGGAACGTTTCTTATTCATTACACTGAAACAGATTCCCAGATTTACCCAGAGAGCAAAGAGTTAAATTAAACCAAGCCAACAAAACAAGCACAGACAAAGCCACCAAGCTGTGCAGAAGGACTTTCATTGCGGTGGGGAGCGGGGCTGGGATGGAGTGGGAGGAGTGGGCGTGTCCGTGGAGAGCGCCAGGATGCGAGCTCCCTGGCGTGTGTTATGTCTCCCAGCAGCCTAGAGGGTTGGTTGTTTGTTTGTTTTCCGGCGGGGGCTTGAGCGTTTGAATTTGTTTGTTTTGTTTTTTCTTTCCCTTTCCGGAGTTAAGCGCGGGCCGGGCAGAAAGGGGTTAAGCGCACAGCCCCGTACGTACAGCAGCGATGAATCCCATTGTGTCCCATACAGATCAGGAAGGGTGACGGGGTGGGGATACCCCGCTGGAGCCCTAGTGACTCCCTGACACGTCTAAGAAACACTCTGGCCACTCTAAGGGGTGTGGCTTGATGGCACCCGGGCTCATGCTGTCGCTTGGTCCGACTCGGCTCCTCTCTCTGGCCTGGGGTCGGTTGTTTCTGCAGCTGCACCGAAAGCAGAGGAGAAGGGGGGAAAGAGGAAAGCAGAGAGAGAGAAAGCAGAATCAGTGGATGAGCAGAGGAAGTTCATGCAGGAAAAACAGCCCAATAACACCAGAAATCGTTAACGCTCTGCGGTATCAATGCAGCAAGCGTGACAGGCAGCTTGGGTTGTACACGCTGACTGCTGTGCTCTGGAGTTTGTGCACAGGGATTCATCTCTATTAAAAATCTATAGGCACTACAGTGCAATGGAATCTGCTTAAAGGGAAACCTCTCTTAGAGGAGTAAAAGTCCTCTGTTGCTTCTATGGGCTTCCTCATTTCACACATCCTCCTCGGCCTCATTGTGGTGACATCCCCAGTGGGATGCAGCCCACACCAGCTTGGCCGGCTCCTGTGCCAATGAAACTTTCCTCATTGCCCAAGTCAGCTCCCCCATCAGTGTTTATTAGCACTTGGTCCAAAATCTATGTATTTACGGCCAAATGTTTTTGGGGGAAAGTTTCATTTTTGTGCATCTTTTTCATCGATTATTTCTTTGGAGGGATTTTAATTGACAACAGTTTCCCCCCCTCCCTCCATTTTTTTTTTTTTACAACCAAAACTGACAGTTTTGGGGGTTTCAATTTTTCAACGAAACCTTGAAAAGATTTTGATGACAATTTCTCTTTGGTCCAAAAGCTGGTGGGGGAAAAACATTGGTGAGGAAAAACTTCCAGCCAGTTCTAGTTTTTTTTCAGTCTCCGCACAAGCAGAGCTCCACATGAAATCAGTGGGAGACTGGTATAGTAATAGGGGAATTGGAAACTCAAGGTTTGACTGAATTAGGGGCATTCCTTTGTATTTTACAGTAATCATTGCTCCACACGCTTCAAAGACAATATTGTAAGATATGATCATGTTTAGCAATTCTAGCAGCGTCACGCTTTCCATCTTCAGCGAGATTTGCAAACCAAAATGTACCCTTACAAACACCACCGGGCAGCGGGTTCTGCAGATGCCTGTAGAGTATTATTTTCAAATAAAGATCCCGCCCGCAATGATATTTGCAAGAAGAAGGTTGTGGATCAGGAAAACTCCAGCCAGCAACGTTTCTGGGTCCTCAGAGCTGTCCCCTGTTCCCAAGTGTCACCAATACAAGAGAGGAACAAGAGCCAAAATATGCATCTATGGCTCAAAGCAACTGCATGGATTAGCAAGAGAGTAGAATCCTAGGCGCCTATCCTGGATATCCATGGGTGTGTGGAGAGAGAGTAGATGGGGGGGAGGCAATGTTTCCTCACAGCTACAGAAGGGTCCAAGCCACAGGATTTGGATCCATGATTCCACACAGGGGTTTGGATTGATCAGCCAAATGGGTCCCAAGACTCCAAAGATTGAAGCGGGATCCAGGTCTGAGCTCCACCAAAGATCAAAGGCTGGGAGTGAGCTTCCTGGGCTGGTATGGGATCAGAAGCGGCAATCCCAGCATGCCCAGCCTAGCCACAGGCTGGATCTACTGAAAACCTTAGGACGGGGTCTGTGCCCGTGACATTGTAACTGTGATTTTTTTGAAGCCCAAAAGCTCTGGTCAACCTCCAAAATGCAGGGGCCTTCTTCGAGCTGCGCTACTTCCCAGAGCCTTCGGAAGCTCCTCCATCCATAACCAACAAAACCTACCTTGGTCCTCTGGTCAGCCACCAGAGTGTTTCTTCACACAACGCACAGTCAACCTGTGGAACTCTTTGCCAGAGGATGTTGTGAAGGCCAAGACTATAACAGGGTTCAAAAAAGAACTAGATAAATTCATGGAGGATACGTCCATCAATGGCTATTAGCCAGGATGGGCAGGGATGGTGTCTCCCAGCTTCTGGCAAACAGAGGCTAGAATGGGCAACAGGGGATGGATCACTTGATGATTACCTGTTCTGTTCATTCCCTCTGGGGCACCTGGCATTGGCCACTGTCGGAAGACAGGATACTGGGCTAGATGGACCATTGGTCTGACCCAGTGTGGCCGTTCTTATGATCTCTCCTCAAGTGTGTGCTTGGTTGCTAGATGGATGATAGGGGCTAAGAGTCAAGGTTCAAAGAGTCCCACAAGGGTTTCAGGCCAGGCTGCCATTGCTCTCAGTGTGAGTAGAACGTTTTGCAGTGGCTGGAGTTGTAACCCCTTTTACTGACCTCGAGACTTCCTGAATGGTGATTGCCAAGCGAGGGAGATCGGCTGACTTCCCCCACCCTCCCCTCTTCTCTGCTCTGGAATAGGTGGCAGCAAGTTCAATACATCGGAGCATAAAGGAAACTGTCAGTGTTTAGGGATTGGTGGTACTTCTTTCGCGTAGAGGAGTTAAACTGGACGGTTCTGAACGTACTGCTCTGGAGGCCAAAGCCCTCCTCCATTCATCACAGATCAGCACCAGCTTGGTGCGTTCTTCCCCAACGCTGCCCCATGTGACTCCACCTGACCGGGCCGGGGCTGTGTGTGGGGGTGTGCAAACCCTGCACCAGCCAGGAAGGGAGGGCCCGTCAGGAGTGGTGTGAAAGTTCAGCAAAAGGCTGCTCGGGGATGAGGACAGACCTCAAGTCTCCAGCTCCCAGGGAGAGGCCTGATGGAAGGCAGGGGCTGCTCCCATGACCACAGACTGTCCAGGCCCCCTGAGAGGAGGGCCAGGCTATAAACAGTCACCTCAAGACCCTTTCCGGTGGCTGAGCAGAGGACATTGAGCCGGACTGTGGCTTGCCCAAGACTGCCTGAAGGAAGAGAGGCTGGGGGCTCGTCTGGGACTCGTTTGTTTAATTTTCTCTCTGCCTTTAACCTCGGTGGGGGTGAACTCCAGGGGAGCTCAGCTGGAGGGCTGGGTTTCCGTCTTTGGGCCGGTGATGTTAACATCCACAACCTGGATGATGAGAGCCCAAGTAAGGACGTGACCCAAATGGGGGCTGCAGGGGGACCAGGCCCCTGACAGACTACCTAGAGGGGACAGAGGGGAGTTCAGACTCCAAGCTGACATTGCCAACATTCGGGTGCCAGCTAATGCCAATTGGGATGGTGTTTTTCATAACGCACACAAGTCCTCTGCTAGGAACTGGGTGGACCAGTGGCGTGCCGTCTGCGTGTGCAACGCATGCATTGCATGCCCCAGGACAGGAGGTGCAATTCCGTCCGGCCCCCGAGTGCGCACAGAGGATGCCATTTTCTAGAAGAAAACGGCGTTCTCCGCACAGCATGACCTCGCAAGTGCCATATGTGCAAGGTCGTGTTGCATAGAGGACATCATTTTGTACGCAAGTGTAGAACTGCACGCATGCCTACATGCCCCTGGGGTGGATTCTGCCAGTTCATTTAACACTGGCCACTGTCAGATGATAATGCCTTTCGGTTACTTCTGACCTGGGCTGGATCGGCACCGATGACCTTGAGGTCAAAGGCTCCTTACCCTGGCACTGGCTTTTTAATCTTGAACATTTCACTCAGCTGATCATTTGGAGGAACATTTACCTTTCCTTTTTAGCTTCACCTGCAGCACAAGAGTGAGCCTGGACTGCCAACCTGGTACCACCCAGTGTCCTAAAACCCTGGGGATGGAGCTATTCCTGTTCTGTAAGAGCCACCTGTAGATGGCATGAGAGTAGGACATGCAGGTTTAAGCAATCTATACGTTCCCTGACATGGAAACCAGGACGCTAGTTCAAAAGGCAGACGTTAGTGAGGCGAGCCATAGGTGTGCATGCTGGAGAAAAGCCAGTGGTTGCAGGAAAAAAATAATTGTGATGAAGGGTGTAAATAGTGCATTTCATTAGCTTGATTTCAGAGACGGGGGAACTGGGTCAGAAGACATAAGAAGTGATCTGAGGCCTGGTCTACACTACAAAGTTAGGTCGACATAAGTCGCCTTGCACGGACCTATTTGTGCAAGTGTCTACACTCAAATTTGTCTCTGGCTGATATAAGCGCCCCACTATAGTGATGAAGTAAAACTACTTCCTTGAACGGTGCGAACCTCAGCTTGGTGAGCCCCTTACCAGCTCTCCCCTGTGTGCAAGCAGTCGGGTACGCACGTGCACAAGCGGTATACTAACGTTGGCAGATGTCCACCGACGCAGCTTGTGTCGACCAAAGTCTGTAGCGTAGGCATGGTGTGAGTCTTCACGCATTCTTTCAAATGGAACTTTTTTTTTTTTTTTGAGGTTTGCAAAAATATTTGGTCAACATTTCTAATTCGTTTGATTTGTCTCTGCATTGCCTAGTTCTGGGTAGAGTTAGAACCACACCAAAGCTGTGGTTTGGAACACCCCCCCCGAACTGGCAAGAAATTCAGATCTATATTCAGATTTAACAAATGGCCCTTATGTGTATAATGGGCAGAGTAACCACATCCATCCACCCAGCTCCAGACATCTCCCAGACTTGGGCAAGTCCAGATTCACACCAGAACTCGGCTCTCCGAAGCTGGGAGTAGAAGCGAAGGAGCGGAACGATCACAACAAAGACTGTTCTGGTGAGATCTCCACCCAGATTTTGTGAATGAAAGAAATTCTGAGAAGGTCTTAAGTGGCACCTGAACCTTTCCATATCCCCCCCCCACCCATTGCTAGTAGCTTTCAGGCTTGATCCAGCTCCCAGAAAAGTTAACTGGAGCCTTCCCACAGATGTCAAGGGGCACTGGATGTCTGGCTGAAGATGTGCCAGGCTGTGGCTTGCTTGGCCGTCTGAGATGTGAGAAGCTCAAACAGCCTGGAAATCCAATTGCATTAGTAAGTCACTCAAGGGAAAAAATAAAACACCCAACCTGTGGCATTGGGCACAACCTCTGTTCCGTTTAGGAGAAAAAGCCAACCTGGATTTCAGAGGTATAATTAATAGCCACCCTGGCTGGTGAGGTGCCTTTGAGCAGCGGATTGCACTCTGTGAGCCTGGCACGGTAGCTCCATTTAGCGTTCAGTGGTTGCACAAGATGAAGGAGGGAGGGGGGCGGGTTTCTTACTTTTGCAGATGGGGATCTTGTTGCTCCATGTTCCATCCTTCAGACACTCGATCTGGAAGGAGTCGCTCTCCATGTTATCCTGGGCGGAAGGGACAAGCGAAAACCATTATCCACGCAGCCAAAGGACCTTCCCCTCCCACTGCAAAGACTCGTCTTCCCAATGCCTGACTGGGCCAGCTATCCACCTGAAAGAGACGCTGCTCGCTGGACAAGCCAGTAACAAAGAGAGTTTCCTCTTCATTAAGAACCCCTCAGTTTACTGAGTGTGAAAGAAAATTAGAAAAGAAATGTTTGTTTGTTTTCAAATATGATGGCAGTGGGCGCAGTATTAGAACCTAGAGAGGAGGATGGAGCAACCTATCATAGGGTATTAGTGTACTGGGATGTAGGAGTGATGCTAGAGACAGATTATATAAGGAGAGAGAGAGAGAGAGAGAGATCATTTTATGAAGCCCCAGGGAGGGGGTAGGTAGAGCTGAGGACAGCTCAGTACTGATTCAGAGGTAAGAGTTCCACCCACTGATTCTCAACATTTCCCTCAGTTACCAGCTGCTCTGTGGAGGTCACCTACCAAAGGACCAGCCCTGCTTGGCTTGGGAGGGCGTAGCGGGGCATCACAGACAGCGGCACACCAGGTGCCTCCGTCTCTTGGGAAGATGCCAAGCTTCGCGTCTGGCTTATTTGTAGGTAGCTAGTTAGCTGGCGTGGGCGAGAGGTTTAGCTGGTGGTTGGGGGACATGCTGTATTCTCTCTCGTCCCACTTCTTTAGTGGCTAGTTTGTGGATGTAAGTGTAGTGGGCCCTTGTGGATAGTTCTTGCTCTGGGAGAGTTTGACGAGCTTTTGTTTAATTAATTTCTCCCTTCCGAGCACTGTCTGAGGAAAGGAAATGAGATAATGGAAGAGCCCGGTTGCCTTGAAATGAAGGGAACCTCTTAGTGAAGGAGAGCCAAATTCTTGGCTTCGGTAGAGTCAGACCAGCAGAGAAGCTGGCCCAATTAGGACAATGAGGCGGCTTGCTCATGTATCGCTGGGGCCTTGCAGGGGGCACCTGCAGCCTCCTGTGGCAACGACGCCCATCCCGGGATCGTTTCAGAGCGTTTAGGGACCATCCGATCATCTAGCCTGACCTCCTGTGCCCGGGTTTTGACTCATTACCATAGAACACTGTAGGCGTCCTTAAATAAGGACCTGCCTTTGGCGCGAACGCCAGACACGTGGAGCGCCCCCCAGTGGCCCCAGGTTTCCTCTGGTGTAAGAGAGAAGAGAACCTGGCCCACCGCCCCAAACTCTCAGATCAAAGCCAGTGGCTCTTGTACCTTTAGCACGTTGTAGCCGGTGTTGCAGCTGACGACCACCTGGTCCTTAAACGTGTACGTGGCCTGCGAGGGCTCGATTTTCCCGTTGATTGGCGGCTGCACCAGTGGGCACGGGTTCCCTTCGAGGGGGGGACAAAGAAAGACCACGCTGACTGACTGGCGAGAGTGTGCGAGGGGGGAGCCCCAACCTATGGAGGCTGTTCTGAAATTTCAGGACCCACAGCTGTTTGTTAGGATAATAGTACTCAGCAATTCTCACTGGGCCAGACCTGCAGGCAGAGGGGCGTGTCACGAGGGGCACAGATATCGTTGCTTCCTAGCAGGTTGCCTTTGGAATCCCCCCCGAGCTGTCTTGCCTGCGCCCTGGCCTGGCTATTTTCTAATGTTTTGGATGAGATGAGGCCCGATGACTGCAGACGTAGCATAGACCTCCTGTTCCTCCCAGTGGCCCAATGCTCGGCACTGCTGCTGTTAGTCAGGTACATCCACGTGGTTTCCAAGTGGCAAAAAGATTTGTTGGCGGGGCCAGTCGGTCCCTGCAGCTAAGCTAATGCCCGGGGTGAGCTGCCTGCTATGCTGAACCTGCAATGTGATTGGCACCCCGTGTACCAGGCTGGGACTGAACCATCCGGCTGGTAGGTCAGGGCAAGCCGCTGGGGGGAGCAAGGAACCCAGCAGTTGGCTCACCCGTGGGTGGGGCGGTGTGACACTTGCACTGATTAGCACGGGCTCAGTGACCTCTCCTGGGCAGCACCATGCGGAGGAGGAGGAGGATTAGGGCGGGGGGTGAAGGCTGGGGAAGAGCTGGAGCTGGAGAAACCGTCCTCATTGCCAAAGCCTGAGTCTCTGAATGGAGGGAGCAGAGAACTTCGCAGTGGGAGCGGTGCAGAGAGACAGGCTTTACCACGGCCCGGCAAACACTCCCCCGCCGCCAGCCCAGCAGAGCTGCTGCCTTTACAACCCCACAGAGACATACCCGAAGCCAGGTCCCCCCGTGGGCCACTCCGAGCAACGCTGCGCCCCTGGGTGAGATGCCAGCAGCAGCAACTGACCCTAGGAACCTTTGCATCCAAAAGCCTGTCCTAAGCTCAGACCACTACCTCGCTGTATTAGCCCAGGCTGCCGCCACCTGTTTCTGCGGGCCCGCCACCACTAGAGGGGGCCAGAAAGCCGTGCTGAATGTGGGCGGGTGACACCCTCCAGGCCAGCAGGCTCCTGCGTGCCAGTCTGGGCTGCGCTGCTGGGCAGGCTGCACACAGACTTCAAGCCGTTCCCCAGGCCTGGCTCAAGACAGCTGTGGCAATGGCACAGAGTGATGTTACTGAGGGAGGGCGCGCCATGAAATTAAAAAGGCAGCCCATTTAGCGTGCAGGGTTAACCTCTGGAACTCGCTGCTGCAGGATGTTAGTAAGGTCAATAAAGAGCTTGGTAAGGTCCAGAAGGGTCCCTTACAGGGGGGTTGATGCTTGTCTGATTGGCAGTAGCATGTGCAGTGACACTGGCTAGTGAGGATCGTGGGAGATCCCTGTCCCCATGTTTGAGGACACAACCGCACTCAGAGAGAAGTCCCCGTCCAAAGGACAGGATGGCTCAGTTAAATTCATTATGCAAGATCTATCCCATCCCCTGCCTGAAGTCTCTGGCCTTGGCCATTGTCAGAGACAGGATTCGGGACCAGGTGGAGCCTTGGTCTCCATCCGCAGCGTCCAGCCCCCCATGCACGGTGAAGGGAAGAAGGCAGAGCAGTTACCGATTGCCGTGTAGGATAACTTCCACCCTCGGTTCTCTCCTGAGCTGTCGCTGTGGAACAGGATCTGGACGCTGTTGCTTTGGGTTTCTAGACGTCCTGGGGATTTTTCCCCACAGAAAGGGCCGAACTCCTTCCGACCGGCTTTAATCTGCCAGGAGCAACAAGAGGAGCTAATGCAGAGAGTTCAGATCCTCACTACGTCCAGGGGCCGGCGTGTGGGTCTCATTACGCCCGGGGGCTGGCGTGTGGGTCTCACTATACCCAGGGGCTGGCACGTGGGTCTCACTACGCCCAGGGGCCTTGCAGATATAGACCCTTAGCCCCTCTATGAAATGCCGGGGCAGGGACAAGGAGGGGCAAGTCTCAAAGGCTTCGCAAGGTCACACACAGGCTGGGGTCCATGAGACGCTCAGGACTGACCCAGCTGTGTGACGGCTCAGGAATGGGGTGCACGGGAAAAGCTGGGGGTGCGAGGTGGGCTCCAGTGCTGGACTAGCAGGGGGGTGCTGCAAACAGGTGGTGAGCTGGGGCTCTGTTCTTACTCAGGGAATGGAGGGAGTTTGCTTGAGTAAAACCTGAGCAAATCTTCAGTGGTGGGCTTTTAGTTTTGCAGGCAGGGCTTAAATTCAGCCGGAGCTGTCTGGAGCGGAGCTGTGGTAAATATTCAGCCCTGCTGTGAGTGGGCTCAGGTCCCACTGGCTGTCCCCACTTGGGCCTGGGTCGCTGGTGGTCCGATGAGCTAGGAGGTGAGGTAACGTGGGGGGATTCATGCCCGGAGATCTCCCAGAGCTGGGGCCAGCCCAGCCAGCTCACCTTGATGTAATCGTAGGGGCAGGACACCTCCGGGTGGTCCTCGATGTCGAAGCTGTCTTCGAACTGCAGGCTGATGAGGAAACCTTCCTCCAGCTCGATGCGGTACAGGCAGTCGGAGCTCTTGGGATAGGGGCTGGGGAAATCGGCGCTGGTGATCACCCCGCTCCTCTGGGTGAAGAGGTTGCTGCTGCACTCCACTGAAAGGCACACGGGAACCCTGAGCAACCGGCCTCTCTGGGCTAGACCCTTGGTCCTGGACGGAGCCCAGGGTTCAAATCCGGCCTGCTGCACCGTAGAACAGCTGATGCTCCTTTGGACCCCGTGTTGTCTCCTAGTCCTACACCTTGGCAATCTGCCCTCAGAACACCTCGACCTAACCTCGCTGACAGGGCACCTCTGGCCTGGAACCTGATCTCATGCGCCCACCAGGAGTGGTGCCGCCAAGGCCAATGGAGTTATGCTGGTGCGAGCCTGAGGGGAATCGGGCCCATCGCTGCTGAGAGGAAGCGCTCTGCGCATCCCAAGCTCAAGTGCTGGGCGCAGGGGAGATCCATGGGGATCCATGGAAGTACATCTCCATCCCCAGGCTGCTCTGCTCTCACAGCCCCCATCGCTGCTCCAACCCTCACGCACTCCCAGGGAGGTTGGCTGGTGGCTCTGCATCATCGTGGAGCCACTAGCCCTTCCCTGCCGTAACCCCTGCACGCTGCTCGGGGGCAGGGAGCCCCCTTACAGGTGTCCTCCAAACAAGTGTTTTGAGACCCTCGTGAGCAGCGGAGCTCGGCGCGGTCGCAGGAATCTGCACTGGCCAGTCCTGATGCACGATCAAGGCCGAAGATAAAGCCTTCTTTGGGCCAAGGTCAGTCTTTTCTTTGGTGTCGCGCATGCCAAGAGCAGAGGTGAACCGGCCACGCTGGCCGACCACACCCACTCGGGCACGCCGAGCAGAGAGCGCACACCCAACGTGCTCCCCAAGTCCCAGGGAAAGAAGACACAGGCAAGGGAGGGCAGATTTGCTATAAGGGCTGAAGACCCCAGCGTGGCAGAGAGCGTGGCATGAGCCGTCCCTGCTGCCCGATGTGCAGAGCCCGGAGCCGGGCCGTACCTTTGCAGGTCCTGTTGTCGGAGTGCAGGATGTAGCCAAATCGGCAGGAGCAGTAGTACCCCCCGATGTAATTGTGGCAGTTGTGATCGCAGGCCAGCTCCTCGTCGCTCTTTTCCAGGCACTCGTCCACATCTGCAGGGGAGTGAGAGGAGAGCGGGGCGTTAGAAAGGCAGGCACCAAGATGGGAGGCCCCCTCCCGCCCCCGGCACAGGCAACGAGGAGGAACTAGGATGCACTCGGACCAAATGGCGATGCGGTTTCGGACCAGATTTCATGGCTCGTCTGTAATGGGCTGAAGCAATAGCCCACATCTGACCATCCCATGATGGGTGAGCACGGGGCTGACTGGTGTGAGAAAAGGAGGCACCAGCCTGCCCTGGCAATCGGCACACCTGCCCCACCGCGTAGGGGGTGGGGGGATGGAGGTTATGATCCTACCGCCTTACACATCCAACCGTCCAGCCGAAAGCGAGTGTTTTGTTTGTAACAGCAACTCACTGTCTATCAATGGAGTGCCCCCGCAGGGCAGGAATTCGACTGCTGGGATCAGGGCCCTAGGGCTATGTGTGCATGTGTGTTACAAGGGGACATGCTTAGGCTGTTCCCTCTGTTTCCCAGTGCTCTGATCACTGTGTGTTGCCTTCTAAACACTTCGGGCCAGATTCTGCTCTCAGCTACATCGGCATAGTTCGGGAGTAACTGCATGATGTCACCCGGATGTAAGAGTCTCTCAGAGCAGCCATAAATAGTAGATGGAACAATTTCCTTTAAAAGTTCTCTCCACATCACCAAAATGGCAGCTGATATGCAAGGGTGGATTAAGGGGTCTGAAGCCTGGTCCCCAAAATTGAGGGCTGAGGGTAGGATAATCTCACTGGGGATTCCTGAGAGTATGAGAGGGAAAGGTGATGCTGGGCCAGTCTTGGAGCGCAGGAGCTGGGCTGGTATATCAGCCTGAAGCCCTGATTCCCAGAATCTGAGGGCACTTTGGGGAGCGACAGACACCGACCTGACGATCTGTTACTCTGTAGCAACCTGCCTGGAACTTGGAGGGAAGAGTAGAGGTTGCAGAGGGGGAAGACTTAGGAAGAGGCACCAGCAAGTCAGTCTGTGTGCACATGGCTGGAATGCTAGCTGCAGTTGGAGCATCTCTGTAAATAGTTTTCCTAATAAAGAACCAGTTTAGGTTTAGAAACATGGAGTCCTCTCGTGTTATTACCCAGTCCATGGTGCACGCAACAGACTTTGCCACTGCAGGGGTCAAGACTAAATCAGAAGAGGATAAAGAAGAGAGAATGACGGAGAGCCAGGGGCTCTGCAAAGGGGCTACTTACCCACTGCTGTGTAATGGGCATCAAAGCCAGTGAAGCGCTCCTCATTGGAGAAGTCAGATCTGAACGTGAGGCCCATGTAAGGACCCGGAGACAAGACCACCTGTTGCCCAGGGGCCTGCTCCGTGTCTGTAGTCTCCCTGCCACAGAAAGTTGCCAAGACTTGGTCTTCAGCCTCAACCTATTAAAAGCCAAAGAAAGACTCTGTTAACACAAGCCATGGCTGGAGACTCACCCGTCTGCTCAGCTGAGGCAACCAGCATGGTGCACGCTATTCACAGTGGACACTCTACTCATAGGAAAGGGCTCAGGCCACCAAAGGCATCAACGAGGAGACTGACTTGGTGTGGAAGAGCTTCCAGTGAGGTCTCTAGTCAATCCTGTATCAGGGCAAGTTAGATTTCTTCCTAAACCACCCATTTAATAGACACTAAGACCCGAAGGGCCCACCATGATCAGCCAGTGAGACCCCTCCCTACACAGCACAAGCCACCAGACTTCACTCAGTAATGTCTGTAGCGAAGGGAATTTTTTCTCCCCGGCTGGGTAAGTAAACACCACTGAACCCAATAACAGTTGAACATTGAGAAAGGCGTCTCCAACTGATGAAGAACAGATGAGCTTTGAAGCACTCCAAAGCTGGCATCTTTGCAACTGCTCTTGGTGGCTTGCCCCATTGCCCAGGCCCATCCTGCAGCCACATAAAGTCCCCCTTCCTGTTGAACTCACATTCTGTTTGCCGCAGCTTAGGCGGAGAGTCAAGCGCCATCTATCATGTGACCACTTGAAATGGTTCAGCAGGTTGTCTTAATTAACAGTGCTTAAGAACAGCTGAGGAATGACTCTCTCATGAGGTATGAAAAAATAGTTTCCATAGGATTATTATTTTTATTGTAATTAAAAAAGATATATCTACATTTTAGAGGATGAAGAGCTAGCGAGACACGTCAGATCGACACTGCTGGAGACTGAAGCTCCCTCTTTATCTGCACAGCGTCTGGATGAACTTCCACTCACCCCCAACCCCGCTAGTGTACCAGGGAACAGAGAGAGCGCCCACTTCTCATGATCCATTTGATTCGAACCTCTCTGCTGTGCCTGACTACAGGATGCCACTTACAGCTTTATGCTGGAGGCAGACAGAGAAACCAACAACTCTTTTCTCGACGGCTGCCAAAGGGTCACCAGATTGAAAGGTGCCAGATTTACATCCCTGAAGACTGAAGTCTTCTGCTTAACCACCCACCAGGCCCTGTGCTGGCAAGGATACTGCAGACTTCCCCCATACACTGTCCGTCCCAGCGCGCTCATGGCTATGCATCTTTCATGACATCATTGCAGCAAAAGTCAGCTGCCTGGGGTTAAGAAGAAGCTTCCTCTAGGTGAGGTTGTTCTATCAGTATCCCTTATGGATGTTTGAAACCTCAGCTGGTACTGGCCATTCTCACGGACAACATTAGTTGGGCCATTGATCTGATGCAATGTGGTGATTCCTCTGTCCCTAAGACGCAACATTGAAGTGACATAACGCAACATTAGCTTGACCTACACATGCAGGGTCAGGGACACGGCTGTGTGTTCCATTCCCGGACAGAAATCAGGGGTTATTTCTGTGTCTTCCAAGCGAAAACGTCTCTCTCTCACCCGCAGCAGTTGGCCTGCTAAAGATATTACCTCACCCACCTGGTCAGACAGAGGGAGGCATTCAAAAGACCTGGTAATATCAGCTACACATAACAGAGAAAAGGGGAGCTGAGTCTGCTTTGGGAGAGGGGGGAATCAGGGAGGAGGAGAGAATGTGAAGGTTAGAGCCAAGGTGTGCAATTTATATTCACAGCTCTTCGCCTCTGGAAGGTTCCCCCCACCCATCTCCTGCCTATACGCTGATCAGCTCCACGGGCACCGCTTAATCCTTCTCTGCGCTTGCTGGGAGCCTCTTCAGAACCCCAGGAGAACGCCAGGCAGAGTAACAGAGCGACAAAGGGTGCTCCAATCAGCAAGTTCAAGGGAGCCATCAAGGAGAGGGAGGCCCAGCGTTTAGATTTTGTTAAAAAGAAACAAACCAACCCAAAGATTTCCACAGGCTTATTTTTAAAAATTGAATTGAGAAGTGTTTGGAGTGTCGTTGGGATGTACGCTCCCCTGCAGTGTTGGAGACCCAAACGCAACCGATTTTGTCCTGTGAACCAGATCCAGAAAGTGAAACTGACTAGGAACCAAAGTGAAATTGACCAGCCTAGTTTTACTGTCTCAGCTGAGCACAGTGCGATAAGTAACTGAACTGCATCAGGAACCTGTGGAATTGCATTCAGTTTTAATATCCGAAAGAGAGATTAGGAACAGGGGCAGGGAGATTTTTTTAAATAAGCAGATGGGACCAAGTACCGCCCCACCCCAGCCCAATCGCCAAACTTTCCCCTCTGAATTTGCATGCCTGTGTTTTTGCATGCTGGCCTCCTGGGGCCTATGTGGTACACACAGAGATTATAAGAACCGTCAGCAGTGGGACAATTCCATTTCACAACTATTCCTGAGGTTTCAAAATTTGTTTTCGTTACGCATCAGAACAAAACCAAAACCCTTTGAACTTTTTTCGCGAAATGGAATTGTGTCCAAATGGCACTCGCCCCCTCTCTCTCTGCTCAGAAATAACCCGAGAGCAGCAGACCTCAAAACCATTCTGATGAAAACGTCATTGGAACTGATATGTCTCTCTAAAACATTTCGGCTCCGATGAAACAGCCCATTTCAGTGAAATTTCATTTAGCCGAATATATTTCATATAGAAGTGATTATTACAATTATTATTCATAGCATGGTTGCACGTAGGCACCCCAGTCCTTGACCAGGACCCCACTGTGCAAGGCGCTGTACAAACACAGAACAGAAATGACCCGCCCTGCCCCGCAGAGCTGACAGCCTAAGTATACCGATGGATACAGGCAGAGAGAGGTGACCAAGGCCACAGTGCGACAATATTGGTCAACGTCAGAGAGAGTCATCTCAGTCCACTAACCGCCGAGAGGTTTTTTGTAGGTGTTGTGGCAAAGGAGAGATGACTCTTGTGTTCTGCTCTAGCTTGCCTCTGGCCTCAGGTAAATTGCTCTGTAGCTCTTCGTTCCCCTCTATAAAATGGAGCTAATTCCTGACTCGTAGTGGGACGGGGAGGCTAAATTCCTTGACGTTTGGTAAAGGCGCTGGGGTCCAGTTTTCTAACACATCCGAAGTGACGTCTGGTTCCCAATTTCAAAAGGCTTCAATGTCCCAGTCCCACTGAAAGTCCTGCAGGTCACTTTTGAAAATGGAACTTTGGCTGCTTTGGAAAATGTTCCTCTTTGTGATCTCTCCACGGAAGGGGGACAAATGAATCATGTTAAATGCCTGTCAGCCCCGGATTTCAGTGGGCTGGTATTGTTTAATTACCCGTCGGAATAAGCTCTCATACGCCTTTGCTGGAGTTCACTGGCGCTGGAGGTACAATTTCCATCCTGGGCAGACATACCCGTGGGAGCGCCGACGGCACCGGTGCACAGGCTGCGGGAGGGGCTAGCCACCTTGAGTACGCCCCTAGGATCTTGGCGGGGGTGGCTGCCCATGCAGAACACAGGTACACTGCTATTTGTGGCATGCTGGCTCCATCAGGCCGGTGGGAGTACGCGTACCCATGCTGGGAATGACTCTGCCAGGCCCTCCGTGCAAACCAGCGGGCGTGCAGCTTGCCTGCTGTACAGAGCAGAGAGAGACCCCAGATGAACGCTGCTGCGGTAAACCCATCTGGGTCCGTCGCTGTGGTTTTCTGTTGTCAGCTTGTCCTCTCCCTTGGCTCCTAGCTCCATGCTGGCCTGTGCATTGTAACCCCTTCCAGCTGCTGTTCGCAGCACCCTGCCTGCATTCCTATGAGGAGATTGGAATAGGAAGAGCCCCCCTGCTTCCTCCCACGGGGGGGACGGGCGGGGGGAAGAAGGAATGTTGCTTTCCCAGCTCATGCCAGCATTGCTCCCTTTCATGCCAAGTGAATTCTATTAAGGGGAGGACTAAAGAAGCCATCCCCCATTGCCCAGAGAATGGATCAGCACTGAGGCTGCCCTGATCTTCCCATTTCCCTCCCTCCGGAGGCTTGTCTGGTCTCAGGGTTTGGAACGGCTGCTCCCCGTGCCCCACAGAGGAGAGGGCTCTGCATGCTGCTGGGTTTGGACGATCTGGCCTGTCCTGGGGATGTGAGGATGGGCGGCCAAGTGACTGAGCTCCTGTTTCTGTTGGGATGCGGACAGGGGTGGGTGTGACTCGGGGGCCCCCGCCAACCAAATGAAGAGGT
The DNA here is from genome assembly GCF_013100865.1 of Trachemys scripta elegans. Taxonomy (NCBI): domain Eukaryota; kingdom Metazoa; phylum Chordata; order Testudines; family Emydidae; genus Trachemys; species Trachemys scripta. Next base: position 99,338,805 of record NC_048306.1, read on the forward strand.
CTGAGAGTGCGAAAGGTGTGAGAGAGAGGCGAGTGAGTGTGTGCGTGCGAGGAAGGGGAATGGGTGTGTGTGGCGATTGTGTGTGTGTGTTTGCAGAAGTCAGGGGAATGGGCGTGTGGGGGGTTGTGAGTTGGACAGGGCTCTGTTTGTACGAGTGAGGGGTGTGTGTGTGGAAACTGTGAGCGTGACAGGCAGGAGGTTTCAAGATGTTCCTCACGCTCTCCCCAGCATGCAGAGCTGCAAATTCTTTCCTTAGTGCCAGGCCTGCAACCCAGCGCCCGGGGGAGGTGCCAGGTTCAGAGCGGGGGCTGGGTGGCAAGCTTGGCGTGGCATCCATTCCCCCGACATCTCTGCCTGGCTATTTCTGTTGTCTCAAGGCAGCAGCAGCCTGGGCACTTGTGCCGTCCCCCTTCCTGGGCTGGAGGATTTCACTGTGCTGCTCCCCTGGCCCCAGCCCCACTGCTTTGAGCCCATGCCTAGCTCCTCCCCTCCAAACCCTGGGGTGCAGGGAGCCCCTGTGGGACCCTGGCTCTTGGCTCACCGGGGACATAGGGCCTCACGTACAGCCCACCCTTTCTGCCTTGCACTGGCCCACAGAGACAGGGGGCAGCATTTGGACCGTGACAATTTTAGATTTCACATTAAATGAAGGACAGATATGTAAAGGTGGAGCCGATCTACAACCTGGCTAGATTTAACCTAGACTGCAGGCCCAGACTCCACGCTGGCAGCACCAGGGCATACATCATCTCACGTTACTGTGAGCACTTGTCTGCTGGCCTCGGTGTCCGACTGATCCAGTGCGAACGCCAGCTGCAGACAGGCCCGCCACACAAAGCAGAAAGCCATCTGCATGCAGTATGGCGCCTACAAGGCAGAGGCAGCATATGGAGAATGAAAGCTCCCGGAAAACACTCCAGCTGGTACAAAACACAGCAGCCCCTCTGCTTGCCGACGCTGTGAAGGCATCAGCTGGGCGCTTTGCTCTCTGCTCTGCCTCACCAGGCCTCTGTCCCAATACTCAAAGCCCTCTGTGGGATTGACCGTAGCTACCCGAGAGACACCACACCCCCTCTGCAACTGTGATCTCCCACCACAGCTCCATTGTACTGGAACAACGAATCTGTCCGCCAACAGGGGGAGGGTCACAAGTATCGGAGACAGGAACCTTCCCAGGAGTTGGACGTAGACTGGGGAACTCCTTCCCACAAGGAGACGAGAACACCGGCTGAAATGTCAGCTCAACACCTCCCCTCCCAACCGCCAGATTTAAACGATGAATGAAGATAGGTCTCCGCCATCGGTTCTGAGCCCCAACTTCCCTCAAAGTTTCCAGGGGTGTAGATCCGCTGTTCTGCCCCTGACGCAGAGGAGAACCTGTCCTACATCCTTCAGATCTGACTTTCTGCTGAGACCGAGGGGGCTCGGGGCTCATGTCCCAACTTGGCCTCATCTCTAATAATAAGAATCATCTTTGGGAACGTTGTGAGGATCCCACATACCGTGTGACTTATTTCACGAGACGGCTGTACACGTTAAAAGCAGAGACGCTCTGCAGACGCTATTGAAGGTCCTTCTCCAATCTGTTGGTATCTCCCCTCCTGCTGTCATGTTCCCAGAGGGCCTTCAGCCCTGCCCTGGGATTGCTCTGCCTAATGAGCCATGTATATACATTACAAGTGGTATGTTTTGCTCTCCTCCGTCCAATTAGTGCATTCCTGGGAGGGCAAAGGAAGCGGTGATGGCTGCGGTTCTTGACTGCCTGCTTTGTGCTGGTTTCCTGCTGCAGATATTTCCAGTGCGGAGCAGAAAGACCAAATTCCATTTGGAGCTTACGAAATTCCATTAACTTGGGGATTTCAAAACAATCTCCAAGGTGTTATTGCCCTGTTTATCCTTCCGCCCGTGCCATACGAAGGGCAGTGTCAACAAAACCGTTGTAGCTCTGCCTAAATCAAAGGAACTATGGTGACTGAAACCCGCTGAGGATCTGGCCTCGAATCTGAAATCTGACGGAGCAGGGCCTGCATCTCTTGCTTCAGTGTGTGCCTAGGTAGACCTCATTTCTTCTGGACCCCTCAGCAATTGCCCAAGAAGAAATGCCGTGGTATGCTCATAAATCATTACCCTCTGGGTGCAAATGGCTTTGAACTACGGACGCGAGGTGGACTGAATTGGAAAAGATGGTCAAAGCCGAAGGCATTTTGTTCAACTTTTAAGAGGATTTAACAGGCAATAGAGAGACTGTTGCTGTTTTTTAAACCCGGATTCAGTTCAGCGTAGTCTTGCAGTGAATTTCTCCGCTGCAATTGATGTTTCCCGAAGGGACACATCTTCTCTAGTGAAAATGTTGACATAATGACCCTGGACGGGGACACTCCAAACAAACAGCCGAGATTTAATTACCAGCCGGCTCTCGGGATGTAAATGATCTATGAAAAAGTATACAGTCCCCAGCAGCAGCAGCAAATATTAACCGGGGAGGGTGACCTTGCTGTTTGTTTTACTGCCAGAGGCCTGTCACCGCGCCATGTGCTGGAGGGGATGGAGTCCATCGCAGATAAAGAGTTGCAGATACCTTCAGTGAGGACGCTGCTCTTTTCTGCAAGCCTGGTTCCGCGGCTCTTACGTTGAGTACGTGGGACTCGTCTTGAGAGAAAATGCCATCGCCCTGGAAGGGTTCCAGATTCTGTCTCAATGTTTGTGTCTCTATCCATAGAAACCTAGAAATGTCGGGCTGGAAGGGACCTCGAGAGGTCATCTAGTTCGGTCCCCAGCACTGATGCATGACCAAACATACCTAGACCATCCCTGACCGGTGTTTGTCCAGCCTGTTCCTCAAAACCTCCAACGACGGGGAATCTACAGCCTTCCTGGGTCACCTGCTCCAGTGCTTAATTACCGGTAGAGTTAGGAAGTGGTGAGCAGCTGTTTAATGCATTTGCTCACAGTTGTGATAGCTCCAGGGCCTGCTTTTTCCTTGCCTCTGCCCTGAACCCATCCCTGCTCCTGCTTTGCCTGACTCCAGGCTGACCCTCGGCTCCAATTCCTGGCTTCTGACTTTGGTGCTGACTCTGGGCTCTGGCTTCTGGCCTCTCACTCCAGCTCTGAGCCTGGGCTCTGACTCGACTCCTGCTCTAGCCACTGGGCATGACCACCCACATCCCAGTCACTGACATAAGAACATAAGAATGGCCATATTGGTCCATCTAGCCCAAGATCCTGTCTTCCGACAGTGGCTGGTGCCAGGTGCTTCAGAGGGAATGAACAGAACAGGGCAATTATCAAGTGATCCATCCCGTCCACTCCCAGCCTCTGGCAGTTGGAGGTTTAGGGACACCCAGAGCATAGGGCTGTGTCCCTGGCCATTTTGGCTAAGGGCCATTGATGGACCTATCCTCCAGGAACTCGTCTAATTCTTTTTTGAACCCAGTTATGCTTTTGGTCTTCACAACATCCCCAGGCAATGAGTTCCATAGGTTAACTGTGCATTGTGTGAAGAAATACTTCCTTAGGTTTACATTAAACCTGCTGCCTATTAATTTCATTGGGTGACCCCTAGTTCTTGTGTTATGTGAAGGGGTAAATAACACCTCCCTGCTCACTTTTCTCCACACCAATCATTATTGTATAGATCTCTATCATATCCCCCTTTAGTCATCTCTTTTTTCTAAGGTGAACAGTCCCAGTTTTTTTAATCTCTCTCATATGGAAGCTGTTTCATGCTCCTGAACATTGTTGTTGCCCTTCTCTGTACATTTTGCAATTCTAATATATCTTTTCTGAGATGGGAGTGACCAGAGCTGCAGGCGGTGTTCAAGACGTGGGCGTACCATGGATTTATACAGTGACATTATGATATTTTCTGTCTTATTATCTATCCCTTTCCTATTGGTTTCTAACATTCTGTTTGCGTTTTTACCTTGCACATTGAACAGAGGTTTTCAGAGAACTATCCCTGATACCTCCAAGATCTCTTTCTTGACACTCATGCTGTTAAATCTGGAGTTCCCTGGTGATCACAGGGATCACTGCTGTTACACTAGCCCAGCAGATGGTTTGAATGAAGATCCTAGGTGCATATACATCTTATGGGCTACGTTTTCTAAATTGTCCTGAAAATATGCGTGTGATTGTGCTAAGCTGGTACTTAGAGGCACTTGAGCATGCAAATGTGCACATACAAATTAGGCAGTTAGGGACAAATTCACCACTAATGTAGATGGACACAATTCCATTTCACCAGCAGTTCATTTGGCCCATCGTTTAGAAAATGTTTAAAAATCTCTGTATATTGCTAGGGTCTCACTCTAGCTACAGCCCCAGGTTCTCTGGACTGGCTGAGCTGTGCTTGTTGCAAGTCCAGGCTGGGAGCAATGGAGAGTGGGATGAGGGCAACGCTGTACAAACCTGGAGCCAGTAATGAAGACAGAGCAGCTCTGTCTTACCCTGGCTGCTAAGGGTCTCAAGGCGTCATCCTGGCAGCGAGAGATCAGTCAGATGCAGCGGTGTCCTGGCCATCCCCTTGGCTGTACACTTAATCTGGGTAGGGGTGGGTCACACAGGACAGTGACTGTATGTCACTAGATGATATTCCCATGGGGTGGGAATCTCCACTCTCTGGATCGGCCAGGAATACGGCCTTTTTGAATGCCATGAATCTGACCATACGTTGCGGTAAAACTTCTCTAGGAATGTTGTCGATTACATCATCCAGTACATCCAGACGTTCCTTTGCAGCACTGTGGTCCGAGCACTGAGCCGAGGAATCTGTAAATGGGACTCACCAAACACCACGCAAGTGTGCAACATGACCCAGCGCAGGGCCGGGGAAACAACGGCCGATAAAGGCAAATCTGTGGGGATCCTTTTATGGCAGCAAGTTGCAGTCCCATGGAAATGTGAAAAATGTGCACAGGACGGGGTGCTCACTGATGCTGTCAAGAGGGCATCGTGTGGCTTGAGCGTGGCACAAGATGTATCCATGCTGCAGTGTTATACACACTTCTAAAATCAAGCAACTAACTGGGGCACCATTTGGCCTTTCCACAGTCCAGCCTGGCCTGTAGTCTTGCAATATACTTCACTGGAGACATCTCGCAAGATCAGGGTCTCCACCAGTTCCTTCCACTCCTTGTGGGCTAGGGCCGGCAAACCCGGAGCCTGTAGCGCAGTGCCTCAAACAGCACGAGGTTTATCCTTTGTATCCCACGCGCTGAATGCAGCTGCAGTCCTCGGGGGAATCACGTCAGTATCACAACGCAATGATTTTTCCTCCTGGGATTAACGTAAATACCGGCTTCTTTCATGATGCCCCTATTGGGCAGCTTCCCTGATCCAATGTGATTAACCACCTTGGTTTTCTCCGCCAGCTGCTCCTAAAAGCTCCCTTCTTTGGCTTGGCCTTTCCTAGCTAATCAGCCTCTCTTGCCTCTGCATCGAGTGGTGAATGTGAAATCTGCAGCCACTCGAGACAGGCCTGATCTCAACAATGAAAAGTCGTCTGACTTTATCTTACAGTCACACCCTCCCCTGTGTCGGTCAGTGTGACAGCGCCACCCAGAAGTTCAGAGCTCCATTGTGTTGGGTGCTGCATGAACAAACAGTACGGGCTTGTCTACACGGGGAGATTGATCAGAATAGCTCTCCCACAATAAACTTGGCGAGTGCACTAGTTATTCCCAATCCAGAGTGATTTTTATTCCGGACTAGAGTGTTCACATGGGGAACAATTCCGGAATAGCTGGACAAGCCCTCAGGGTATGTCTACACTAAAGGGGGGAGGGGGTTGATTTAAGATATGCAAATTCAGCTACGTGAATAGCGTAGCTGAATTAGACGTATCTCAGCCGACTTACCCCGCTGTAGGGACGGCGGCAAAATCGACCTCTGCGGCTTCCCGTCGACAGCGCTTACTCCCACCTCCGCTGGTGGTGTAAGAGCGTCGATTCGGGGATCGATTGTCGTGTCCCGACAGGACGCGATAAATCGATCCCCGAGAGGTCGATTTCTATCCGCCGATTCAGGCAGGTAGTGTAGACCTAGCCTTAGAGACTCTTCTTGCCCTGTTTACATTTACACAATGTGCAACATGTGGGGGTTGCAAACTGAGCCCCTAATTCCAGAAACCACTTAAGCACATGCTAAAATCTCACTGATATCAATGGGCCTTAAGTACAAGCTTAAGTGATTTCCTGAATCACTGCTGATGCAAAGACCGGGGAAGGGAGGATGTGGGTTACATAGGCTCGTGATGTGAGTGCGATGCAGTCGACTCATTCAAAGGGTTGACTCTTCATTATAATAAAGAAATGACCAGATTAAAATCGATGTCAGGAATGTCTAACCTCAGCCCTGATCCTGCTATTAAATCCGCCGGGCTGACTCCTATGACAGAGATCCCTGCTGCGTGCATAAAACTGCAGGAACATGGACGGGGCCTTAGGGTGAAATTTTCAAATCCAGGTAGGGGCTTTTGGCAGAATCCCTCCCTTGAAAGGAATGGAAGTTGTGTGTCTAGATCCCCGAGTTAGAGCTGAAAACCTCAACCCAGCACAGTAAGCTCCTGGGGGATGAGGCTGTTTCTTCCCATTTGCCCGTAAAGTGCCCTGAGGTGACATAAACAATGAATATCATTGACTCTCGTTCAGGTGAATCTCAAGCTGCCCCTCCTCCCGTTCTATTACCTGGAGCTGTGTGAAGCTGCTCGGTCTGGTTCGCAAGCGATCACGCCAATCTGTTGTTATTTCCGAGTCACATCCCTGGTTTGATTTTCTGGGTCCGAGCAAGGTGAGAAATTCCACCGAAGTTGAGGCATTTCGCTTAGGGCTTGTCTACACATACCGGGGGACTGATGTGTGGTGATTGATGCATCGACCGCAGCTCGCTCTCCCATCGACTCCTGTACTCCACCTGAACGAGAAGCACAAGGGGAGTCGGTGGGAGAGCGTCTCCTGTCGCCATCGCGTAGTGTGGACCCCGCGGTAAGTAGCTCTAAGTACGTCGACTTCGGCGATGTTATTCACGTAGCTGAAGTTGTGTAACTTAGATCGATCTCCCCCGTAGTGTAGACCAGGCCTAAGTCTCAGGTGGAACCGTGCACAAAACCATCCCGATTGGCACCAGTTACCTGGAAACTGAGTCAGATTTTCCCAGGAGGACCATAAGAACGGCCGTACTGGGTCAGACCAAAGGTCCATCTAGCCCAGTATCCTGTCTACCAACAGTGGCCAATGCCAGGTGCCCCAGAGGGAGTGACCCTAACAGATAATGATCAAGTGATCTCTCTCCTGCCATCCATCTCCACCCTCTGACAAACAGAGGCTAGGGACACCATTCCTTACCCACATTCCAATAACCTCATTCCCACTAAGCAGTACCTAGGCCTTATGCTGTGATTAGTCCCAGTGTGGTGGAGGAAGCTGTCTGACTCGAATGCAGGGGGGACAAGAGGCAGACCTGGGGGAGTGGGGGGGAGAGAGCTTGGGACAGGACAGTCCTGGGGCGAATCAGGGTTTGGTAGGGAAGGAGGCTGTTGTCCGTAGGATCTCTGCCTCATCTGTTGCCGAAGCTGGAAGGTGTGCAGCGAACAAGGCAGGGTCCGGCTGGGAGAGAAGGGACAGATTCATGCTGAACGCTGTGCTGGAGAATTGGAGTCTGTCCCTGTCTCTGCCATAGAGCCCATGTGTGATACTGGACAAGTCACTTCAACCAGCCTTTTCACAGGTGGCCATAGCTGTGGGTCCCTCATTTCCTTGCTGCCTGACTTGAGAAGCTGGGGCCTGACTTATAGAAGTGCTGGGCACTCACAGCTACAACTGAAGTCAATGCTGTGAACATATCAAGTGCAGTATAATACTAAGTATGCTGAAAACTCAGGTCCTAGCGGGCTCAAATCAGCCACCCCAAATTAGTGAACACCTATGACCTTAATGTCTCTGTGCATCCCGGTTCCCCACCTGTAAAAAGGGGATAATAGCACTGCCCTACCTCGTAGGCAGGCTGGGAGAATAAACCCATGAATGTCTGTGAAGCCCTTTGATATAAGCACCCTGGAAAAACCCACAAGGAAATTAATGATTCTGTCTTCAGAGCAGAGTTGGAACGGGGGCCAGTAAATAAGGGCTGGGCCACCCACCGAACAATGAGGATAAAAGAAAATATTGAGTGAGCACCATCCATCCCTGGCACTGATTAAGGCAGGGATCCTCTGGAAAAAAATAGTACGTGCTCCTACAATTAAAGATGGTTTCATAATGCATACGTGCAAGGGGGCCGAATTCAGATTGCACAGGAGACCTTCATTCTGGTATCTCCTAGCTTCTGAGTGCTTGAGATTGCTCCCTTAACATTCCTTTCATGTCGTTTTGTGTGTGTGTAATTTCTTGTACTTTTCTCCTGGCCCCTCTGATACGTCTCCTTTCTAAGGTGAACAAGCCCAATCTTTTCAATCTCTCTTTGTAGGAGGAATTCTTCGTGCCCTTCACGAGGCTCATCACAGTTCCCAAGTCTAATTTGCCAATTCCTTGCAAGGAGCAAGTTCTCTTTCTTTCTTGTTTTTACGACGATTGTTTTAAACGAGGAATGGATTTAGAGCTCCGGAAAAGTTATTATTCACCTCTGACGAACCAATCAGGAAGCAGAGATTTGGACATGTTCTCTGATCGGCTCAGAGGTGATTCATCCTTTGCCCTGAATTCAGCAGCTGTCAATCTGGAAGCCTTCACCCATGTCGGCTTATTGGCTAATATGACTCTTGGCCTCAGTCGTGTTGACCTCTGGGAAACAGAGGCAAATGGCCAACGCACCACATGACCTTTCCTCGTCCTGTCCCGAGCCAGGATTTTCTTCCGTGTTACAATAATGGTCACAATGGATTAGCCCAGGTGTTTGTGCAGTGGTGATGTTGTAGAGTGCATTGACTGGTCCAAAATCCATCAAAATCAATGGCGAGTCTCCCACTCAGTTCGATGGGCCTTTAGCGCGTATGCCCCCTTCATAAAATCCACCGATATTAACAAAAGCTGGGGAGATGAACCGAGGATGGAAATCTCCATAGATTCGCACAGCCACTTGGACACTCTCCTGACTTTTTCTAGCCAGGTCACTTGAGTCAGAACTTTGTAATTATTTCATCGAAATACATATGGATCGTTTTCAGGTCACCGTCAAAACAGCCAGACGGATGTTGCTGAGCGTTTCACATCAAGAATGTCATTCCCTGGCTGAGGCTTTGCAGGGTCAATTTCAGCCTGGAGCAAATTTATACAGCTGAGATTTAAATCCCTGTGAAAAATACCAGCCTCTTATGGAAACCCAGGGGCAAGGAGAGTTCTGCTGCCAAGTGGCACCAGGTGCAAATAAAAGGGATTGTTATGATGAGAATGTGAGGGTTGGGAGAGGGTGAAGGGTAATGCTTGGAATTGGGGAGTTTCCAATGAATTCTATCTTCAAGCTCATTGGTTTTTTGTAAAGTTATATATGTATGTATGTGTCTGTGACCTTTGTTCTTGGAGGAGAGCCAGGAGAAGCAGAAAGGACTAACCAAATAGCAGCGAGCGCCGTTAGTAAGGGAAACGGTGCCAGCACGCTGGAGCAGTTCAAACAACAACTAAAGCAGGAAAAAGAAAATACCAGCATTTTTGTTTTGTTTTCTCAAAGCAGACATTGAAATGAGCTGGAAACGAGAGGGGGGGTAAGGCGTGAAAGTCAGCTCCAGATCGATGCTCCTCCCATCTCAGTGATTGGTGGGGTTTGGAACTGGAGGTTGGATTTGGACTCGTCTCTACTGACAACCTTCGGGAATGGTAACGTATGTCCAGTCCTATAGGCCAGGGTCAGCACAGAAAGGGGGAGCTAACTACAGGCGTATTGCCTTGTCTGTACTGGCTGCTCCAGTAGGTGGTGCTCCGTGGCAGCACGGCTCTGTTTGCCCCAGGATGGTAGTAAGGAAATGTGGTGTGGCTGGAGATGCTATCTTTCAGAGGAGATGTTAGCCTGAAATCTTGGACTGCTCAGGGTTGCTACAGCTCCCACGGAGGGATGTCAACCAGAAAGTCCTACCTACAATGTGAGTGACTGTAAAAGACGGCCTGGAAGTCTGGATCCAAACTTTAACAGCCAATCACTGCTCCTGTAATGGACCAGACAAAACCTTTGGGTCTGACGACCTTTGGGAAGTCTGGGTCCAGATCCAAACTTTTAGCAGCACAAGCCCATAGCTAATGACTTGAACTGGATACAGTTTGAGTTGGATACAGGATTCTTCTTCACTAGAGGGTAAGGCGAAGCCTGCAAGGATCACTTAGCATTCAAGATGAGAGGCCCAGCACATGAAAAAGCCTTTCCAAATTAAAGGCATCTTCCATGCATGTTCCTGGCCTTGGCATTATGCCTCTATTATCTTTGCCATCTGCCATGATCCTGGCACATTCGCCACCACAGGTTCTCCTTAGTGAGCATCACGGTGTGCTGGCATTTGGTTCAGGTCCACACTTTGGGTCTAAGCCCTGAATCTGAACATCCTGCCTGTCCCTCCTCACAGCACATTTGTTAGTCCAATAAAGAACATCACCCAATCTACCTTTGTCCCTTTTGCCATTGGCTGATAAGCGCCAACTCAGCTTCCTCTTAGTTTCCTACTTGGAAAGTTAAGGCTTGTGCCCTGGCAATGAAAAAAGCTCCTCGCCCATGCTGCTGCTACACTAAGTTCTCCAACGCGGCCAACCTGCATGCCCTCCTGGCTCTTGGGTTGACACACTACAGCAATGGCATAGAGCCGTTTGGGCATCTCACCTTCACGTAGTCATATTCACAGAGGTAGGACGATTCCAGGTCAAAATGCATGAAGTAGAGTTTGATTCTAAATCCATCCGGCACAGAAATATTCCAAATCACGTCCGAGTCACTGGGGTAGGAATCTGGGAAGTTAGGGGACTGGATCTCCCCAAACATGTCCGTCAACTCAATGGCAGCTGCACTACCAAATAGGAAGGCACAAAGGGACCAGGCCAGAAGGTATCTGCAAAACACACATGAAGATCAAATTAATGTTTCCCCAGGCTGAAACCCATTGAGGACACCATCTACTTGGTTTGTCCTGCGTTCAAGGGTGGTTCTACTCTGAAAAGTGCCTGGGACCGGTACACCATGGCTTCAGGATGGCAAGCATGCAGGTTCTTTTCACCTTCCTATGCAGCATGGGATGTGGTTCACCTGCCAAAATCACCTGGGCATGTCTCACTTAACAATTCCCTGCCAGTGCAGGGGCCTTAGCGACACCTCGGTCTCTCCTGTTCCCTCCTTGTGGCATGCAGTTTAGTCTCTGGGGTAGTCCAACTGGTAGCCCGTGGGCCAGATCTGGCCCAGGGAATGATTCCATCCAGCCCCTGAACGTGTCTCCCCCCTCAGCAGACCTGCTCTACAAAATGGCAGCCCTGAGCGGCGCGACCTCCCATGCACCATACCTGCGAGGTCATGCCTCATGAAGGCCGCCATTTTGTAGAGCACATATTTCTGTATGTGGCCCATGGCGGTGCCCTGCACAACTAGCATCCAGCCAATGGCACTGGAAAGGTTGGCTCGCCCTTTGAGCTTAAAATAGGGGTAACCGGGTGGAATTTAGCAGTCTCTCCTGGGCAGGAGGTGAGACAAGATGACCTGATGGTACCTTCTGGCCTTGAACTCTATGAAACCAGGAATGGCTCCTCCATGGGGGGGATTTCCTTAGGCAGATTGTAATGACTCCAAACAGGAATTTGGTGAGATATGGGGCAAATAATCTGACTCTGATGAGAAATGTTTAGGATTGTTAATGAACGCAAGCGGTCGGGACCTCATCTCACCCAGCCGGTGGGCGCCCAAGCAGCCCAGCGTCCTCTAGCCCCATGTTGGGGGTGGGAGTGTCAGTGCTGACTCAGATAATAGGGAATCAAGTGTCTTTGAAAGATATAGCGCAAGGTGCAGTCTACGGCTTAATATTTCCTATCTGTGCACACGGCCTCCTCGCAAACCCAGGGCACCTAACGCTTTCTGAGGAACAGACAGCAACTAATGCTGCTTTGTTCAGGAAATTTTAATTTAATGGAAGAATAAACATGCAAAAGTTTAATAAAATAATGGAGCTTCTTAAATAGACTTAATGAACGAATCAGGGCTATAACAGCTAAGCCTTATTATTAGTACTTACCCTCATCTCACTAAACTTGGATGACTGATGGTTTGTAGACACTACCTACACTGACGGGATGGGTTCTCTCATCAGCGTGGGTAATCTACCTCTCTCAGAGGCAGACACTAGTGTGACCTAGTGCTGTCTACACCGGGGGTTGGATTGACATAACTACGTCTCTTAGAGGTGTGGATTTCTCATGCCCCTGGGAGATGTAGCTAGGCCAATGTAAGTTCCTAGTGTAGACCAGCGCTGACTCTCCAAGCTTATATAGCTCCATAACTGCACTACAATAGACATATTGTGTATGTTATGTAAGGAGAGGCTAAAGTTAATTTTTTTGTCTATTTCCCTCTTTTCTGTTTGTGAGTCTTTCTTTCTTTCTCTTGGGAGGGTAGGTATTATCCCCATTTTACAGATGGGGAAACTAAGGCCCAGATCCTCAAAGGCAGACAGGCTCCTAATTTCTACTGAAATCAATGGAAGTGAGCAGCCATTTCTCAGGCGTCCTGTCTGGTTCTGGGCCTAGGTGACTTGCCCAAACTCACAGCAGAGTTTGGATTCTATGCTTGTCTCAGGTCCCAAGGAATTAATGCTGATAATCCAGCCATCCTGATGCCCAGTCTTGTGCATTTTTCTGGCACAAAAATCTAATATAATTAGGTTTGTTTTTTTAACAAAACCAGTGAAAACAGGAGGTCTGCTTGGCATGAGACATTCTGCTTCTGTCGTGCTTGAAACTAACCAGAACCTAAGCAGTTTAATTCCATTATCCAAGTGAATAAAGTGCATCACTAAAGGGACTGTGTAAAAAGTCAAATCCATTAAAAATATTATTTCAGTTTTAAAAACTAGGTACTCAGGCCTTGACTTTCAGAAGCCATTTAAGCCAACGGAACTATTTATGCACAAAGCCTGGATAAATGTTTGCGAGATCAGGGGTTGAGTTAGCTATGCCAGTGAAGAAATTAAAACTATATCTATGAATTATTTTTAACCTGATGGAGTCCTTTTAAAAGCAAGGCAGTAGATATCTGGGGTGGTTTCATGTACCACACTCACTTCCCTCAGCTTTTGCTGAGAAGCAGAGAAAGTTAACGAGAACTGAGAAATTTGGATCAATTTTTCTCTCAACGCAAATGAGTTTTAACATGCAACTTTCTGATGGCTTCTTCGAAACCACAAAAATGTGCGAAGGGAAAAACTGTTTCTCTTCTGGTTGAAAAACATCTATGGGGCCAGATCTGTAGCTGGTGTAAACCATGTGAGCCTCCTTGACTTTGATGGAGCTACGCGAATTTGCACCAGCTAAAGATTTGGCCTGTTATGTCTTTGCTTTGCTTTCTCAGTAACAGAGAAGGAAAAATAAGATCAAACTTCTCTGCCATGCCAGGAAAGTCTTATCCTCAGGAAAGGGAGAAAAATGACTTTGGTGTGAACAGAGAAACAGAAACACGTACAGTATGTAACGCCTCTGCTGAAACTCACACTTTTCAGAATCCCAGCGAACGCTGTGTAAATAAAGCACGCGCTTTCTTTGCAACCCAAAAAAGCCAGCCTGCATGGTGAGTCGTCCCCCAGTAAGCTAGAATTCCCGGGGACTCCGGCACGCAAGCCCAGCACTGGCATGGATTCGAGACGCAGACAATGTTTTATTTGCTGCTTGCCTCGCAGGCTAAGCAATCGAAAAAAAGCAATCATCAAAGTAAAGTATTTTCCAGAGGCAATTCCCCTCCCCAGCCCTGCCCAAATAGCATGGGAATCCCCTTGTCAGTTTCCCAGATGGGTACTTACTTCATTTTGCTGCTGTTGGTGTTTTCTGATCTGCTTGGAATGAGGGTGTTTTTGGTATAGGCTGTCTTGTCCCAAACGCTCCGCTGTCTGCCTTATCTTTGTTCAACCCAGATTTGTGTGTGTGTGTGTGTGTGTGTGTGTGTATGTGTGACTGGAGTTGTCTGGCATTCTCCATGCAGGTCACGCCTTCCTCTGCCTGCTACAGTTCTACACACACAAACCTGACTGTGCTGAAACTGTCCTCCGCTCAGCCAGGCTGTTCTCACAGTCCCTTCTCTCACTCCACAGGGATGTCTCCTGGACTTCAACAAAAGCCATAGGGCTCAGCTAGGTTTTTGTCTTTCTAAATCTGCAAGGGTGTGTGTGTGTGTGTTTGTGTTGTACGTTTTTTTTTCCAGGCTGCTGTGCCAGATGGCTAAAATTTGCTTCTCAACAGGGCGCGCTGCAGAGACACCAGCACAAGACGAGCCGGGAATGTATGAAACACAAAATTGTCCAATGTAAATAACTGAAATTAGACTTGGGCCCGGGCGCTGGAATTCAGATAGGGGTTTTGGGGACCAGATTTCAGCCTGTCCCCGCCACAGCTCCGAAGTTGTTCAGAGTTTGGGGTTCCACTCTGGTTTCAGAGAAAGCTTGTAATCACCAGTCAGATCTAGGCTCAGATCCAGGTTTCCAACCCCTGCAAAGCTCAGGACGGGATGGGTTCAGGATTCTCATTCCGGGGCTAATGGCAACATTCAGATCTGGGTTCGGTTCTGGATTTAGAGCCCCTTAACGCTCAGGGATGCAGGCCTTTGATCCAGACACATCTCTAAATGGAACAGCTAAAACCCTGAATGCTTTCCTACCCTAAATAGATTCCTTCCCCCTTTCTCTGAACAAAAGGAATGATTTGCCTATAACACATAATGGGAACAAAATCTATATGGGCTGCAAACAAGGAGACCATCAGCAGGGAATCGAAGGGAGCACCCACTCGTCGGCCAGACAAGATGCTCTTTGAGAGTTTCGGAGTAAAATTTTAATAGCTGTTTGCCGATGTCTGCTTAATCCGGTTAATGTAAAACCTGCAGATGCCCAGAGGCAGACAGGCCTGGGTACACATGCAGCATGTTAAACACACACCCAGACAAGGAAAGCAACCAGGCAGGGAAATGAGGATGTGCTAGCACAACTTATTCTAAACAGCATGTTTCTAAAATCGCCCAGGACTTTACCAGCTCTCTGATGCAGGGCTGGGACTCAGTAATTAGAGGGGACCTGTTGATTTAAGACCTGTACTTCCGGCTGAAAGGCCTTCATCTTCTCTGGCTCCTTGAGACCTCCAAGATGATTCTAAATGAAGGAAGGAAAATATTTCGCTCTGCTTTTGTCCATGTTTCCTGTCAGCAGTTGGTATGTGTCAGTTTCACTGCTGCCCTCTATTGTTTGTGTGGGATTCCGCCTCAGCCGCAGGGGAAGAAATAAGGTTTGTTTGTTTTTTAATTAGGAAAATGTTATTGTAAAACCACAAAAAACCCAGCCGGGGGCTCTGAGGGAGGAGCTGTCGCTGCTATTCCCCCCCAGTCACTGTTCATTTAGGAAGTTTTAACAGGTCATCATGACACAAACACCCGGATTCCGTGTTTATTTATAAACCCACCCAACTGCTCCCATCTTGCAGGATCCTAGAGTCAGGGCCCCTTAGCCTGAGCCCAAGTCAGATGCCACAGGCCAGTCCCGGGTGTCTAACTGCAGTGTGGACGTACCCCCTGCGCACGTTTCCCAGACCCGAAGAGGAGCTCTGTGAAAGCCTGACAGATTGTCTCTCTCACTAACAGAAGTTGGTCCAATAAAAGATATGACCTCACTGTCGCACTGCGGGCTGCAATACAGACCAGTGGGGGGTGGTTGTGTCACCACCTGCCCTGCAACCCGGGGTGCCTCATAATGCTTTGCTGCTGTAGTTTCCACCTGGGCCACTCACAACAGCCTGCCAGCAGGCAGGTCACCCCTTGAGTCTCTGTGTATAGCTGCAGGCCTGAGCCAGCAACTCTGACCCCACATTCTGCTTTCCACCAGCCTTGGTTACCACCTGCAGAGCGACTTCAGCACACTCCCAGTCCTGAATTTCCCCAAAAACCAAAGCATGTGTTCTGTGCTTTCCTGCCCTCTGCTGGACAATTCAGATATTCACGGTCTGTTGCCTCTGTAAAGGGTCAATGTTCAAGAGTTTGCCACTGTAACTGGAGTTCCCAAACAGTTCTCCTTAAACACAGCCCCGGATTGGTTTAGGTCAAAAATAAAACAAGTTTATTGAACTGCAGAGAGGTAGGTTTTAAGTGAGTACAAGTACAAAGTATTAACATCAGCAATGGTTACAAGAAAAATCAAGATGAAACACTTCTTAGTAGCTAAAACGTAATAAGCTATACTTGGTTCAAGGTAAAATCCTTATCACCAGTTCCCAGCAACATGGCTGACCCCATCCTCAGGCCAGGATCTCCCCCCAAAGTCAAAGGGCTGGTTCCTTTGTCTTTCTAGGTGAAAGAGAGATGAACTGGGGTGTTTTGACCCTCACTTTTATAGTCCTGTCATCCTTTGAAATGCATTTTCCTGAGGTTTCTCCCAAATAAAGTTCATTCCAGCTGTGAGGAAGGAGACATGGAGTCTCGTAGTGAAAGAGGTTCCATATTGTTTGCTAAAACGCAACTCGATTTGTTCCTGCCCCCCTTCCTTGCCAAAGAATGGCCATTGACAGGTGATTGCCAATCAGCTTTGATGACGCCTGGCTAGAGGTGCCAACTTGTCCCTTGTCTTTGAGAAGCGTGTTTACCTCTTTCCCCAGACTTGTCTGGTAAACACACTTCGGTCATGATTTCAGTTTATGTTCATAACTCTTAACACACCTTTTGAACATACGTTACACAACAATATGAACGAGCAGTGTGTTGGTAGTTTTCAAATGATACCTCCTTAGGCATAGTTTGTACAAAGATCATTACAGGAGTGTGCTCCACACTCCCCCGACCTTGTCTCTGATATCCTGGGACCACCACGGCTACAACCACACTGCACCCAAGAACAATTTTGGCAGGGATATTAAACCTGCTTCAGGGTTTAAGCCAATCTGTAACTGCTAGGGATTAGGATGAGACCAAATGTCAGGGGCAAATTATCCTACATCTGCCTACTGCGAGTTTTCTTGCACCTTCAGCCTCAGCTGGAGTATTGTGACCAGTTTGGGAAAGATGTGGAGAAATTGGAGAAAGTCCAGAGGAGAGCAAGAAGAAGAAGAAAAAAAAGATGAACGGGATCTAGAAAACATGATTTACGAGGAAAGATTGAAAAAAAAAAAGGGTTGTTTAGTCTGCCAAAGAGAGGACCGAGGGGGGACATGGTAACTGTCTTTGTGTATGTAAAAGGTTCTTACAAAGAGGAGGGCAATACATTGTTTTCCTTAGCCACTGAGGACAGGAAAAGAAGCGATAGGCTTAAATTGCAGCCAGGAAGATTTTAGTTGGACATTGAGAAAAACTTCCTAACTATAAGGGTAGTTAAGGGTAGTTAACAAATTACCTCGGGAGGTTGTAGAATCTCTGCCACTGGAAGATTTAAGACCAAGTTAGACAAATGCCTGGTAGGGATGGTTTAGATAATACTTTGTCTTGCCCCTTCCAGTCCTACATTTCTACGATTCCTATGAATTATCTGGTGCCGGGAACTCTCAGAACCAGGATATTGGGATAGATGGACCTCAGGTCTGATGCAGTCAGACAATTCTTACGTTCCTAAATTGGCCATTTTTTCTTAAATATCTTAGAAATACCAGAAATGGGGAGTTTTATTGTCCTTGTCTTGCTGGAGGACACAGATGTATTTTTGGAGCTGTCTCAGCCCTTAATAGCCTGGATGGCTCTTTAACAAAGAGAGCTTTTCCCCTAAGCATTGATTGGACATTTGAGTTAAGTGATAGTAATAAAAAAGGAGCACTTAGAACTGCCTGAATATAAATCACTCCCTGTCTCGATGAAATCCTATTGAACTTCCTTGACACCTGGCATGTCATAATCCGACTAGTTTCCCAATCCTCCTTCGAGTCTGCTAGAATAAACAAGATAGGTTCATTTCTCAGGTAAAAGACCATGTAGATTCCTCCACACATAGTTTTTTAACCGTCCAGGCCTTCATCACCCACCGTAAAGACAAAAATGCGCAGCGCCAATCCCCCCGTTTGCAGGCCTCCTTTTCCGGTTGCTGTTTAAGCAACATGTCTGAGAGCAGGAGCCGCTCTTGAGATTCTTTCGGCCGCTCACATGCCTGCAAAAAGTGCCAAGCTGGATGCAAGCTTTTGAATTGACTCAGTTGTTCCACTGTAGAAAAGCCCCGAAGATGTGTCACTCCTGTGTGTAGTTAAAAGCTCATTACCCCATGACTCTGGCCTGTGGCACTCGATTCATTAAAAGGGCACCGCACTTTGCAGCTCCGAGTGCAAACTGTTTAGTAAATCCAGCTGGTCTTCAGCAGGCGTTTCTTTAACTTCTGGGGCCTGATTTCGCCCTCCCCGACAATGGTGTAAATCAGGCACAAGAATGGTGTCAGTCAGCTGTGGCCCTGCCCCTTTCCCTCTGCCTGTTCCCGGCTGCACCCTGGCAGTGTTCTTCTGATTGTATAGAGGGGAAAAATGAGTCACATGGCCTGATTGTTTAGACCCGGGGGGGACAGGGAGGGGGACGTTAGGCACCACTGTTGTTCTCGGCACGAAGAGAAGAGCACGTGTATTCCAACAGGGACATGCTTTTATTTAAACATGACGCAGCTCAGCGATGGCTGCACCCGCAGCTCCCCGATCTGCCCCCTGCCCTCCAGGGTGGAAGATGACCTCCAGACCTCTGCACCCACCCCTGCATCCTGACCCACCAACCACCCTGCTCCACGCGCAGCACCTACGGTCACGAGGCGGCTCCTAAGCAAGAGGCCGGATTGGCAGAGGTGCTGGCCGTCTGCAGCGTGACTTGGGGTGAGTTCTGGGCAAGGTGTGGCCAGGCAGCCACAGATGCTCTCTTAAGGAATAACCTGGCCAAGGAGCCCCCTGGTGGCGCAGGTAGAGAGCTGCGGGCTACCGAGGCCACAGAACCGAAGAGTGCGAAACTTTCCTTATCCAGCCCCTGCACGAATCCCAAGCGCTGCTCATTTCCCTGCGCTGGTGCAGGCTCCGTAACAGACGCGTCGACGTCTGTCCGTCCTGCGAATCTGGGCGTGGCTTCATGTCACCAGAGTGCTGATATCACTGAAGGGGCTGCCAAGGTCGGCGGGAGGGGGGGGCCCAGCTGGGCCGCTCGCTGCCCTGCTGCGGTTCCGGGCCTGGCTCCACACTCAGGAGAGGCTGCTTTGTATCCCTAGTCCAAGCAGGATGCCCCTGGGGCCCCAGGAAGGGGCTGGCCCTGTCTGGGCTTGGCAGCTGGTGCAGAGTACGAGCGGGATGTGCTCTCACCCAGCAGGTGGCCCATGGGTCAGACCAAGGAGGAGTAGATTGCAGCAGTCCATCCGGGTGGTGGTCAGCACATGGATCTCCGTGGGTAGGTGGCATTGGAGAGGGGAGGGTGCAGCTGCCCAGCCTTGGAGATGGGGGAAAGCCTTGGTGACCATGGATGCCCTCTGCTTATCTATGAGCAGTGAAAAGTTCAACAGGACCCTTGGACATGGCTTCCCCTGGGCTGCGTTGAGTGAGTTCCCCTCTGCCTGCTGGCATCATCATTTCTCCTCCTGGACTAAGCCTGACCTTGATGTTTTCCACCCTGGCGCCCCTTTCCCCTGGCACTGACGCAGATGGCAGCGCCGCCTGTGCTCCCGGAGCCACAGAGCAGGGTCATCAGCGCATTGCCCAGCGGAGCTCCTGATCTGTGCAGCACTGATTAAACTCCCCAAGCCCTGGCCCGGCACACCCTTTGCTCAGTGCAAAACCTCCTCAGGTGCTGTCGCTTCTCTGGTTGGTCCAAAGTCCTGGTCAGGATTCCGAACAGATCTCAGCGCTAACAGCCTCAAAGGCGGCCGGCAGATCTAACAATATTAGCATGAGCATTCGACCTCCATCCATAGCCCTCCGTCAGGATGACCAGCACAGCCTCCGTGTTGTGACCCCGGTGAACACAAGTAGCCTGGATTCCAGCTCTAGCCTCCTTTTCTTGTATTACGAGAGAGAGAGGAAGGGTGTCCTAGTAGTTAGAGCGCTAGAGTAGGAATTGGTTTCAAGTCCTTGCTCTGTCCCAGGCTTCCCGGGTGAGCTGGGGCAGGTCACAAAGGCCTTGTCTTCCCTGCTAACAGCTGTGTCTTTCGTACCTCGGGGAACTAACGCGCAAAACCCCTGGGAAGAAAATGCACCGTTGGTGGGGCAAATAGCGCTGACCTTGCCTTGTTAATGAAAGGGGCCTGCCGCCTGGGAGTGTTTACCTCAGGAGAGCTCGCGCACGCATTACTCTGGGGTAAAAAGGCACCTTTTTCAGCAGCACAGACAAGGCCGCTGTCTCGCCGTACCGTGGGGAGAACACCCGCATTCACAGGAGTGTTTGAGGCTTCACACATTGAAGATTGCGAGGTGCTCGGGGACTCTGGTAAAGGGGGCTGTAGTGAGTCGGTGTGGCTCCCCTCCTGTCCGGAAGAGGGAGCCCACGTGCCGGCACCAGAGTGGGTGGGACCACCACCGCCTGTCCCCGCCCCCCGGAAGTCAAGGGGCGGGACCGGAAGTATAAAGGCCGGCCGCCTGAGCCCAGTTGGAGCCCAGCCACCGCAGGGAGCAGACGTGCGGCCGGGAGCTCCTGGCCGGGAGACCGTCGAAGACCGGGGCTTGGACCCTAGCTGGCCTGAGCTACCCCGGGCCCGCTACGAAGAGGAGCCACCGGAGCCCGGTCACGCCGGCCACTGGGAGAACCCCTGGGAACAGGCCCCCACTAACCCTGAGGGTGAGACGGGACCCGAACCCCTTCCCCCCTGCTGCTATCCAGAGGAGCCGCCTGAGGACCCTTGGCCAGACTTCCCGGCAGAGCTACCAGACTTGCCGCCGAGCCCGGGCAGAGAGGAGCCCATGCAGGTGGACTGGCCCGATCCCGGCGCAACGACCGAGGTAGGCTTTGAGGGGGATTACGGAAGTGGCCCGGGGATAGCCGACCCCGGTCCGGCTGCCACTGAATGTGAGCCTATGTCAGTGTGTTGCGGTCTGGATACCCCACTGACCAGCAGCGGCAACACCCGCTGTTAGGGCCCCGGGCTGGAACGCAGTGGAGTGGGTGGGCCTGCGTTCCCCCCTGCCACCCCCCACTCACGGGTGGCAGGCATCCCCCTCATCCGACACTCGGCTACAGAGAGCCTAGGCGTGCCTTGCCTGGCCTCTGAACTGTTTACTCGCTCAGCCCCTGCAACCAGGGCCTGAGCTCACCTGTGTTGGCCCGCCCTGATCCAGGGCCTGGCCTCTGAACTGCTTACTCGCTCAGCCCCTGCGACCAGGACCTGAGCTCACCTGTGTTGGCCCGCCCCGATCCAGGACCGGGCCTCTGAACGGCTTACTCGCTCAGCCCCTGCAGTCAAGGGCCTGAGCTTTAACTGTGGTTGCTCCGACTCTGCACTAAAGAGCCGGAGTGTTGGGACTAACGGACTACTTGTTTCCCCAGCAGTGAGTCGGTGTGGCTCCCCTCCTGTCCGGAAGGGTCGAGCCCCGACCAGAACCTACCACAGGGGCCAGAGTAGTGCGGTAGGCAGAGGGATCCAAACTACCTTCTCGGCACAAGTCTCTCTTTATACAGCCCCCATCACTCTGGGATTCAAGGCTGTCTAGCCAGCCCCTTTCACCAGACTGTTCAGAAAGGAAAAGCAACTTCTTGTATTTGCCACCATCTCTCCTGACTGAATGCAGACAAGGGGCCAGGGACGTCACTGTTTTCTCTCTGTTTGTAACTTGTCTTTGTCACTGGTGCGGGCTCTAGGCCCTCGCTGCTTTTAAAAATACCAGGAACAAGAACAGCTGCAAGGCCGCTATTGACATGAGGCGGTGAATTTTTTGTGGTGGTGCAGGGGCTTCTTTTGCCCACTAGATGGCACTTTAATCTCTCTTTAGCAAAGCCAGGGTGTCTTCATCCTCCCTACGCACTAGGAAAGTGAGCGTCTCGCCCTGACCCCTCCCGGCTAAGGGTTGCTCTGGGTTCCCCCATTTCATGTGCCTTCTAATCGGATTGTGAAAACATTCTCAGGGCCAAAACTCACCAGTGTCACCCCGCCTTGCTCTGGGCTCTGGTCGGATTTCCCAGGCTGAGCAGAGGTGACTCTGATCGGTGTTTGGAGGGGAGATCCGGAGGAAAAACGGTGGGGATGGGGAATGGGGCTAGGGATGTTGTGGAATGTGTAGCAGGGCAGTCACCCCGCTCCGGCCCTGAAAGGCAGGGCCGCCCAGAGGATTCAGGGGGCCTGGGGCAAAGCAGGGGAGCTTGTACTCATCGGGCGATGCTCCGAGTCTGCGGCGGCGACGGCATTTCGGCGGCGAAGGGCCCTTCAGTCGCGCCGCGTCTTCGGCAGCACCGAAGGGCCCCCCACCGCCGAAATGCCGCTGAAGACCCGGACCGCCGCCGGGTGAGGAAAGGGATTCTCGGCCAGGGCTCGCGGGGCCCCTGCAGGGCCCGGGGCCTGGGGCAAATTGCCCCACTTGCCCCCCCCTCTGGGCAGCCCTGTTGAAAGGGTTAAAAGCCAGCCCGTGGAGAGGGCGGGGGCAGAGCAATCAGAAAAGGCTGGGAGGCAGATGATCAGGGCCAGGCTGATAAAAGAGGGCAAACAGGCTCTCTCTAGCTCTGGAGAGAGTCTCACTCCAGGGCCCAGCTGCCTGGGAGCACCGGGTACCTTGGGCAGAGCAGGGCTGGGGAAGGGCAAGGGCTGAGGCCTTGGTAAAGGCCCAAGGAGGTACTGGGGCTGCAGAGGTGTAGCCCGGGGATAGGCAGAGGCAGCCTGTCCACTCCCCTTGCCAATGAGTGCCCATTACAGACTGCGTCTCCCCAGGGAGCGGGGGCTAGATGATGACTGGCAGTAGCCACTGAGGCAAGGTGGGCTTAGAGGGTTGGGGGTTCCCCTGGGAGGGGAGACCCAGAATGTGGGGGTACTGCTGGGGGCAGAACCCCAAGGTAAAAGGGCACCAGGGTCTGGGAGGGATAGGGGGGCAGAAGAGACACCGGCCAGCAGGAGGCGCTCCGGGGCTGGAAAAGAGCTAATTCCCAGACTGACCAGAAGGAGGCGCTGCAGTGGTGAGTCTGCGATCTGCTACAAACTGATTGCTAGGGACCCTTTGTGCCAATATTTAAACCAGCTGTTATCCCTCTTCTGGAAGGGTGATTATAACAAGCAGGTCTTACAATTGGAGAGGACCCCAGCTACGGGCCTTATCCTGTCCGGATTTAAATCCTTTGCCGTCCATGGGATTTTTCGAGAGGATGGAGATCTGGCCATAGTTCTGTAGATTGGGCGAAGCGTTGCTGAGGTTGTGGGCCCCGCCCTCTGTTTAAAATAGCTGGAGGAGACAAGCCACTCCCTAAAACAAAGGCATATGGGAGTTCGCCCAGGAATTTGAATTATGCGGGAGGAGGGCTTTGACAAGGCATTGCAAGAGAAGGAGATAGCAAACAGGGAGACAGAGAATGAGACAGACACAACCTGGACAAGCCTGGTGTGTGGTCCTGGGAGAAGCCCAGAGAGGGGGCTTCTGGTGGTGCTGATGTGAGCAAGGAAACCGTCTCCTGGTATCAGAGGGGTAGCCGTGTTAGTCTGAATCTGTAAAAAGCAACAGAGGGTCCTGTGGCACCTTTGAGACTAACAGAAGTATTGGAAGCATAAGCTTTCGTGGGTAAGAACCTCACTTCTGACTTGCATCTGAAGAAGTGAGGTTCTTACCCATGAAAGCTTATGCTCCCAATACTTCTGTTAGTCTCAAAGGTGCCACAGGACCCTCCGTCTCCTGGTGTTTGTTTCCTCCTGTGTTCAGGGAAACGGAACTTCATATGGTCCTTGTAAATAAACAAGATAGCAATGAAGAAAATACCTCATTCCATTGTCAATTTCTCCTCCGAGGTGGAACAATCTGCAACACCTGGAGTTTGGCAAACTGCTCAGGTCAGCTGGGGTAAGAAGAGACATGTAAACAGTACATACATCCACGCTTTCTAAATCCCTTCCTTGCCAGGGGTGTAAAGGGAGTTCCTTAGCCATATCTGCACCATCTAGCAGGGCTCTGATTTTGCCGACGTGAGAAGCCCAGTGAAGGAAAGAGGCAATTCCAAACCCTCCAAACTCTTTCGAAATGAGTGCTTTGGTAAAATACCCTCTGCGGCAAAACCATGACAGGGAGCTTTTCTCACCTGGAGTTCGGGAGGACTTTGTTATGCATGAGTGGGGCAGCTATGCGTGTCATAGGCCCTGCACTGGTAAGAGTTGAAAGGGATTCTCCTTTGCCACAAATGGTGGCCACCTGTGATTTGGATCAGGAGCTGAATTATTCCCGCTGCCATGGTGCAATACCCTGTGGCGGTGGCAGCAGACACACTGAATGCTAGGTCCTGGGGGCCGAAGATTTGTTGTGGTTTGTATTTGCCGCGAAGAATCTTTCATCCCGGGAATGGAGCTCATTCTGGGGTGGAAGCGGCTTAACAGCACAATGCCACATGATGGTTTAGGCCAGGACGTGAACACGAGTATGGCATTCAGGGAACGAGGCAGCCTCCTCTTAGTTAAGTTTGGTCAACCACCCGGCTGACACCCCCGTCTTTCTACAGTACATGCCACCATGGTAGCAGAGCATCTCTCAGTCTTCAATGTACTATCAACCCCATTGTACAGAGGGGAAACTGAGGCACAGACCGACTCTGTGATTTGAAGCCAAGTCACCTAAGTCATAGGCTAGTGTTCTAACCACTAGGCAATCCGGGGTTGTGACACACTAGTTCCCTCCCGCTCCTCTAATGCAATACAAGGGCCAGGCTCAAAGCGTCCCACCCAGCTCCTTTCTCTTCCCTGTCATGCACTCAGATGAATGTTGCCTTGTCTGCCTTGAAAGTGTGTTACTGTGGAGTGCTGGGCTCGGCCGGGGGCCAGAGCGAGACGCCCCCTCCCAGCACAGCCCCATCCCCGCCCACGTCTACATCCCTTTAAAGGGAAGCGCAAAGTGCCTTAATACTTTAAGACAAGCCCAAATCATAACGATTTCCCCCAGCCGAGGAGCCATGAAATTGCAGCAGTGGAAGAGCGCGGCGTGACCGATGTGATTACTCGGGTGTCAGGGGATGATAGCCAAGCCGCAGCGTTTGCAAGGGACCGACTTCCAGCTGCAGATCATGCCGAGGCTAGTCAAACCCCTCCGCTAGTTGGATGAACCGTTTGTTTGCCCTGTCTTTCCTTCGGCTAAGCCAGGGGCTGCAAGGGGGCCGGTTCAGTGTCCCACCGCGGGAGAGTTGGCCATTCTGAAGCTGCCTGTGTGCATAACTAACGCCACCTGTGTCGTCACTGGGGACTGAACCCCTGGCCGTGAGGAGGGAAAGAACAGGCCTCTGCTGATGCTTGAGCTGAAGGAGTACCGCGTGTCGCGGGTGGCTGTCGCAGCCGTTTATCCTCGAAGCGCAGCAACTAGAGAGGCACAAAGAGGCCCATTCTCCGACTGAGTTATGCCTGCAGAGGCTTAGAGAGATGTCATGGAGGCTGGGCAGTGAACAGACGAGGGAACCCTCCCATCTCGTCCGTGTGCAGTGGCACGGCTGCTAACCGCGCGAGCTGCTAGACTCCTGACTGGACCCCTCAGGGGAAGTGCTGGGAGCCTCACTCATTGGGCCATTTGAAATGTTACTGGGTGAGGCCCTGGAGAACCCATGGCAGACATCTCTCCTGGAACATGGAGAGGTTGGGCTGGGCTGGGCTGGTCTTTACTCTCCAGGACTGGGGATCATACTGCCCCAGTGTGGGACACGCTGCATAGCAACATTTGATCCAGGTCTCCGATACATGGCTGCTTGGGGGAGCTGTCTGATGGCTCCAGATGGGGAGACGTGCTGGGAAAACATCGCAGGTAAAGATTACGATCTAGCCGTCATGTTTGGATCTTAGCAGCACGAGGGGAGACCTTCCTCGCCTCAAGCTCCCAGCAGCTGAGTGGCAGAAGAAACACCGTTAGCTGTGCCCAGGTAGCAGCTCTTAGCCTCACTGGGGCCAGCCACAAGGGGGCGATAAGATCACCCCCCCCCTTAGCAGCATCTCACATCCTCCCATTGCTAGGCAGCCCAGTGCCGAGCACCTGCATTTAAAGCCTGTCTTTTGTTGCACTGTGGTGACATTCATGCAGACATCAGCAGGGACTGAACCCGGGTCTCCCATCCCCTCGGAGCTGAAACCGTCCGCCTGGAGGAGCCACGATCATTCCTGCTGAGGAAAGGCTCAGAGTTACATCAGTAGGCGTTGGCGCAAGGTGACGCGACGGTGGCTTGGACGGAAGGACCCTACACCCAGCTCTCTCCTGCCATGTCTGTTCCCTTCCCGGGCAGAAGCTCAGCAAAGGCTTGCGAAAGCCGATGTGTTTTCAAAGCAGATCTGCCTTCGGCGGGACTTAACGAGGTTCGCGGCCTTGCATGGACCAGCGTTAGCGTCAGCAGCACAAACTCAAGAGTCATGGAGCTTTCAAAGGGGGGACCACAAAGCCAGTCAATGATCGTGTCTCCTCCAGGCTGGGAGGCGGCCTGTGTTTCGAAGCCAGGGATTAAACAGCGCCGGTAGCATTTATTCCCCCATTTCACCCGTTGCTTATCTGCTCCTTCCCAGGAGGAGCCAGCCATGGCAGGGGGCGTCAATTACAACTCAAGAACTAATGAGGTCTGCTAATTTCCTCCTAGTCACTAAGCCAAATTCTAGCAAAGCCATAAAATAAACTTGACTCCCTGGCTTGTTCGTTACCTGTTGGAAGATGATTAATAGCAGGGGACAGTGAAGTCATATGTCCAATCCGAGACCATATTGCCAATCCAGGGGAGATCACCTGTCCCCATCATGTGACACAGCCGTCACCTCTGAACTGAGGGGAGGAGTCCAGGGGGCCTAGTGCTTGAGAGATTGGGGTGTCACCCCTGGCTCTGTGGCAGACTTTGTGTGACCCTGGGCAAGCCACCGAGAGCTTGGCAGCTAGAAGGGCTTTCCGAAACTCCAGGCTGCACCTTTAGATGAATATCTGGCCCTAGTTCTCTCTGTGTTTCAGCTCCCCAGCTGTACCATGGGGACGGGAGCCCTGACCTGCCGCCCAGGGGGTTCTGAGGATAAATACATTAAGGATTGTGAGGTGCTGAGCTCCTGGGGTCATGGGGGCCTGTGTACATATGTTAGATAGACTGTACCCCCTGGATCAGTAGGCCTGGTCCCTTTACTGGGATGAGGCACGTGGATGGAGGGAAATTCCCAGATCTGCCAGTCACCAGGCAACCTTTCCTCTCTCGCTGGGCCTCCTGGCCCCGGATTTGAAACAGCAGCACTCACCCTGCTTTGAGATCTATGGCCCCAGCAGACTGGTTAAGAGCTAAGAATCTCCGTTCCAGCTTCAAATTCTGCATGTGCAAATTCTGCCGATGCATCATAACCCTTCTGCGGAGCGACTCTTCCTCATCTGCCTCCCCAGGCCGCTCTGACCCCGCCCCTCTTCAGCCTGTGCCCGGAAACAATCTCAGCAGCTTCTTTTACGTTTCCTTTTTTCGATTGTCAAACTTTCTTCCAGACCCGTCTTCAGAGTGGCTCTCAGGGGCACTTTATTTGCTCTTCACTACAGATCCGTAGGCACCAATTGGCCAGGACTTAGTCAGCGAGGAGAGCAGAGAATCAGTGATTGTATGTATTAGTGGCTTTCACAGTCAAGGTCTCCCAAAGCACTTTACCTAGTAATGACTTAGATTCTAGTAATGCAGCGAGTGTATTGACGCAAAGGCAACGGCCCAGCTCTGGATGTTAGAACCTGTTTTACTAACAGAGGGAATGTTCCATCTGTCTGCTCACGTGGCTTTCCTCCCCAGAGTGCCTGGTACTCGCCCATGGTCTTGGGAGGTAGGGCAGTGCCAGTTCGCAGATGGGAAACTGAGGCACAGAGAGACAAAGACCCAGATCTATAAGGGTATGTAGGTTCCTAATGTCCATTGAAATATAAATCTAAGTACTTTTGTGGCTCTGATTGCAATGGAAGTTAAAAGCCTGAATATCTTTGAGGGTGTGGGCCTAAATTACTGGCATGAGGTCACTCAAAATTTTTTGTTGCTTAGATGGGAACAGAACCTGGGACCCTTACAGGGCCCTTGTTTAGAACGGCACTATTCTATATCGAAAGGGAAGCTAGTTGAGTGGCCCTACTGGCTTATTAGTGCTTACCACATTCAGTTAGCCAACCACCAGAGATGGATAGGGGGGACGTCAGCTGAGCATCTGTGCAGGTCGGCACCCACAATGCACTGCACTGTAGCAGCGGAACTAGCTATGAACCCACAGCAGAGTTCCCATCATTTCCTGGCTCAAATAGCTAACGAGGGATATATTTAGCTAAGCCCCCAAACCCATGTTGCTAAGTGGGGACACATTAGGACACTGTCCTGAGATGCAGGAGAGCTTGATTTATTTCCCAGCTCTGCCATCAAGTCCTTGTGTGGCCTGAGACAAGTCACTTAACTTCAGCTTGCCTCAGTTTCCCTCTCTGTCACATGGGGATAGCAGCACTGCCCTAGCTCTGAGTGGTGCTCTGAGAATAAACCCATTAGTGCATGGGAGATGCTCAGATAGGGTGGTGATGGAGCCAGGAAAAATGAATTGAGACAAATCTTTAATCACTTCTTGAATAAAATGTGTTTTCCAGAACAGACTCCTTATAATGCTGTGAGCGGAAGCAGGCAGCTAGAGAATAACACACCCCAGAGCTGGTCTGGTACCCTGGTCCTGAGGTAAAAGAAACTCCCTCAGTTTAATTGAATTGAATCCATTTAACCCTTTAAGAACATAAGAACGGCTATACTGGGTCAGACCAGTGGTCCACTAGCCTAGTATTCTGTCTTCTGACAGTGGCCAATGCCAGAGCTTCATGGGCAGTGTACAGAACAGAGAAATACTGGGAAGATTCACATCTGTCTTCCCCTCCTGGCTTCTGGCAGTCAGATGTTTAGGGTTGCATCCCTGACCACCTTAGCTAATTGCCATGATTGATGCACCTGTTCTCCATGAACTTATCGAGTTCTTTTTTGAACCCAGTTATATTTTTGGCCATCACAACATCCCATGGCAATGAGTTCCACAGGTTAACGGTGTGTTGCATGAAAAGGTACTTCTTCTTGTTTGTATTAAACCTCCCGCCTATTCATTTCATTGGGTGACCCCTGGTTTTTGTATTGTGGGAAAGAATAAATAACACTTCTCTAGTCACTTTTTCTACATCATTCATAATGTATAGATCTCTATCATATCCCCCCTTAGTCATCTCTTTCCTATGCTGAACATCCCTAATGTTTTTAGTCTTTCCTTACATGGAAGCTGTTCCATACCCTCAATCATCTTTGTTACCCTTTTCTGAACCTTTTTCAGTTCCACTATATATGTATATACATGGGGTGACCAGAGTTGCATTCAGTATTCAAGGTGTGGGTGCACCACGGATTTATCTTGTGGCATTATGATATTTTCTATCTTATTATCTATCCCCTTCCTAATGGTTCCTAACAGTCTCTTCACCTTTTTGACTGCCCCTGTGCAGTGAGCTGAAGTTTCCAGAGCACGATCCACAATGACTCCAAGATCTCTTTCTTGAATGGCAACAGCTAATTTAGACCCCAACCTTGTATATGCGCAGTTGGGATTATGTTTTCCAATGTGCATTACTTTGCACTGACCAGTGTTGAATTTCACCTGCCATTTTGTTGCCCTGTCATCCAGTTCTGTGTGGATAACTCTTTGCAGTCTGCTTTGGACTGAACTATCTTAAATCATTTTGTAGCGCCGGCAAATTTGCCACCTCAATGTTCACCCTCTTTTCAGACCATTTATGAACATATTGAACAGCGCAAGACCCGCTATCTACCTCTCTCCATTGTGAAAACTGGCCATTTATTCCTCCCGGTTGTTTCCGATCTTTTAACCGGTGACTGAGCCACGAGAGGTCCTTCCCTGTGCTCCCAGGACCGCTTACTTTGCTTAAGAGCCTCTAGGGAGCCTTTCACTGATTTTTTCCCCTGAAGCAACAATACAAACCCATGAAAACTCCAGGCAACGAGGGAATAGACATGGATAGGAGACGAATGAATAAAGGACAGGGACTGTACGTGGACTGGAAGCCGTTCATTTTTGTCCAAGGAAGCATTGTGTATTATTTCATACCGGCAGCAAATGACCATTCCTCAGATACATCACATAGGCCTTTTCGCCTGCTTGCTATTGAATATGATTGATAAGCCATCAGCTCCTTTCTCATTAATAACCTGTTAAACGATTGCCAACCGCCTGTCAATGGAACGTGGGGCGAAACACTGAACTGCAGCCAACGCACAACATGTTCTGGGGGAAAAAGTTGTGTTCTGAATACCAGAACCGATGGCAGGCGCGTTGGGCTGATATTAAGGACCTAACTGCATTGATTATATCTAGGAGCAGGTAATTATTTATCGTATAGTCCCCGATGGGACGCGGGGCAGTATTTACTATCTCATTCAAGCCACAAGGCTTGTTGTGTCTCAGCTCCCAAAATAAAAAGCATGACATACAAATGAAACCGAAGAGTAACAGTGCATTTCAGAGGCAGAGAAAAACAACAAGCGTGAAGGCAATATAGTGTCTTATAGTAATAGATGATGCCCCAGGTTTATTCAGGGAGAGCGATGTTTTCACTCATCCTTCAGGAGTGAATTCTCAGTGGCACTGTGACGTTGTGCAGTCTATATGGTTTTATAAAAACTTGATAATAAGTCAATATAATGTAACTGAGATAGTTTTAGAGAAAATACGGTAATAAGTGAATGTAAGTAACTGGGATATGCCTCATGCAAAAGGTCTCTTGTAAGGTATCATTACAAAGCTTATAATCTACTGAGTGTGATCATCTGATTTGTATAAATGTACCACTCTTGTATCTAAAACTAGAAATATAAAATGTAACTCTGAGGGCCTATTGTAATTGTGTAAAGTGTGGACCATTAATGATGGTTTGGAAGCTTGATGACTCCCATTGTCTGCAGATGGCTGTATTTACCTGTGAGTCTTCCTGTATATGTGTGTGCTGGCAAGTGAGTAATGAAGTCTTGCAGTGACATGTGATCATGTCACCTGAACTGGAATCCATCTTTAACCTGGTGCTTTTCCAGTGAGGGGGGGTGGAAACCCAGAGAGACAAAGAGTTCCCGCCTTATGCAAAAGATATATAAAGGGGGGAAGAGAAGAGAGCGTGGAGAAGCCATCATGAAGAATCCCCTAGCTACCACCTGAGCTGCAACAAGAGCTGTACCAGGGGAAAGAATTGTGCCCAGGCCTGGAAGGTGTCCAGTCTGAGAAAAACTTACTGAAGCATCTCTGAGGGTGAGATTATCTGTATTCAGTTTGATTAGGCATAGATTTGCGCATTTTATTTTATTTTGCTTGGTGACTTACTTTGTTCTGTCTGTTACTACTTTGAACCACTTAAATCCTACTGTCTGTATTTAATAAAATCACTTTTTATTTAGTAATTTACTCAGAGTATGTATTAATACCTGGGGGAGCAAACAACTGTGCATATCTCTCTATCAGTGTTATAGAGGGCGAACAATTTATGAGTTTGCCCTGCATAAGCTTTATGCAGGGTAAAACGGATTTATCTGGGTTTAGACCCCATTGGGAGTTGGGCATCTGAGTGCTAAAGACAAGCGCGCTACTGCGAGCTGTTTTCAGGTAAACTTGCAGCTTTGGGACAAGTGATTCAGACCCTGGGTCTGTGTCTGGAGCCAGACGGGAGTGTCCGGCTCAGCAAGACAGGGTGCTGGAGTCCTGAGCTGGCAGGGAAAACAGAAGCAGGGGTAGTCTTTGCACATCGGTGGCAGTTCCCAGGGGGGTTTCTGTGATCCAACCCGTCACAGGCACATTCCATCATAACAGATCAATACTTTATGTTTATACAGTAGTTTTCTTCTCAAAGTGATTTATACAGAAATCATTTCACCCATCCCTGAAATGCAGCCACTTCTGGGGCAGAGCACAACAACACATGGCATCACAGCACAGCACCTTTTAAGAGAGGAAGGGAAGAAGAAAGCAGTGTCTGATGGAAAGTGAAGGGGGATATGACGGGATCCCCGGGGTGCATCCTGGGACTGTGGGACTTCTGTGCCCCCCTGAACTCTCTCAGAATGCCTTGCTAGTGATCAGCAGCAACCACCTCCAGGCACTGTTATCACTCAGCACAACCGCATGTGGAGACCCCACACCCAGCTAGATTGCGTGAATGCTCCCAGATTCACTCATGAATCACACAGGGAAAGGCACCAGCCAAATCCCCCCAGTTCCCAGCACTGCACCTCAGGAATAGACCGTCGTGCACTGCTCAAGATGGGCAGTGCAGATTTATTAATTGGTTCAACACTTCATCAATGGAAAGTGCACATACACCAGTCTTTGCAAATCCGAGCAGATTTGCCACACACTGCAGGCAAACTCACAGGTAAAGATAAACAGTTAAACATATTTATTGACTATAAAAGACAGATTTTAAGTGATAGGCAAAAAGATCTGAGTTCGTTACCAACAGAAATAAAATATAAGCACGCAGTCTAAACTCGCAACCCTATTAGACTGGGTAACAGCCAGATTAAGCTGTTTTTCTCACCACCCCACTGGATAGTGCAGTTCATAGTACACAGATTTCACCCTTGAATTGGAGTCTTTAGAATGTCCTTGTTGCTTGCAGCATAGGTGGGTGAAGGAGAAATGCCAAGCATGGGCCCCCTGTGTTCGGTTTTATATCCTCAGTCCCATGTGCTTGGGGAGCACAAGTCCAGGCATGTCTGGGGGCATTGCTGAGTCCCCAGGCAAGGTTGAGCAGTTCCCCGGTGTGGTCTCATGCAGGTGAGTCATTGCATTGTAGCTCCCTTGCTGGACAATGGCTGGTGATGGGTTGTTTGACACCCCGCCCGGGCGTTGGTTACTTTCCCTGCTGTTGCCTCTAGGGAGCTAATATCTGGCTGATTCCCCAACTGACAGCCTGCTTTACTGACAACCATGCTACACAATTCTCATAACTTTATATGCATTAATGATACACATATTTGGGTAGAAAAATGATTTTCAGCAGATCATAACCTTTCCCCGGGTACTTTACAAGGCATGCTTTATATGTAAGATCATGATTATATAAAAATGAAGAATATGGGGGTTACAGGATAATCCCTGAAATTCCCCTGTGACATTCTATATCTTGGGGAAGACAGACTGTGGATGCCGGAACTGAAATGTAATCAGGACACTGGGCTAGTCTCACCTGGGACTAGCAAGCTTAAGACGTCAGTTGCAGAGCTCAGACAAAGGAGAGCAGGGCTCCCCCTGGGCCTGTGCAGAGCTCATTACAGGATTGTGTCTTTCTTCTGAATGGTGAAATTCCCCCTGCTCAGTTTCACTTTCAGCCCCTAGCCCAGTTCTGCAAGGCTGGGGATTTCTTGTAATGTTATGGAACTGCCCTGAGGCTGCCAGCCAGCAGTCAGGGGGTTAAGTCCTCCCCAGATCTCACTCACATATGCAGGGTGGGGTAATGAGGCAGGGCTGCAGACCGAAGGCCCAATCAGAATGGGAACCCAGGCAGTTCTATATAAACAGCTACCTGGAGGGCAGAGGGGATTGAGAGATCTCTGGGGGAGTGTGGGCTGTTCTGTCGTGATGCTAGTTACAAGCTGGGAACATAGAGCTTTGTAAGAGGAAAAAGTCTCATGTGATGGAGCCGGTCTTCTCTGTTAGTGAACCTGTGTCCCACCCCACACCCTTCTACTGGGACTAGGTTTGCATCTGAGCAAGGGGGGAGGAGCGAATTCAGATTTCAGAGGCAACTGTGAACTGGCATTGCTAACTTTGCAGTGCTTGGCTTTGCTGCCTTAATGTTCTTTTAATGTAGATTTGTGTGTGCGATATATACTTCCAGCCCCTACCACAGTGGGGTATCTAGAGACTCCTGTAATACATATAATAATTCATAAAGAAATCAAAATACATAGGCAACAGCTAGCTAATATACCCAGAAGAGATACAGAGATCTTATACTAGACTATTGACTGTGTATTTTTATTAGGGTTGTGTTGGTTACTCAAATGAGGATCTGAAGATTAATTAAGAAGTGAAGATTTAAAAAAAGGAGAGGAGCAAAGGGAAAGAAGAGGATGGTGCATAGGAAACAGGCTTTGGATCCATTTTTCAGGAGGATGCCTGCCGTTTCTCAGTGGGAAAGGTTGGGTTACACTGAGCTGGCTGGGATGTTAGCAGTGCTCAGAATGTGAATGCACTAGAGTTCCCTTATCCAGTGTAGTTTGGGTTGGTCCATGGCAGCTCCAGGACGTGATGCGATTCAGAAAAGAATGAGATTTTGATAAGGCCAATGAGAACATCGAGGGAGAACTGAAAAAATACAGAATGGTACATAGAAACCCTCATGCTTCAGGGCCTAAGGCAACCACTTACAAATGGGGGTCAGGAAGAAACGCACTCCATGGGCAGGTTATTCCAGAGCTGTCTGCTAGGGGGTTTCTTGCACCTTGCTGAGGCTGGCCATTCTTAGGGAGAGGTTATTGGACCGGATGGGTGTCTGCTACTGTGCTAACTATTCCTCCTGGACTCTGAGTGCCCCCCCGCTAGGTCTCAGGCCTTGGTGATCACATCTTTCTTGGGGTGGAAACACAGGCTTCTCCCACTCTCAGACCAGGTGCTGGGTGTCAGTCCCCCATGTTTCAACCATGAGCACCAGAGCAGATCTGTCTTGGGCTCAGACCCTGCAGTTCCAGTCCTTCTGGGGCAAAGACAACGGTACTTAGTGACCAATCTGCTTCATTAAAGCAAAGGATCATTGATGTAGGACAAAAGCACATCAGTGAAAACCTCTGAAAACAATAGTGAACGCATCCCTCCTTCTTCCCTAAGGCTTACCAGCCCCTAGAGCTCCGAGGCCCAGGCTGTCTGTCTAGACAGCTGCTCACAAGGGAAACCGCCCACCCGCTTCACTCCCTCTGAGCACCTTTTTAACTCCTTAGTCGCCTCTTGCCCCCTAGTTCCCAGCTCAGCTTTCTAGCACGCTGGAGACAAGATCCAGGGTCTTTGAAGCTATCAGCGAGCCCCCTCTCCCCCCTTAGCTTTCTTGTGTGTACGTGGGTATTCTGGGAAGCCATTGTGTTGCCTTCCTATCCAGTCCCCATGGGATACAAGCATTACAGGCGGATAACTGACATTCCACTAAGCGCAATCCAGGTTAGATCAATGCACTCCCACAGGAAAGTCTTAAAACCCCATGTACTGACCTGGTCTTATACAGGGCCCATACCAATATTGCATATCAATACTCCTGGATGAAGACACAGCAATTCCTACAGCATTCATAAGCCTTGCGCATTTCAGCTCCACTTCTGTTGCAATGGGCCATGGCTCTGATCCAGTCTGGCAGCGCCTTGTTTTGTTCCGAAGATCTCCATTGTTCTGCTTTCTCTCTCAGTAATTTCATTTGCCA
Source organism: Trachemys scripta elegans (assembly GCF_013100865.1). NCBI lineage: Eukaryota > Metazoa > Chordata > Testudines > Emydidae > Trachemys > Trachemys scripta. The sequence goes on from NC_048306.1 coordinate 99,374,489, forward strand.
AAGGTTTAAATGCCAGCCCCCTCCCCCCCCGATCGAATCCTGCCTTTCATCTTCCAGTCCCGCTTCAATTAATATTGATGCGGTGTTTATCTTTAATTAATATTCATGATGATAAAGAAATTACATCCATTCACTTTTAATTACATCCTCCTTTGGTAAACAACTTAGTGCAATTAAAGAGCTTCCAGCGTGTGAAAAAAACAAATAAACTTCCCCTCCCTTCCCCTGAAGCAACCCCCTCCACCCCCCCACCCCCCACAGCTAGGACTGATGACATGGCTTTAGGACTTGTCAGTGCTGTTTTATCTTGCTGTCTTCTTGCTAAACATGCAGAGAGACAGGGGTCTGTAATGCCAGGCTAGGCTCAAAGGATATTAAAGACACAAGGGGCAGATTCTAATCTCAATGAGACTGGATTGAATTGTGAGTAACCCCACTTACTTCAACAAAATTGCTGTAGAATGAGGGGGAAGGGTGGTCTTCTAGTTATGGCATTTCACTGGGACTTGTGAACTCCGGGGTCAGGTCCAGCTCTGGCACAGACTCCCTGTGTGGCTTTGGACACATCACTTGTTCGCTTGCTCTGTGCCTCAGTTTCCCCAGGAGCTCATAATATGTCCTTTGTCCTGTCTTCTTAGCTCATAAGCTCTTGGGGCTGCCTTGCTTTGTACCTGTACAGTCCCTAGCCTATTGGCAGCTCTGCAATACAATGAATAAGAATGAGGTAACTAAGATGAGAATCTGTCCCATATTTTCTTAACCCAGGAATACTGCAGAGACAAAGTGCTCCGATACCATGGTGATATCGTCCACATCGTAGGTGGATAGGTGGAGAAGGTACCGCTCTCTCAGTCAAACATTCCTCTACAGTTGCCTGTCAACTTCTTCAGCAAAGTCAACGGGTTGTGCTGGTTATGTACACGAACAACCCGATCACACAGAGCCCTCAATGTAGGTTAGCCAATTGCTATCAGGACTGTGTCTCGGAGACACGTGGACACCTTCCTGCAGGCCCCACAGTTGTCCCTGGGGATTGAACCTGGGCCCTTCTGCTCAAAACCATGAGTCCCTGCCACAGGAGGACTCCTTAAACGGCAAGTGAGTGGCAGGCTGTGATGGTCACTAGGGTCAGCCACTAGAGGGCGACATGACTTGTAGGTTCTCATGTGGCCCGGGTACAGGAAATTGAGTAGTCAGTGCTAGCGGATCCAGTTGCATTATGGGACCTAATACAGGGTTTGGCCCAGATCTCAGTGACTCGGGATTTTGGGTTGTCCAGCCTGAGCCACTTTAAGGGGCCCAGTTTTCAGAAAATGCTGCAAATCTGCCTTTTGAAAATCAGAGCCCTCTGAGGTGTCCCAAGTGGGGGCCTGAAAGCTGAAGCATCCCAAATGACTAGTCGGTTTGCAAACCTTGACCTTAATTTGTTATATTTTAAGCTCTCTTTTCAGGACCTATTGCACATCAGAGAGGAAGGATGGTCCAGGGTTAGGCACCAGGTTAGGTCCGGGATTCAGTTCTCTTCTCAGCCCCAGTTTCCCTGTGTGACCTTGGGCAAGTCCCTTAGTCTCCATGCCTCAGTTTCCCATCAGTGCAATGGGGATAAGGGTTGGGCACTGTCCAACTTTCTAAGTGTGTTTAGAGGACATAAATACATTGAAACGAGTGACTAGTGGTGTGAGATCTAGTGATGAAAAGCTGTATGAAAGAGCTAGGTGGTATTATTGTGTGTCCTCTTAAAACCTGGTAGCCCTTTCATGGGAACTGCCATTCTTTAGCAGTTTGTTTTTAACAGCAATGCTCCTTGGCAGAAAGCCTGTTAAGCGATCTTAGTGAAAAACTCATTTCGTTTTTCTGTTTTAATTCCCGTAGATCACCAAGTCGACCAACAGGCTGATCATTTTCATCTTGTAAAACAGACATTATTGCATTTCCCATCAGGGTAACATAAATCTCCTCGTCTGGGGCCTGATTTTTGAATCTCCCTGTGGCGGGTTGGATCACAGAAACCCTCTTGGGAGCTGCCACCTGATGTGCCAAGACTACTTCTACCCCTGCTTTCCCTGCCAGCTCAGGACTCCAGCACCCTGTCTTGCTGAGCCAGACACTCCCGTCTGCTCCAGCACAGACCCAGGGTCTGAATTATTTGCCCCAAAGCTGCAGGTTTACCTGAAAGCAGCTCACAGAAGTGTTCCTGTCTTTAACACTCCGATGCCCAACTTCCAATGGGGTCTAAACCCAAATAAATCCATTTTACCCTGTATAAAGCGTATACAGGGTAAACTTATAAATTGTTTGCCCTCTATAACACTGATAGAGAGATATGCACAGTTGTTTGCTCCCCCAGGTATTAATACATACTCTGAGTAAATTAATAAGTAAAAAGTGATTTTATTAAATACAGACAGTAGGATTTAAGTGGTTCCAAGTAGAAACAGACAGAACAAAGTAAGTCACCCGGCAAAATAAAATAAAATGTGCAATTCTATGTCTAATCAAACTGAATACAGATAATCTCACCCTCAGAGATGCTTCAGTAAGTGTTTTCCTCAGACTAGACCCCTTCCAGACTTGGGCACAATTCTTTCCCCTGGTACAGCTCTTGTTCCAGCTCAGGTGGTAGCTAGGAGATTCTTCATGATGGCTCCTCTCCTTCTTCGTTCTGTTCCACTCCTTTATATATCTTTTGCATAAGGCGGGAACCCTTTATCCCTCTGGGGTTCCACCCCCGCTCACTGGAAAAGCACCAGGTTAAAGATGGATTCCAGTTCAGGTGACATGATCACATGTCACTGTAAGACCCCAAGCCTTCATTCCTCCCAGCCTGACTCACAGAAAGGCCTGGCTGCAAACAGAGCCATCCAGTCAATTGTCCTGGTTGATGGGAGCCATTAAGATTCCAAACCACCATTAATGGCCCACCCTTTGCATAATTACAATAGGCCCTCAGAGTTATATGTCATATTTCTAGTTTCAGATACAAGAGTGATACCTTGATACAAATAGGATGACCACACTCAGTAGACAATAAGCTTTGTAATGATACCTTACAAGAGACCTTTTGCATGAAGCATATTCCAGTTACATTATATTCACTCATCATCAAATTTTTATAAAACCATACAGACTGCGTCACACTCCCGACCTGCTTTAATTACTGTCCTCCTGCCTCTACGTGTGTGTGAGGAAACCGGTAAAAATTTAAACCACTCTGGGTGATGGGGGGGCCCAGACCTCACTGAAAAATTAAAAACCCTCCTGTAGAAAAGAGATCGGTGCATAAATAAAGGATGAAGCTACCGCTATGGCAGACAGATAGTTCTCTAGTGCTGTTTGCAGGAGTTAATGCTTTCATTGCTCATCCTCTGCTGGGCCTCCTGGTGATGTGTGATTGGTAGTTTTTTATTCCAGTAGCACTCTGAGGGCTCAGAGGAGATCAGGGCCCCCATTTGGGTAGGTGCGCTACAAGAGACAGACTCTGCCCCAAAGAGTTCCCATCCTAATAGACAAGCCAGACAAAGGGCAGAAGGAGAAACAGAGAAGAAAAGCAACTTATCCAAGGTCACAGAGTGGACTAGAGCCAGGCTTAGAACCCAGGACTCCTGACTTGGCCCTGGCAGCTTTCTGGTCATGCCAGTGGGCTTTGGAGACGGCCCCTCTTGTGAGGCTGCAGCGCACTGACTTCAGCTCAGCTCAGCGGAACGACTGCTCCCCATGGTGCCCACGTTCTTGCTGCAGGTACCCGAACCCTTTGGCAAGAGTCAGGGAGGGGCTCTCCCAGCTCCACCGTTCCAAACTGCCGGATTCATCAGGGCTGCCTTTGCACCTTGTGTGCGGGGAAGGTGACCGGAGTGGAACATGAAGTCCTCACTGTTTGTGCTGGGAGATTCCTTCAGTCTCCTCCTCTTTGTTCTCCAGCCTCAGGGTTCTCTCCAAAACACCAAGGGAGGCTAGTACCATTCCTGGTGTGCCTGGGGTGTGTGTGCAAGAGAGAAGAGCTGCAGAGTAACACAAGGTCCTCCATCGTCCCCGGGGCCGGGGAACTCTGTCTCTAGCACTGCTGACTAGAGTTTCTTCAGCTCTAGCAAGTGGTACCCACTTGACCAATTAAATCTCTGGTTTTGTAAGGTCTCCCACCACGGGTAGGAGGATGTTGCAATGGATGGACCATTGCTTTGGTTAAGCAGTGACTTCCTCTTCCTCCATGCTACCTTGGTCTCTGTCTACAATACTGCTCATCTCCAGTTGCCCAATGCGGTGCCAAGTGGCTATTACAGAGCCATGGGGTGTGCTGCAGCTGGATGGCCAGGAAGGACGATACCCCCTGGATGCCGGAGTTCCTCTTTGCGATGGTTCCGGAGCAGAATGCAGAGTGCACAGACTTCAGTATTCCAGCTGCTGTCTGATGGGGGAATCAGGTCTCATTACCTTCGCCTGAGAGAGAAACGCTTTCTGATCTCTGGGTGATTATAGCACATTCATTAGAGTGACAGACATGAGCGGGGGCACGGTTGGGAGCATGGTGCAGAAAATAGGAGAGTGAGATCCTGACGCACTTAGACTCTCCTGGCTTCAAAGTGAAGGGAGATGGGAAAGGGAAGAGGATAGAATCCTGATCTGGGTTCAAACTCGCTCCTTTTCCCAGCATGTCAGACGTGGGTGATGGATAGACTATGTGCTAGCCCTCTGCACGGAGGTTCATTTCACCCCTTAGTCCAAAGGTGTCAGCACACGCTGCTGCTATTAAGCCTCTGGGACTCTTTCTGTCAATATGAGCTTGGGTCTGCCTGGCTTCACCTAAGGCAAAGGGAACCAGAGAGCGTTTCTCTCTTGATCAGGTGTAGAAGTGGATCCAGCTCAAAGCCAGTCCCCAGGTAAGATTGTGAGGCTGCTCAAGAAGACAGGTGAGATGAGCAGTCACTTTCCCCCATAGCTGGAAATCAAACCATCACTTGAGCACAAAAGCAAGGCAGCCCCCTCCCAGCCACGTGGCACTGCCCGGGCAGACCCCACGGCTTCCCACGGAGCTTCCAGTCGATAAGGAAACCCCCAACATGTTACTCAGAATCATAGATAGATAGATTATTAGGGTTGGAAGGGACCTCAGAAGATCATCTAGTCCAACCCCCTGCTTAAAGCAGGATCAATCCCCAACTAAATCCCCAAATGGCCCCCTCAAGGATTTAACTCACAACCCTGGGTTTAGCAGGCCAATGCGCAAACCACTCCCCTTAGTAGAAACACAAGACCTTACCTGCCACCTCAGCAAGAGGTGCAAATGCATTCGTGCATAAGTGACGCGTGTGGTGTGTGCTTGTGCAACCAAGGTCACCTTTGCATTCTTCATACAAACCAAGCCACGCCAGTCCCAGCGTTAAGGGAAAATCAGAAGCCAGCCTTAATGTAGAAACGATCACAGTGATACTGCCTCATCAGTCTGTATCCCTCTGTTGTCTCTTAGGCCTGGTCTATACTACCCGCCTGAATCGGCGGGTAGAAATCGACCTCTCGGGGATCGATTTATCGCGTCCCGTCGGGACGCGACAATCGATCCCCGAATCGGCGCTCTAACTCCACCAGCGGAGGTGGTAGTAAGCGCCGCCGACAAAAAGCGGCAGAAGTCGATTTTGCCGCCGTCCTCACAACGGGGTAAGTCGGCTGTAATACGTCGAATTCAGCTACGCTATTCACGTAGCTGAATTTGCGTATCTTAAATCGACTCCCCGCTGTAGTGTAGATGTACCCTCAGATTGCAAGCTCTTTGGAGCAGGGACAATCTTTTTGTTCTTTGTTTGTACAGCACCTAGCACAATTGGCCATGACTAGGGCTCACAGCTGCTACGATCATACAAATGATAATAATAAAAGCTCTATGATAACGGTGTTACATTCAACGTATAGTGCTATTGAGGGTGCATAGAATAATTACTACTCAAGTCCACTAGGGAGCCTTTTGCAAACGTATGTTAGAGTCCTGCATTATTCAGTCCTCAGTACGGCATTCCCATCTCCCTACCGTGTTATCCAGATGCTAATGTCGCTGTTTATCACATCAGGAGTCCTCTGGGGGTTTTTTTTTTTTACACTGTCTGCAGCTCTGTGGTGGTTTTCAGAAACAGTGTCCTTTTTTTTAATTATCAGCCACACCAGACATTACTTTGCCACCCGCCCAGTGAGACTTACAAGGGAAAGACAGATGCCCGGCCGGGCGTTTGCTCGTAGAAGCAGCAAAACAAAAAGGATTAGTGCTGAACGATTTGGTGCGAAAGGGCCTTTTCTGGGAATGAAGATGTATGGACGTGTTTTCTGCTCAGTGACACCAAAAATAAAGGAGTGGAGAACGCATTAGTGTCTATGCGCAAGGGATGGAAAGTCACAGTGCTTCTGATCAATGACATGCAGTGAGAGAATTTTCCTGTGCCATGAGGCATGATGAATTCTCCCCGTTTTTTTTAAGCGCAGGTAGGCCTGTGTGTTGCTATGCTACCTCGGCCCGGGAGGTTGACTGCGAAGCAGCATTGGGAATGAGCCGTACATGGATGGAAGGCCAATGCAATGATGTCGCCGGAGTTCTTCTCTCTAGATTGATGCTGAATCAACGCTCGAAGCAGCATCCTGTGCTGCTTTCAGCCAAGATATAAAACTGCCGTGTGGTGACCAAAGTTCCCCAGATGCTTTTTGTACAAGTTAGAGAGTTAGCCCCAGTGTCCAAGTGGGATAATTACATTCGCCCTGCGGTTTTAACTGGTTACGGGATTCTGCTCTTCCTCTCCTAAACGGTGGCACAGCGTTGCTGTGTGCTGTTAAACGTCTCTCGTGCTGCACCCCAGAGGTGGCTGCTCTTCAGCCATCGATGAAATGATTCCTGTCTCATGCAGTGTGTCAAACAGCTAAAGCGGTTTGTGATCCTGCTGGATGAAATGCCCTATGCAAATCGAAGGAAAGAAAAATCACACCCTCGAAGGAATCGGACATGGTTAACTGCACAGAGCTGGCAAATCCAAACAGAATACACTTTCTTGATTCTCCATCTTAACAAAAAAAAAAAAAGCAACCGAAGGGAAGCAAGTGTGACCTGAATAATAAATAATCATAATAAACAGTGTTAATGATTGTATTGATAGAGCCTAAATGCCCAGGGAGCGCTAGAATAAGAGGAACTTGGTAAGGAATTTTTTTAACCAGAAATTATGAGCTGGATACAGGAATTATGAGGTAAGGTTCCCCGGTCTGGGTTATGCAGGAGATCAGCCTGATCTCTTCAGGCCTGAAAAGCTCAGAATCTATGCAACAAACAGGTTAAAGTACAGCGCCGACACTACCGCAAAGCGGATAAACTGTTCAGAACGGGCAATTTACTCCTCGGATTTCCCCCTTTTTTGTCCGCTCACCAATTGTCCGTGAGCAGGTCTCAATTTTTCTGAATTCTTCACCAGTCCCGTTTATTCAGGAGGGGCCTGATCAAAGCCCAGCGAGGTCAGCGGAAGCCTTTGGCCTGGCTTCCGGGGGCTTTGGTTCGAGGCGTGGCTTGCACACTGTTTGGAATGATTGATTGTGTGTTTGGGAGGTGAGGCTTCTCTCTATTGCCGCAAGCCCAGGGAAAAGACATGTTGGCTGGAGTGAAAGGGCAGATGAATAGTCAAGAAACACAGATACAGGTGTATTAAAAACAAGACCTGGCAAGAGCCTCTCGAGGTCCATTGGTTCTGTACTATCCTGGGACATCCCCTTTAGATTCCTGGACAGGACTTGGAACAACCAAAGGAGGGGCTGTGCACCCAGAGAATGCATCCTAGGTTTCACACTGAGTCCAGGGCATGCTAGAATGGGATTCTGGGGGCTTGGGTCCAACTGCTCACGCTCACAGCACAGACGTGATCAATAAGGTTCCTGGTTCTGTACCTCACCGCCATGTCCATAGGCCAGACTGTGCTTTGTTCCACTCTGGTGATGCAAATCAGACTTAAACCTGGCCAGCCTCTTGTACAGGGAAATCTCTGCGAGCTTTAGGGCCACGCCTCTTTCAACACCCAGCATCGGGGGGTGTCATGTCAGGACCAGAAAGGGTGTGTGGCCAGAACATTCTGCACTCCACTGAACCCCAGCAGCCAGAATCGCCCGCTGGGGGCTTTTGCAGCCCAGTGAAACTTAGAGCAGCCCTGAGGCTGCTCTTGCTTGAGCTGGAGGCTGAATGGGCACTTGACAGCCCCAGGATTAAGGGAGTTAGTGGTGGTATCTCCTTCTCCTCTTGGCTGGCTCTGAGGATTTAAGCTCTCCATGAGTTAATTTAAGGAGCTGCCTCCCAGTAACTGGGCATAGAACAGCTCCAGCATCCTGAATCCTGCTGACTGAAGCCGTACCAACAAGGAGAGGCTGGATGGGGCTCTGGGGGCTGCAGGCATGTCTGGAGAAAGTTTAGAATGTGCTGTTGCAAGGTGCCGTGGGGAGAAGAGAGTCGAGCTGGAGTGGCGGTTTTCATTAATGTAGGTAATTGCTTTTGTAATTCCCTGTTCAGAGCTGGGGGCAGTGAGCTGTGCAGAGCTAGCCAGACACTGGGGCAGCACATTTTGGAGAGCTGTAAGAATTGCCTGTTGCCACGGTGCCGTTCTTCACTAGAGGTCACCGATAGCTGCTCCCCCTCGGCTGTGATTAAGACGCACGTTAGCTAGTGAATCCGTAAAGGTGCTTAGTTGATGTGAAACTGGCTGGTGCAGAACGGGGGACGGGGGATGTATGTGAGTCTCCTCACCCCAGGAGCAACCTGTGGGCAGGTAAAGCGGCTTCTTCCAAGTTATCCCCATGCCCCATTTAAAATCAAGATGCTTCTTAAGCTCTCTAGGCAGGTAACTAGCTGGGAATCCCCAGAACACCCAGGGTCGCGGTGGAGTCCCCAGCACTGACCATTTAAAAATCAAGACTGGAGAATTTTCTAGACGATCTGCTCCAGGCATTATTGTGGGGCCGTGCTGTGGCCTGTGTGGCGCGGGAGGTCAGACTAGCTGATCACAGTGGTCCCCTCTCTCCTTGGAATCTATAAATAGACCCCGCCCTGCAATGTTGTGTTTCCTGATTGGTTCCTGGGCAGGGTATTAGTGAGGCACACCCATGGCATTCTGGGTACATAGTGCCAATGTCTGGATAGGAGAGAGTGGATCCTGTGAGTGAATTCTGGGGGAGCCCCCGCAATAGCTCTTACCCATCTCCCCAAAGACTCTTTCCCTCCACCCCTAACAAATCCCCATGGTCTGCCTTCCTCCTTTGCTCACATCCCTTTTTTTTAACCTCTTCCTCTCAACCATCAGGAGGGCTGGTCGTCCCATCCTGCCCTTGCCTTCCCATGGTGGTTAGGTAAGACAGAAGTCTCAGAGTGGCCCAGTACAGATCTTTTCTCTGTTCATACTGATGAGTGCACTCAGCAGGCAGTTTAGTCTTGTGCTAACTGCAGAGCTTTTCCATACCCTGAGGCATCATTCCCCTTTGGGCCACGGCTTTTTGTGTGTTTTCAAAGCCATCCCGTAAATTACTGTCCACCTGAGCTAACCCCTTGCTCATTGAAGGGAGCAGTTCACACCTCTCTGAGCTATTGTTCCAGAATCTCATTTTAAGTGTTTGGGATGGTGGCGAAGAAAACCTAAAACATGTGAACTGAGTGGGCCTCCTGGAGGGATGTTTGCCTGAGTCTGAAGAGAGCCTGGAATAGCTGAGAGCGGTGTGAATTGCCCCCTTCAGCTCAGGCAGGGGTTCACTCAGGTGGACAGAGATGGGGAATTTAAATGACAACATAGTTAACCGTTTCACTCTCCAGGAAAGAAAGGATCAGGAAGGTTGCAGATCTGCGTAGTTTACTGTGATTGACGGCTTATGTTGGTGTCACAGGTGGGTGGCCTTTGGGAGATAGACCCGGTGTTTATAATTTTATTTTCAGTCCGGAAGCAGCCCAGCAAAGCCCATATTTAGGCTTGGCAGAATTCAATTTTTTATTTTTTACAATTTCGATCGATACTAGCAATGTTTATTTTAAAACATTTAAATTTTTTTTTATCGATTTACACTTTTACGGAATTATGGGGGGTCAACATCACATGTCAAAGAGTACAAAATACATATCTGTAAATCAAACTCTAATATGTTCTCAAGCTGCATTTTTCTTTACTTTGCCTCTCTGTCAGTTTCGATTATTGTCAGTGGAAATATCATTTTCGTGGCTTTGTGTACGGTGAAATCAAGATTTACCGACGAAAATCTGATGGTTACAAGCCTACCTCTATTCATGCCCCAGAGAGGGGCAGACAAGTTCAGGGAGCATAGATTGATGCACAATCATATTTTGAATATCTGCACAACCTACCACGAGCCGAGCCATATCTCATTTTGGTGATGCGCATGGGTGGAGCTTATTTTGTGGGCGGAGCTCGGAAGAGCCCCGCTGCTTCCCTCCCCTCAATTTGACCCCTCAGTCTACACCACTGATGGGAAATTGTATCAGGAAGTACTGGGTGTCTCTGCGAGGCGTTCTGTTGCCATGAGAGTTGCAGATCCAATTTCCAACTCAGGGTGGCTCAGATGCATTCGGGTCAGCACCCAAACCACTGGAGACTTTGGGAATCAGACTGTGGGGCAGGAGATGCCCATTACACAGGTGACTTGGAAGAGGCGAGTTTCACAGGCTTCCAATATGTTGCCCTCAGAGTGCAAGCAGCGAGTGAGAGTTCATCCTGCTGGCTCCGGGAGTGTGTTCACTGCACTGTTAATCTGGGTTTTAGCTCCAAGCCCCCCTACCATCCACACAGAAAAACCTATAACCCAGGTTTGGAAGTGCCTGAAGCCTGGACTCCCTGGCACATCTGGGAGGTGTCGGGGTGGTGGTGGAGCCGGGGTCCAATTTAACTCAGGTGGGACCCCACCCACTTTGCATTGAGGGCACCATGCTAAGTGCTGGTAGTCCTCCAGTGCCTTCCCACAATGCCCCTCAGAGGGCAGAGACGTTCTCCCGCAATTGCCACAGCTGACCGGGTATGAATCCTAGAGCGTATCCGTGCAAAGAACCATGCCCCCCGCCAGACACACCCGGCGAATGCAAAAACCGTGAGGACACGGTGAGATGGGTAGGGCTTTGCTGTGGGGATGCTCACACCGAGGAGACGCTAACCCGGGCGCTCAGAGCCAGGTGCCAAGAACCTGGGGCAGTTGCTCGGTGAAGACAGACCCTTGGTGTTACATAGGCCGAGGTGTCGACTCTCAATTTCCTGCTGGTGAGTTTGGGGGCAGGGTGGAAGCACTGGCTACTCTGTCCAGATCTTAGCCGTCCCCGCTGCGATTTCCCAACTAACCTCTGGATTTTTAACCGCTGTTGCCTTCAGCACGACTCATCCAGTCCAGCTGCTTCTCTGAACCTTCCCAGCTGTGGAGGTACCTCCGTTCCCTAACAATTAAGGAGGCAGCTCCTCTGTGTCGCAAACCAAGCGCCAGGGAGTAAGAAAGTTTGGTTTATTAATCCAAACAAGCTAATATTTGGACTGTCAAGTTGATTTGGGGCGAGTGCAGCTTGACAGACCATTATTTGGGAAGCACACGGATCATTTAACCGAGTCTAATAGCTGCTGTGCCGCAATTAGTCATCGACGCCGAGCAGGAATCAGAGGCGCCATGGCTTGGTACCGGGAGCCAGTGACTACGTTTAATGAAGGCGTTTGAATCATAACTGCAACGCGTGTACATTCATTATGCTGCTCAATTGGCCATAATCGCCTTGTGAGCCCGGAGAACACCCCAGGTGAGCCAGTTTTAGCTCCAGCTGGTTGCTATGGGAGGGAGATGAATTGTGGAGCTGAAGGGGAAGGGATTTGGAAGGAGGCTAAGGGCACCGGGACAGGGGACTGGCTGGAGGCTTGAGGTGGGATCTCCGTCACGAAGGAGGGCTTAATACGACGAAACAAGAGCCCAAACCATGCTTGACTGGCAGCTGCACGAGTGTCCAATACAGAGATCCCTGGGCAGAGACCCTGTAATCACCACCGTGACTTCAGCCAATCACAGCCAGGCCGGGAAAAGAACTCAGGGTCCCTGCCGCCCTGTCTGAATGGATCTCATTTGAACCGGAGGTGACTCTCGTCATGGGATCGAGCGCCAGATTGTGATCCTTACCCTGGAAACCATCCCTGCTCGGTAGCATAAGATGCTAGTTCAAGACAAAGAACTCCCCCCCACACCTCCACACAATTAGCACGGTTGAGGCAGGACTGGATACGTTGCATCAGAGATAGGACCAAACCTCGCTGTTCATAAAAATCAAATGTAATTAGCAAAGGACTTCAAATGTCAAATGCAAATACGGTAGCCATTTTCTCAGCACAACTGCCTCCTTCCCCAAGGCTAAGCAGGCACCGTTTGCAACAGCTGTTGGCAGTCAAATAACATGGCTACTCTCTGACCGACCCCAGACATACACACTCCATAAAACATGGAGTTCATGGAATTACTACTCCCTTTCCTCTCACGCCTTATCGACCACCGGCGAGAACGTTGCGTCGCTCCAACGCCAGGCCCTCTTCTGGGGGACCAATGATCCCATTTAGAATTTCTCTACCCCGGGGCTTTGGGGTTTTATCTCTGGATTGAAAACGTTGTCTGTGAAGCAATGCATTAACACAAACACTTGCCAGTGAGTTTATTGCTGGTGAAATTACCTGGATTGCCAGCCCTGGAGACTAAAACCCGATGAGCTACACAACAAGGATGTGACAGGGTGGCTTGGGCTGGACAGCCTGGGGCCAAGCCAGCCCGATGACACAGTGAGCTTCACCTGAGGTTCCTGCAGGGGGACCCTGAGATTAGGGGAATTGCTCCGACTAGGAAGGGCTGGAAGTAGCCTGCTAAGGCAAGAAGGGCTCTGCCCAGGCCAGGGGCGTTTGTGTTTAGTTTTGAATGTTAAATTAAAAGATCAGCCCCTAAGCAGGCCTGTTGTGACGGGACTGGAAAAACCCTGTGGGGTGTTTATTTGGGGATCCAAAAAGGGGAAACTCTGGCCTTGGGCTGTGTGCATGGCTGCCCTGAGGCCACCGGGTGGTGCTGTGACGCAGCCACTCGTGTACAAAGGACACTGCAGATCGCAGTATGTCGCCTAGCTAATGTCCATCCACCCTGGCCTGGAAGGATGAAAGGAGAGTGCAGTCTCATGGCCAGTTCAGTCTTTGTCCTCTCCACTGGGACTGCCTCCCAGGCGCGTGTCTGTGTGCACTTAGAGCCAGCTACGTCAGTAATTGTGGGGTGTGGACATTTGCACTCTAGGATGTGGAGTTCTGCTTAGGTCAGGGTACTTTGGCAACCTTGGCTTTTGAAGTGACACACTTGGGTCAAATTTGGCCCAAGATACAGCTTTCTTTAAGGCCATCCATCGCGTACAAGACTGGGTACAGTTCTGGGAAGACGTGCTCACACATGTGCAGCTTAAAGCCTGGGAGCGGTTTCATTGACCTCCATCAGGTTACTCACATGCTTCAAACAGAGCACGCGCTAGAGTACTTTCCTGGACTGGGAGCTCGGCGACCGGCAGTAACGCTGCTGGGAATTTTTTCCCCCGGCTCTAGTGGAAAAGTTTTTTTCAACAAACATCCTCTAGCTCTGATTGTAACTCAAATTGTGCGTGTGCCAGGGACCCAGAAAGTGAAACAAAAGTGTTACTGGCTCATCTAGTTTCACGGTCCAAGCAGAGAGAAATGCAAGCCCTAATCCCCTAGGGAAATAGCAGAAAGTAAATCAGGTGGGTTTTTTTGTAACATAGTGTTGTCAACTCGCGTGATTTCACCCCGAAATGTGCAATATGTAAGGTTTTGTTAGCTTGTGGTTCAGGTGAATATGTGAGAATCTCAGCTTTCATTTGTGAACAGGGGGTAGGCTCCTGCATAGCGAAGTACTCGAGTATCAAAAGTTAGGTACCAAAGTGCATAGTTGTGCACATTTTGGTAGGTACCACTTTCATCGAAGCCCATCAGCCGTGTTGTTATGCTTTAAAGTAAATGAGTGAAGCTTACTAGACTAAGTCAAAAACCATGTTGTGTAAATGACTTGATCTACTGCACAGGAGGGAGCCTCAAGATGACAGAAGATGAATGTTTCTTGAGAATAGATGGATGTTATAACTCTTCCCCTTCTGTTCCGGTGCCATGAGAATGGATAAAGTTGGTGCCTGCGATCTTGCATTGTCAGAAGAGCGGAGACAAGTTGTACTCATTTGTTTTTATTTTTTTAATAAGCCGTTAACTAGAGCTGTCACAAAAACGAATGAACTTTTATCCTGTTTCTTGTTTTTTCTTGTACATTAAAAATCAGAATAAACGACCTCAGCCTGAAAGCTAATTACGGTGACAAACGATCTAATCTGTCTATGAAAACAACAGAAAGTTATGCAGTGTGAATTCTCCAGGAAGGAAGTACTGAAGGCACCATATGACAACCTTTTCTGCATGGGACCAGAAATCCAGGTCAACCCAAAAATCCAGGTTTCAGAAACAACAAGGAGTCTGGTGCACCTTAAAGACTAACAGATTTATTTGGGCATGAGCTTTCGTGAGTAAAAACCATCCGAAGAAGGGAGGTTTTTACTCACGAAAGCTTATGCCCAAATAAATCTGTTAGTCTTTAAGGTGCCACCAGACTCCTTGTTGTTTTTGTAGATACAGACTAACACGGCTACCCCCTGATACAGGTTTCAGAGTAGCAGCCGTGTTAGTCTGTATTAGCAAAAAAAACAAGGAGTCCTTGTGGCACCGTAGAGGCTGACAACATTTATTTGGGCATAAGCTTTCGTGGGCTAAAGCCTGCCTAAATAAATGTGTTAGTTTCTAAGGTGCCACAAGGACTCCTTGTTCTTTTTGCCAAAAATCCAGGGTCATCCAGAGCCACTGGGAGGTGGATGGAGTTTAAATTAGACAAATCAGTTCAGATAATCATCTCAGACGTTCCCTCAACTCATTCCAGATATCCACAGCACAAAAACTTCACCCTAGTCGGCACAACTGACCCACTTGTAGAGACTAAGAGCTAATTAGGCCCTGGACCACAAGTAGCCCCGCACCTGCAGAGAGCGGCCCCTCCAGGATAAGGAAAAGACATAATAGCATGGGCTAGTGTGGGAAGATGACATCGTCTTCGGCATCTTACCATCTATTCAGTAGATGCAGAATGTCTGTCACCAAGATGGTCAGTGCAGGGCTTTTAACGACTCTCCATTGACTTTATTTCATTTTTTTAAATACTATTGGAAATGCTTTTGGGGCCCAGGTTATCCAAGTAGCCTCTAAAAGTGTGGCTGCAGCTTTGGGCACCCATGAATTTGCTGGTACAATTTTCCACATCTGAGTTTCTTCATGTCTCCAGCAGGAGAACTCAGGTGCTTGAAGTCTGGTGCATGCATAAGTACCATAATCTTTTAAAAAGAGACGGCTGAGTTGAGGGGGTAAACAGACCTGCTACCTCACATGTTGCCTGAGCAGCGGTGGCATTTGCAGGTCTGACTCAGGAAGAGCTTTTTAGGAATGTAGAAAGAGGATGAACTACGGCCTGGTCTGACATCGGGCGGCGTGGTGCTCGAAGGGGGGGGCGGGGACTTCGGGCGGCGTGGTGCTCGGGGGAGGTCTTGGGTGGGCGGGGGCTGGCGCGGTGTGGTGCTCGGAGGGGGGTGGGGGCTTCGGGCGGCGCAGCGCTTGGAGGGGGGCGGGGCTTTGGGTGGCGCGGCGCTGGTGGGGCGGGGATTTCGGCGGCGCTCGTGGGGTGGGGGGTATGGCAGGGCGGCTCTCTTCTGTTTTGCCTGGGGCGGCAAAAAAGTTAGAGCCAGCCCTGCCTCCAGCCAGCCCTATGTCCACTGGTGCCCTGCAGTTCCCAGGGCAGTAACTCTGCACACCTGCTTCAATGAGGGGGGCAGGGAGCAGCTGGGACCCACACATGTGCACCCCCAGGGAGTGGTGGGGACCCACACATATGAAACGGAGCTCATTTCTAGTTCAGGCCCATCTTTTTAAAAATGAACTTTAGGTAGGGTTAACATACATCCGTATTTTCCCGGACATGTCAGGCTTTTTGGTTCTTAAATCGCCGTCCGGGAGGAATTTAAAAAAATTTAAAATTTAAAAATTCCTCCCGGAAAAATACGGACGTATGGTAACCCTATTGGTACAAAAAATACATTCTGTGGCACATCCCTTGAATCAGAACTTTTTATAGGGAACCGGTTGCTAAGAAATGAAAGGCTTTTTTTTTTTTTTAACGTGTTTTTTTTTTTAGTCATCCCTACTGGGGCCCCGCCAAAAACATTCGAATTGGGCCCCGCACTCCCTGAAGCCGGCCCTGCGCGGGAGCACTCCCGCGGGAGCGCTTTGAAGTTTTGAGTGTAGCCACGGCCTTAGTAGCTCTTCTCTAATTGCTCTCCCTCTAAAGGGTTAAAAAGTCTCACTGCTCTGCATAGGTAAAAGGAAGTGAGTGGGCACCTGGCCAAAAGAGCCAATGGGAGGGCTAGAACTTTTTAAACGGGAACAGAGGCTCCCCTTTTGTCTGTTGTTGTTCTCCTGGGGAGAGGCAGACAGGGCAGAGCTATGCGGTAAGAAGCTCGGGGCCGGGTATGAAAAATCCTTGGTAACATAGCTAGAAACTACTCAGTTAAAACCCCAGCTATGTAATAGATCAGGAAAAGTGTCTAGGAAGACGCGATTAGGTTTATCTCTTTTTATTTCTTTATGGCTTGTGGACTCCTCTGGGCTAAACCCAGGGGCTTTTGTTTTGCTTGTAACCTTTAAACTGGACCTCAAGAAAGCTATTCTTGGTGCTTAATCCTCGTGGTTGCTCTTTTAAAAATCTAGCAATAACCTGAGTTCCCAGATGGATTCTCTTTCTTTCTTTTTAATTATTAATAAAATTTACCTTTTTTAAGAACAGAATTGGATTTTTGTGTCTTAAGAGGTTTGTGCAGGTTGTTTAATTAGCTGGTGGCAACAGCTGATTTCCTTTGTTTTTCTTTCTCAGCTCTTCCCCGGGGGTGTGTGTGAAAGGGCTTGAGGGTACCCACAGGAAGGAATTCCCAAGTGCGCCTTCCTGGGCTCTCCAAGGGGTTCTGCATTTGGGTGGTGGCAGCATCTACCAAGCCAAGGTCAGAGAGAAGCTGTAACCTTGGGAGTTTAATACAAGCCCGGAGTGGCCAGTATTAATTTTTAGAATCCTTGTGGGCCCCCACCTTCTGCACTCGAAGTGCCAGAGTGGGGAATCAGCCTTGACAGCACTAGAAAAGATAAAGGAAACCACCCACAGAACGTAAGAAATCCGGATTCCTTAGACAAGCCAGGGATCTGCAAAGCCAGCACAGTGAAGGAGATCTCCTTCTAGACAGCTACCTCCGTCCGCTTAGAAGATCCATTCTCAATCTGGGGGTTGTGAACACGTGTCCAGGGGGGTTCACAACAATCCTGTCATTTCATATTGCTAAATCGGAGGGGGATGCTTGTTAGATGGAAAGAGGGTCCCTCGAGGGGCAAGGAGGGTTCTAGTTATGGAAGGGGTTGAGAAACACTGGTTAGATGGTGTGGACACCCGTGTAATTGAGAGCAGCAGTTATCCCCTGGTGCTTCATTGAGATTTGGGCTGGAAGTCTCATGAGAGCTGGCTCTTGGGTGCTTCAGTTTAAGTTTCAAGGGAACAGTCTTTCGGGTGCATGCTGGCACCTCCATATCTGTCCAGAACTTGGGGAGCCCTATATTCTCCAGCAGTAATAAGAACATAAGAATGGCCATACAGGGTCAGACCAAAGGTCCATCCAGCCCAGTATCCTGTCTACCGACAGTGGCCAATGCCAGGTGCCCCAGAGGGAGTGACCCTAACAGGTAATGATCAAGTGATCTCTCTCCTGCCATCCATCTCCACCCTCTGACAAACAGAGGCTAGGGACACCATTCCTTACCCATCCTGGTTAATAGCCATTAATGGACTTAACCTCCATGAATTTATCCAGTTCTCTTTTAAACGCTGTTATAGTCCTAGCCTTCACAACCTCCTCAGGCAAGGAGTTCCACAGGTTGACTGTGCGCTGTGTGAAGAAGAACTTCCTTTTATTTGTTTTAAACTTGCTGCCCATTAATTTCATTTGGTGGCCACTAGTTCTTATATTATGGGAACAAGTAAATAACTTTTCCTTATTCACTTTCTCCACACCACTCATGTTTTTATATACCTCTATCATATCCCCCCTTAGCCTTCTCTTTTCCAAGCTGAAAAGTCCTAGCCGCTTTAATCTCTCCTCATATGGGACCCATTCCAAACCCCTAATCATTTTAGTTGCCCTTCCCTGAACTTTTTCTAATGCCAGTATATCTTTTTTGAGATGAGGAGACCACATCTGTACGCAGTATTCAAGATGTGGGCGTACCATCGATTTATATATTTATAATGCCTATTAACTTCTGTGGGGCTTATTTTTATCCTATGGGAGCAGAATATGGTCCAGGGACGTGCATGGGGGGTCAGGAGAACTACAAATAGTTGGGAAGCAGGCAGCTAACTGGACAGATGTGATCTTGGGCTGCAGAAACAGAAGAATCTCGAGTAGGAGCAGAGAGGTTATTTCACCTCTGTATTTGGCACTAGCTGCCCGGTTCCGCACCTCTCCGAGAGAAGCGCTCTGCTGGGGGCAAGCTTCCTTCCAGATTCTCCAAGAGCACGTAACCTCTGTAACCCAGGGCTCACCACTGCAATGGGCTGCCCGGCTGCCCAGTGTCCCCTGGCATTGCTGGGGCATTGGTTCCATACGGACTCAGAGGGATGAATCCCATGTGACGAATCCCCTACGTTACTTCCAGAAGCAGATGGTGTTTCTAGCCCAAGTAGCCTGATAGACCAGAGAAAACCATCATGATAATGTAGTCTGACCCCCTGTATGGCACCGGCCAGAGACCTTTACCCGGTGATTGCATCCAGCCCAGTAACTGGTGGTTGAGGTGCAGCGGATCTTTCAGAAAGACACCTCTTGATTGAAAGACACCAAATGGTGGGGATTTCTCCACTCCCCCCAGCGATCTGTTTTCAGGGTTAATGACCTTCACTGTAAAAAACTGCACTTTATTTCCAGGTTGAACGTTGCTGACTTCAGCTGTTGAAACTTATTATGCCTCTGCTAGACTGAAGACCCTTGTGTATCAGAAAACTTCCTGTGTAGCTAATTATAGGCCAGGATCAAGTCACCCTGTAGCCTTCTAAGTACCTACACTTTCTCCCAGGGTTTTTATCACTGTAGTATCTGAACTCCTTCCATCTAAAATCACTAGCAATAGCAAAGTCCATAATGGATGTCCTGGAACAACAAGGTCCAATGCTGCTTAGCTAACTGGAGCTAAGATCATACCTGGAGGCAAAATGCCTGCAGGTCATAAGACCAAAGGCTCAAGGATCAATCACATTGAATTCATTGAGATCTTTGCCGTTGAGTTCAATGGGATGCAATCTGCTTGCTCCCTCACTAATACATTATGCCTTCTGCAGTAGCCGTGTGTGTTTAAGTCATTCAAATGCAGTTTGTCTCTGAGCTCTGAATGGACGTTGATAGACTAACGCTGCTCTGTTACTGGATGTCATGTCAAGTCAGCTTTGCGCATGGAAACCAAGTGGAACAGGTTCTCAGCAGACTTGGATTTTACCATCAGTCCCCATTAGAGAGCATCAGGCAAACGCGTTCCATGCTGCAGGAGACACTGCGTACTCACACAGGTCTGAGTCACAGAGCTCCTCTATTAAGAGAGCCTTATTTGTTTTGGTTTTTTATACTGCCGGGGAATAAAGTTGCCGGGCTGCATTATTGACATTAGCCATGTTGTGTAAATTACCTGGCATAATTGATGAGATAGCGGTCAGACGTTAGTGAGTCTGTTGTGTCAATAATGCACCGTATTCTGGTTTGTCAGTCTGAAGTGCGGGAAGCATGGGATAATCGTTTATTTTTACTGGATTTTAGTAAGTGATTGTTTTGCTCTTGAGTCCAAAGAATTCCCACTCTCGCTGTCTGTCTGCCTGTCGGGCACTGTACAGATTATAAGGCAGGTTATCCCATCAATGCCTCCTGCAGGATTTCGTGCACCTTCCTGTGAAGCAAATGGACTGGCCATGGTTAGAGACAGGAGACTGGGCTAGACTCAGGCTCATCTTTGATGCTGATCTGTCTCAGTCCTCACATCCGACTTATGTCTTTCTGATTTTTTTCTGCATAACATTTCTGAGATACGAGCTTTGCTATTATGACGGGATCCCCGGGGTACAACCTGGAACTCGTGTACTGCTGTGCCCCCTTACCTCTCCAGCCTGGGCTGTCCCTCACAATGCTCTGCCAGTGAGAAGCAGCAAACCCCTCCAGGGTTATCACTCAGCCGCCAGAATGCAGGGACACACCCAGCTAAGTTGCATGAATGTTCTCCATGCCACTCATGAACTATATATAGGGAAACACCAGTAAAACTCCCAAGCCTGTAGCCTTGCACCCCAGAAATATATTGTCTCACACTGCTCAAGACCTTCTCTTGAACAGTGCAAGCTCATTAATTAGTTCACCTTCATCAAAGGCCAGGGCACATGCACCAGCCTTTGCAATCTAAGCAGATTCCCCAAGCACTTTAGGCAAACTCACTGATAAGGATAAAACATTAAAATAATTGTATTAACTACAGGAAGGAAGATTTTAAGGGATTGTAAGGGTTAGGCACAGAGGTCAATGTTGGTTACATAAGTAATAAAAGTAGAATCTCAGTCTAAATTTTAACATGAACAGAGTAAGCAAGATTTGAATCAAACAGCTTTTCTCACCCCACTGGATGTTCCGGGTAGGTTGTGGTTCTTAATACTCAGGCTGAATTTCCTTCTCAGCCTGGGACCAATCTCTGGAGTTCAAAGTCTTTGTCTTCCCAGCGTTCTTGTTGCCTTTAGCTTAGGTGGGGGAGGAGAGAGACCCAGTGATGATGCCATCAACCCTCATTTATGTTTTCTCTGCAGATGCTGGAAAGATCCTTGCTGTGATAGGGGGCTAGGTAGCCCCCATTGTGTACATGCCCCCTCTGAGGAGTCTCTAGGAGAATGGATTCTTCTTGATGGGCCATCAACACGTCTCTGGCTGGTCTTGATGTAAATCTGTCCTGTCAGCGTTAGTTAGTTCCTTGCTTGCCACTGAAAGGCAGGCTGTGGGCATATCCCACTTTCCACATATTTCAGTAACAAACCTACAGCAATGCTTCATTACTTCACATACAATGATCGTACACGCCATCCAACAGGATAGACATGTTCAACGGACCAAGACTTTTAAAATGATTCCCCTCAAGGGCATAGTTTGTCCTAAACATACCATCATCAGATCACAGCGGTGAATATGGGGGTTCCAGGGTGCTATTTTGAAGAACAGAGTGCCACACCTGTCCATCCACACCGCTAAAACCCTCATCATCTCATGTCTCGATTATTGAAACGTCCGTCTGTCTGGCCTTGACAAATGCTGCCTTGCCCCACTCGTACCCGTTCGGAATGCTTCTGCAAAGATCATTGTCTTAGCCCGTCTCTTTGATGGTGTCACCCCTCTCTTTGCATCCCAACACTGGCTCCCGCTTCTCTATCCCGTCAAACATAAGCTGCTTATCTGCACTCATTCACTAGCGAGAAGTCAACTCCTGTCTCTGAGCAGCTCATCATCCCAGCCCCCATCGCCTGCGTGTTAAATTTTCAAACAAACACCTTCATGCTTCCTTGCATGTGGGCCCTCAAAGCCATCTCATTAGCCTCCTTCAACGCCCTCCTCAAAACCCTGCTTTGCCATGATGCCTACAAAAACACTTGATAATGGTTAGGTGGCTAGTGTGCTGATACCACTGCTCGTCACGCTGATCGTGCTCATTGTTTCCTTGTCCTCCCCTGTCTGCCTGTATCCTCTGTCTCTTGTCTTATACTTGAATTGTAAGCTGTTTGGGGCAGGGACTGTCTTTTTGTTCTGTGTTCGTACAGTGCCTAGCACAATGGGACTGGCTAACAGACTATAGAGGCAATGATTTGAGAAAGAAGGCTGAAGTGATTTGGGCATAGAATCATTGATGTGTAGGTCTGGAAGGGACCTTGAGAAGTCTTCTAGTCCAGTCCCCTGCACTCATGGCAGGACTAAGTATTATCTAGACCATCCCTGACAGGTGTTTGTCCAACCTGCTCTTAAAAACCTCCAATGACAAAGTTTCCACAACCTCCCTAGGCGATTTATTCCAGTACTTAACTACCCTGACAGGAAGTTTTTCCTAATGTCCAACCTAAATCGCGCTTGCTGCAATTTAAGCCCATTGCTTCTTGTCCTATCCTCAGAGGTTAAGGAGAACAATTTTTCTCCCTCCTCCTTGTAACAACCTTTTATGTACTTGAAAACCGTTATCATGTCCTCTCTGTCTTCTCTTCTCCAGACTAAACAAACCCAATTTTTTTCAATCTTCCCTCAGAGGTCATGTTTTTTAGACCTTGAATCATTTTTGTTGCTCTTCTCTGGATTCTCTCCAATTCGTCCACATCTTTCCTGAAATGTGGCGTCCAGAACTGGACACAATACTCCAGTTGAGGCCTAATCAGCGTGGAGTAGAGCGGAAGAATTCTCGTGTCTCGTGTCTTACAACACTCCATTCCAGAATGATGTTCGCTCTTTTTGCAACAGCATTACACTGTTGACTCATATTTAGCTTGTGATCCACTCTGAACCCCAGATTCCTTTCCACCGTACTCCCTTCTAGGCAGTCATTTCCCATTTTGTATGTGTGCAACTGATTGTTCCTTCCTAACTGGAGTACTTTGCATTTGTCCTTATTGAATTTCATCCTATTTATTTCAGACCATTTCTCCAGTTTGTCCAGATCATTTTGAATTTTAATCCTATCCTCCAGAGCACTTGCAACCCCTCCCAGCTTGGTAACATCCACAAACTTTATAAGTTTATTATAAGCTTATGCTCTAATAAATTTGTTAGTCTCTAAGGTGCCACAAGTCCTCCGGTTCTTTTTGCGGATACAGACTAACACGGCTGCTACTCTGAAACTTTATAAGTGTACTCTCTATGCCAATATCTAAATCATTGAACAGAACCGGACCCAGGACCAATCCCTGTGGGACCCCACTTGATATGCCTGTTGATCAGACACTTGATCAGCATGTTATACTGCTGTCAAAATACCATATTCCTAGACAAGCGTTTGATTCGAATCCACTTGGTGAAAGACAGAAAGGAGGGAGACAACTGATGGGGTATAGGAAAACCATGGAGAAAGATGTTGCTGTCATGGAAGTAGAGTAAAATGGAGCAAAAAACATGGCACTAGACAGATGGAGAGGAAACACTGGCTTGTCTCGTGTATCATAAGGCACAAGAGCATCTAATAATAATAATAATAATAATTAATAATTGTTGTTTATCTAATCTAGACATCTGTCTATCCTCATCTGATCTGACCTGGGTGTTCCTGTCACCAGAATGGCTTGGCAGCCTGCTCCATGTTTTGGCTTGTTTATTTCCCCCTCACACTCATTTGCTAGCTTGCAAACTGTGGCTCATTTGCATAAAGCTCCATAAGGCAGGAGGACTGGAATCTGCAGAAGAAGCTCATTCGAGCGGATGGAAGGACTTTCTCCTCACTTTGATTTTTCTATGCCGCCAGCATCATTTCCATGCCCAACATTTCAATCAAAGCTGCAGTTGTATTGTGAGAGTCATAGAAATGAATCATGGAAAAAAAGACTCTTGGGTTACCCAGCCCATCTGACCTAGCTACTACGATGAGTCCCATTCTACCTGTGCTTCTGCCTTCTTCTACGGGAGTGTAACAGGGTGGACCGGTGCTCCTTTCATTCCAGCACATACGGGGTTACCAGATTCCTTGCTCATCTGGCATGGGGCTATGAAGGAAAGGGAATACTGTTTTCTTTCCTCCCAGCTGGCTGGCTGAAGGGAAAGGCCCTGGGGGAGGTGTTACCCAGTGTTCTGACTTGCTTTGCTGTTGTTTAGGATTTTTCCTTGTGCCCTAAATGCAACCTCTGAGTAAAGACTAAACTTTAACTGGAGCTTTAATTGCTGGTGTATTGGCTTGCTGGCTCACGGGGACCCTGTCACAGTCTGGTAGGTTGCACTCTCAGGAAACTTTTCCTGATGTCCATCCTCAGTTTTCCTTTGCTTAGTTTTAGCCAATGCCTCTCTGCTTCTATGACCCTCCTGGGGGCCTGATCCCACGATACATTCTCCAGGGAAATCACCCATGCTCTTTTGATTTCCCTTGGCTCGTTCCCATGGGCGTTACATACACAGAGCACATCTCAGAACGAGTCATTAAATGAATCTAATGCTTCTGTGTACATCGGCAGTTCAGTCACACTCTGTACTGTGGCCTCCAGCATCCAAACTGGAACTCCTTTGTGCAGGAAAATGTACTCAGTCTGAGTTCCCATCTTTGCTCAAAGTGGCTATCGCAGCAAAGCACTCAATTAGGACCGAAGTGACGCTTTGCTCATGCTTGGAGCAAATCAATACACTGACACAGAGGCAGGCAGCTGTAAATACAGACCATTGGCTGCGCCACAGCTAGGAAATAGATTTATTTTGTCTCACGTTAACAAACCCACTTGCCTTGGGAACCCCAG
>NC_048306.1:99699449-99803853 GCF_013100865.1 Trachemys scripta elegans
AAGATGGGACTTACACCCTCTCACTGTCAGGCATTTTCTCCAGCTTCAGAATCATTTTTGTGGCTCTTTTCTGCACCCTCAACACCTTTTCAACTTCCTGTTCAAAATGTGGACACCAGACGTGGATGCAGTGTTCCAGTGTCGGTCTCACCAACACCACATACAGAGGTGAACTCACCACCCTGCTCCTACTCACTGCTCCCCTGTTTATCAGCCCGGCATGTGTAACTGACTCCTTGAGTCTGGGCACTCAGGAGCAAGTGGGCGCTGCATGTCTGCTACACCTGCCCCAGAGCAGGTGGCTGGGGATTGGACAGTCTTGGCTCCACCCCTGAATGTGCCGGCAGCTGAGCTGACCGGGGATGGAGCCAGGAGGGGATGTCATAACTGTCTGGTGGCAAAGACCCCAACAGCTAGACCAAGGTGGTGGGGAGGGAGGGAATTGTGGTGCTGGGTCTGTCTTCATTGCAGAGTGAACATGACTTATCTGCACTCGGGGTGCTCCTCGAGAGTCATCCTGGCTTGCATGTTGGAGGGGCCAAACTGCAGAACGAACCTCAAGCTGCTGCGTCCACACGGGCGCCGCACTCACTTGTGTGTTGCTGAGATGTCTGGGGGCGCATCCCACGGGTCTTAGCGCTGCAAAAAGCAGAGCTGGGCTATGAATTCTTTCCCCAGTGAATTGTGGGAGAACTTGTCCGTCCTTCCCAGGCACACGGGGGAATTTTAGGAAGGCCCTGGAGAACTAGTCACACTCAAGTGGGACTAGCCCACGTCCATACAACAGAGAGGTCATTTTAGCAGCTGACAAGTTGTGTTCACCCATGCTTTAGTCTTATCACTCACGGCCCCGCCAGCTCGGGATAAAAGTTCAGTGTCACTGTGTGGCCAGGACTGGATTTAGGGGCAATACTTGAGTTATAACTAGAATGAACTTTGCAGTGAAGACAGGGCCTCAGAATGGTGGCTCTGAACCACACCGCCTCCCAGGACACACACTACTCCTTCCTCATGCCCCAGGATGCGTGCTCTGAATTTTGTGCTGAGATTTCCTCTCAATTTGATGATCTTCTGTGTCTCTTTATAAATATTAACAATAATACGTGTGTGAAGTAGAGGGAAGAATTTGTAAATAAAGAGTAAAACACACTGGCCCGAGACGTGTAAAAACACCTCTGTGTATTATTGGGCCAGCCGACTGTCCAGGAGTGCTCAGTAAGATCCGGATTCTGATCTTAATCACGCCTGGGTCATTCTGAGGTCTCTCCCCTGGAGTCGCTCCTGATTTACGTAGGGGTCCCCCGGAGCAGGTTCTGAGTCTGAAAGATCTGCCGTGTTTCTATTGCAATTTCCATTCTCAGATGTGCCAGTTGCCCGCTCTCAGACTTCTGCTGCAGTATGTGTTTATGAGCGCGAGAAGGAATGCACACGCACACAGCTGCAGTCGTAAGTCTGCCTAGGCTTAGCATACACGCCGCTTTCAAGCTCAGCGATGCATTCAACTAGAGAGAAAGGGGAAAAAAAGTTCTGTTGTTGTAGTAATGTCCGGATTCCCAAACACCCTGCACATGGGCTTCCTGACATTTCTATAGACATTTGCATCAGCGATGCAGCTGCCTCTCATTCACAGAGCAGCGTGGCCTTCAGCTGAGCAAAGGGTTTTTGCATTTCAGTTTTCCTGTTTAAAGAGAGTCTAAGGGTTTATCTAGATGCTGAATCACAACGATTTAACTTACATTTGTCCACATGAGAACATCGCACTGGTCTGAAACCCATTTAGTTGAACAGCTTGCAAAAGGCTGTCTTTACCCTCTCGTTTCAGTCTGGCTTCAGCTGATGAAGAATAGTTTTAAAGTAAGTCACAATAAGCCACTCTCAAGCTGTCCATGGGATATTGCACCATATAACTAAACCAGTTTAAATGAAATGGTGTAATTTTGTGTGTCAGAGAAGGTCTAATTTGGCCACCCTCTAAATTTTGCTGGGGAGGGGGGGCTAACAATTGTAATTATTTGAAGGGGTGCTAATTAAAAGTTTATTACTGTTGTTGTTTCTGTTGTATTTATGGAAGTAGAAGTTACTCAGAAGGCTTCAAGGAGCTTTCAAGACAACTAAGAAAGATCTGGGACCAAATTCTCATCTGCGATCTACTGAAAAACAGACAGTCCTCCCCCAGCTGTGGATTCCTAATGTGCCAGAGGCTTTCATCTCCCATTGACTTCAGGGCCCTTGGATTGGGACCTTTAAGAAAAAAAAAATCTCTTTACCTATCTTACAGGTAACTAGATCATTAATACTGGAGAGAAATCATGCCATGCAGTAACTTGTAAATTTCACTCACCCTGGAAAAAGGGAATGGGGATGCGTGCCTGTAGTCAGCGTTGCTCTCCGGTTCTGATGCACTAGCATAAAACGGAGGGGTATGAACTGCAAGACGCTCTGGGGGAATCCAAACAAGCCAGCTATCTTAACTGGATCATTTTAAAAAAAGGCAGAACAACAATGGAAATGTTTCTGTTGACCTTAGATTCTGGAAAAACACTTGTTTTAACCCAACCTAGATTTTGGGTCTAAATCAGCCTGACAAGTTTCCCCTTAAATAAACCTCTTCCGTAGTTTGACTTTAAAAAAAAAATACACAAAACCTCAGAAACACAAAAGAGATTACATCTGTTATTCAGAGTTTGTCCTGAATTTTGAAGGTGATGATTGTTTAAATTTATACCTATATATAGAATAAACTAAGCATTGAAGTCACTCTTCTCTCTTCATAAAAACAGTTCAGATGCCATTTCTTAAGCATTGTTTATGTCAAAAGCTTTCAAAGTTTTATTTCCTCTGTGGCCACATCACTGCTCTCTGTAGACTCTTAAGGCATCATCAAATGTTTCCTCATTAGATAAGATCATCACACCCTAATGATTTAGCTCAGTGAGTCATCTTCCCTTCTGGAGGACTGCATTCAAACCAAAACAGGGCGACTGCCCTAGGACAGACCTCTCTTTCCTTGTCCCACTGAACAGAAATGTTTCCAGAACACAGTCAAGCCACTTCAACAAAGTAATTGACTGGCATGTTGTTGCTGTTGTTATTATTAGAAATCATTTATATTACATCACAGGCCCTGATTAGAATGGTGGCAGAGAAGACGACACAGTCCCTGCTCCCAAGAGCTTAGAATTTGAAAGACATGGAACCAGATGAAGGGTGGAGAAAACACAGCGATGGTCAAGGTGCTGATTGGCACCCGGCTTGTAAGTGATCCTGGTTTGTTTGTGGAGCGAGGGGGAATGACAGGAAGCAGGGAGCGAATATAAACACCAATGCGGAGAAAAAGGAAGAGGAGAACATGTGAGGGGGAGGTTGGGACAAAGGGTCAGAAATAGGACTGTAAGGTCCCACAGGTCTAAACCCCAGGCCTGTAGAACTACCATGTAGTTGGCAACGCCAGGCTGCCACCCAGCAGCAGTTGCAATCTGTCTGCACTCCACTTTCCATGACCCACTGTGGGGGACAGACCATAGGAAATTCCACCTCCAGGGTTTGACAGGCAGCAGACCCCTGGCTCCTGATTGGCTCCCTGCCCTATGTACAGGGCCGCCGAGAGGGGGGGGGCAAGTGGGGCAATTTGCCCCAGGCCCTGCCCCCACAGGGGCCCCCATGAGAGTTTTTCGGGGCCCCTGGAGCGGGGTCCTTCACTCGCTCCGGGGGCCCTGGAAAACTCTCGCGGGGCCCGGGCCCCCGGAGCTTCTTCCGCTCCGGGTCTTCGGCGGCGGGGGGGTCCTTCCGCTCCAGAACCTGCCACCGAAGTGCCCTGAAGACCCGCGGCGGGGGGTCCTTCCGCCCCGGGACCCGCCACCAAAGTGCCCTGAAGACCCGCAGCGGGGGTCCTTCTGCCCCGGAACCCGCCGCCGAAGTGCCCTGAAGACCCGCGGCGGGGGGTCCTTCCGCCCCGGGACCCGCCGCCGAAGTGCCGGGTCTTCGGCGGCAATTCGGCGGTGGGGACCCCTACCGCTGAAGACCCCAGGCCCCCTGAATCCTCTGGGCGGCCCTGCCTATATAAACCCCAGGGGCCTTCCAGGAAGTGTCCAGGCATCAGTGCAGATCTCCTGCAGCTGCCGAGACTCCTCCTGCTCTTGAATCCTTGGCTTGATTGGGACTTTGCCCCCCTGAACCTGACTTCGACTCTGACCCTTGGTATTGACCCTGGCCTGGAACTGCTTATGAACTCCTTGGCTTACTCCTAGCCTCCAGTTTGCCCCTTGGCCCTGACTGCCCTTGCTGGGATCCTGACAGCAGCCTCTTAACTTTTCTTAAAATACCCTCAGCTACTTTCTGACCTATCAAGCAGGTACTCAGCTCCTTGTTCCCCACACCTTCCCCTCTGGCCTCAGCTCCTGCAGAAAATGAAAGCCTACCCGACTTCTGATTGGAGCTGAGCAGCAAAAAGCGGGTTTCTTGGTTCCCATAAAAAGGTTGGTGCAAATCCAAGAGCTTTTGCCAAAGCTGGTCTTCCAAACTTGTCACTAAAAAGGGAAATTTTTCAGGCTGGGGACAACATTGATCAGTTTTTTGATGAAAACCCAAAAGAATTTAGTCAGAAATGGAAGTTCCCTCTGGGATGTGTCCCTTTTGACATCATTAATCTAAGATACTTATCTGGGCCCCATCCCCGTAGTGTCTGGAGAGCTCATAATATCACAACCTCTGTTTGTCAGAGGGTGGAGATGGATGGCAGGAGAGAGATCACTTGATCATTACCTGTTAGGGTCACTCCCTCTGGGGCACCTGGCATTGGCCACTGTTGGCAGACAGGATACTGGGCTGGATGGACCTTTGGTCTGACCCAGTATGGCCATTCTTATGTTCTTATGTTCTTATAACACCCCTGTGAGGCAGGGCAGTGTTATTATCCCATCGTAAAGATGGGAAACTGAGGTGCAGAGAGATGGGGGCACATTGACGCTGTGATTAAAAAACCTCCAGCACTGAGTCTCAGAGCCCAGCCTGAGTCCGAACGTCCACAGTGCAATTTTATAACCCCAACTCTGTGACGCCGAGTCAGCTGACCCAGGCTAGCCGCAGCCGTGCTGCAGGTCTTTTATCGCGGACGTACCCTAAGGGTCAGATCATTAAAAGTATTTAGTTGCCTAACTCCCATTGCCACTGGGAGCTAGACACCTAAATACTGTACCTGTAAAAATTTGGCCCTATATGACTTGCCCAACATTACAGAGGGGATCTGCAGTAGAGGCGGGAATTGAACTGGGTTCTCCCAGGCTACCTCGCTCACCACTGGGCAATTTTTCTTCTCGTAAAACGCAATCTTTCACAAACAAACTTTTCAGATGAATAACTCTGGCCGGCTCTGGTCCTGGCGACGTCTCTCAGCCTCTGTGTTGCGTCCTGACGCAAAGTGATCAGAGATCATCGTTCTCCATCTTGGAAGGCCGGTCTCCGGACAGAGGGGAGAACTGCTCGCTGCAGTGGGGAGCAAGCACTGGCTGCTGTCTGAGGTCATGTCTGAATAAAGGATTCGTGGAATTGCTCAATACGGGCTCTCATGACTCGAATGCAAAGAACACCAGAGCCGTTGCATTTGCAAAGGCTCCTCGGCCGTTTCTGCTGGGCTGCCTCCAGCTTTCCTAATCCGGGGGTTGGGGGTCGCCTGCTGAAAGGCCACCTCCCTAAAGATGCTGGGATCTTCTGTTCCAGGTGCCTCTGGTGGAAAGGGGACGTCTTGGAGGAGACTGTTGTCCCAAAGTTTTGGTCTAGTGGGAACCCAGCTAGCTTCTCTCCCTCCCCATCCTCGCTCGTTCTGTACTGCTCTGATCCTGCAAACACAGCCTCTTAGAGGACAGCCCGGGTGGAGCTGCTGGGTGAGGGATGGAGGAAGTCTCAGTGAAAACTGATGCCCCCAAAGTTTGGAGACAGAGCTGGCCTGTTCTCTCCTCCCTGCTCCTTGCTGCCCCCAGCCCTTCTCCATGGAGGGGGCTTTTATAGGCCTTTCCCCTGGGGATGCTGGGGAAGGCTCCCATGCCCCTGTCCCTGCCCCATAGGCATACACTCAAGGGATTTCCCAATGTTGCTATGTGGCAGTGAGCAATGCCAATGGCCGGAAATGCAGATAAAGTTGTATTAGTCAGCCACAATTAAGCAATATACTGTCATTTCCCTGAGTCCCCTGCAATATGGCACTGCATACACCCGGATTAATGAGACAGCGTTTTCACTGCCTGGGTGTTGTGCGTCTGTGATACAATATGCCTTGTTGTCGTTTCTCCAGGCTGATGTTTTCCTAGAGGAAGGACACACCAGAATGCACACGCATGGCACCCTCATGATATAACAGCATCCCAGAGAGCCAAGCACTTGTTAACCCAGGGTGGCTGCTTGGGGTTGGTTTGTGTGGCTGTGGCTGGAATCTCTGTAGGCCACAAATGATAAATACTGAACACGGGGAAATTCCCTTCTTGTTTGCCCATCCCCAAGGTACGGCAAAGCCCTTTCACAGCTGGTCCGACGCGCAGCTCTGCTGCCAGGCATTACAATGCCTGTGGGATCAGGAGGCCCTTTCAGTAACTTAGCATGTTTCTGGAATATTTGCTGGAAGCACAATCAGTGCATTCTCCTGGGCTACCGTAGGAACACTCATCCCTGGGTATGCCTGGAGTGATCACCAGCAGGACAGCTCAACGCACTAAGTCCAGGGGCTGTTTGCCCTGTCTATCTAGAAACAGCTGGAATGCAGATGCCTTCTACCTGGGGACACCCATAACATTCACTAGCCCAGCAGGTGAATGCTGCTTGGCTCAGCCTGGGGAGTCCAATGGCACAGTAGTTGCATGTTAACTGGGGTGTACCTGAATTCTACCGTGACATAAGCAGGTGTGTCATGCTGTCCCCTGCAGGGTCGCTGTGGCAGCCTCTCGGGGTGCATCTGGAATGGTTGGCAGCCCCGCAGCCGTGTTCTGCTCGGATGTGCCTAGTCCATGCAGGAACCAGACACGCTTTGGCATGTTGAGCAGTTGGATTAGTGATACTGTAACAAAGGGGAATCAGGGAGTTCCCCTGCTGTCCTGGAACCCACAGCCCGTGTAGAGCAGCCGTGCTGTTCAGCCTTAGGACGATGCCGTTAGGCCTCTGTCATCATAACTGCAATGCGAGGGCTTACGCAGTCACTTGCTTTAGAAGAAGTCCGAGCACTTTGCAAGCACGAACCCTCACATATCACAGCATCCCTGTGAGATCAGGAGGCGGCATTCCCACCCCCCCACACACACAGTTTATAGGCAGACAATGAGCAGCCCCTTGTCAGTGGCAGGGTTGGGGACACGACCCAACATTCTGAGTCCCAGGCCTTGGCTTGTTCAGCCACAGAATGTTCTTCCATCACAAGCAATGATTTCCAACCTGCGTGCCTGCTGTTATCCAGATGCATCTAATTTAAAAAAACAACACCAAGCTGAGCTACTGCTGAATGCAGCACAGTCGGTTGAAAGACTGTGATCTTCCTACACTGGTTTCAGTTCCCCCCGTGTTCCCTAGGAAATGTGCGTGCAGGGGTAGTCAGTGGGAATGTGCTAGTGGCCAATTTGCTTTGAACTCCCCTATCTGACATTCAATCTCATTACACAGCAGCAGCAGCAGCACAAGGGCAAGAGGGAGGAAATTCAGAGCAAAAGGCCACTAACCACAAGTTTTTCAAGCAAAAAGGCTTCACATACACGCCCCTTCTGACATATTCTCAGTTTAAACTTGAGACAGGGCTGCTCACACATCCAACCACCATCATTCCTCAGCTACCCTTCTATCATACGGCGCTTTGGGAGGGGAATTGTGGGGGGGAAGGTTTGTGTTTTTCTAAAGCACATTTGTCATGGGGATATTTTAACATTGGATCAGCTTTGTGTTTTGGAAACATTCATTTCATAAAGATACCCAGACCGCTCAAGCATGCGCAATGTTCTCGCTCGCTGTAAAAATTAACACTGGAAGGGGATAAATCATTCCAAAGGGGTTCTTATTCTTGTCTTGATTATTCCACCAAGATTTTCCCATTTGGCCAAGCTCGGCTCGTTTTTTAAAAAGAGATCTGGAAGGGAAAGTGTGCAATTTATCCTGTAATAAACTGAGGAGGGTGTTTCCAAATGAAGAATATGAATCAAAATGTTAACACTAGAATGATGAGGAAAATTCAGTCGCTGCCTACTACTGGATGGCCTCAGAACTGCTCGACCGTCTGCTGGTTACCACCAGCTGCCAAAGCTTGTCTATTTGTTCACATAGCAGCGAGAGCTCTGGGCTATGGAGTTGAAGGAGCTAGGTTCTAGCCCTGCTGCCACAGCAAAGTTCTGAGCAGTTGTGTGGAGCAGCATAATGGTGCCAACTGCGTATGCCAGGTGGCCATGGATTTGAGCAAGCTCCAATGTTATGGTGCTCAGAGCTGGGCCTGAGTTTTATGGTTAGGCCCCCTCGTTAGCACATGGGTGTGACGGGCTCACGGAGGAGAAGAGATCATTGACTTTTCCCACCACGGCTTCAGGAGGGAGGGGAGGTAGCTACAAGTGATTCATGGACAGGGATTTGGAATGGTGCTGACCCGTGGGTGGAGCTTGGTGAAATACACCGCTGATGAAGTCACGCTGTGGTCTCAGAGAGTGCTGGTGCCATAGACTGGGCTCCGTGTCCCTCGCCTTGCTGATTCTCAGTGGCCGTTTCGAATTCACTCCTGAATATCCCTGTGGCCAGTTTGCTGTGAACTATGAGACTAGGCAAGCTTGAGACATGACAGCAGCCGTGCTGCCCTGGATAGAGAAAGCCTCACGGACACTATACGGAGCCAGGGCCCGCAGCTCGACCCACGGCTCTGCCACGCTTTTCAGCTGGCAGGGATGCCTGGCTAAGAGGAAATGAAACTCCTTGGTTTACGCAATCCCCTGTCCCTCTCTCAGTCTCACTTCCCACAGTCATAAATCGTGCGCTGGCTCCAGGCAAATCATTTTAAGAGCCACTTAGTCAGAACTGGCAAAGGCCTCCCACCACAGAGGAGACGTGATCGCTGGATCATTCCGTGCCCTCCCACCTCCATCCAGCCCTGCTCTGGAGAACTGCACTGAGGTTGCACACTCAGATGGGGACATGGCACAGCCAGGACAGGGCACAACGTGCCCCCTTCCTGGGAGCTGCCAGGAGCCCAATGTGAGAAATGGGTTAATAGTGACAGTGTGAGCCCCTGGGTCAGCATTTGCACGGGGCCCTGTCGGACGCTGGTCCCTTGCTGTGACATTCTATACCTTCTATACCTGTAACCCCCATATTCCTCATTTTCATATAATCATAATCTCACATAGAACGCTTGCCTTGTAAGGTATCAGGGGAAAGGTTATGATCTGCTGAAAGTCATTTTTCTATCCATATATGTGTATCATTAATGCATATGAAGTTAGGAGAATTGTGTTGTATGGTTGTCACTAAAACATGCTGTAAGTGGGGGAATCAGCCAGATATTAGCCCCCACCCCCACCCCGAGGCAACAGCAGGGAAAGTAACCAACGCCCAGGTGGGGTGTCAATCAACCCCATCAACAACCATTGTCCAGCAAGGGAGCTACAATGCAATGACTCACCTGCATGAGGCCACACAAGGGGAATTGCTCAACCTTGCTTGGAGACCCAGCAAAGCCCCCAGACATGCCTGGACTTGTGTTCCCCAAGCATATGGACTGAGGGTATAAAACAGTCAGAGCGGACACATACTGGGCCCTTCTCCTGCCCCCACCTATGCTGCAACCAACCAAGACACTGAGAAGAAGACAAGACTCCAACACAGGAGATTGGCCCAGGTTTAAGGAACAAACCTGTATATTAAGGACTGCAGTATCCAGTGGGGTGAGAAAAACTTCATCTAGTTGCTGCCCAGTCTAATAGGGTTGAGAGTTTAGACTGGGTGCTTAGATTTTCTTTTCTTTTGGTAAATACTCCGACTTGTTATGCTTTGACTCATAATCACTTAAAATCTATCTTTACAGTTAATAAATTTGTTTGTTTGTTCTACCTGAAGCAGTGCATTTAGTTTGAAGGGTGTCAGAGACCCCACCCCCCTTGGGATAACAAGCCTGGGACATATCAATTTCTTTGTTAAATTGACGAACTCATATAAGCTGGCAGCGTCCAGCGGGCATAACTGGACACTGCAAAATGGAGGTTCCTAGGGTTGTGTCTGGGACCGGAGATATTGGCTAGTGTCATTCACTTGCAAGTAGCTGGGAGCAGCGTACATGCCCGAGGCTGTGCGTGACCAGCCCAGGAGTGGGGGTTCTCACAGCAGAGCAGGGTAAGGCTGGCTCCCAGAGTCAAGGATTGGAGTGACCTAGCAGATCACCGGTTCAGACAACACCAGAGGGGAACGTCACACCTGCCAAGGTAGCACAGAGCATGTGCTGAAGGAAAGCTCCATTGGCAACTTCTGTTGGTTTGGATTGTGCTCGCAGATCCACCCTTTGCTGTGTAACCCATGGAGCTCGGCACAGGCGCATCCCCCGCTGTTCTATTACTCATGAATCTTTAAGCAGGAGGAATGTTCCTTGGGGGTGAAGGGAAACACTTTACACACACTCCTTCATACACACTTGCTCAGATACGACCTACCAAATTTAAACCAGTGAAACTCCACTTTCTAATCTACCCGTCTGCCTGTCTATCTGAGGGCTTTCTCCAGCACCCAGAAACCATAGCAACTAAGCACCTATGCCAGTCAATCAGATTTGCATGGAGTCTTCTCTCTTCCGCGGTGGTGAAGGCTTTTCATGGACTATACTTCCACATTGTGTGTTCTTTTCTTCTCTTCTCTGCCCGGTCTCCTCCCGCTCGTTCTGGTTATGATGAGACAGCTTGCTCTAAGAAGAGGGTCTCGCAGCATACCCTAAATGTGGTCAGATTTATGCAGAAACTCATTCCCCAGCCCAGTCCCCCATTAATAATAAATGGAGATATCCCATCTTCTAGAGCTGGAAGGGACCTTGAAAGGTCATCAAGTCCAGCCCCCTGCCTTCACTAGCAGGACCAAGTACTGATTTTACCCCAGATCCCCCTCAAGGATTGAACTCACAACACTGGGTTTAGCAGGCCAATGTTCAAACCACTGAGCTATCCCTCCAGACAAGCTCTGATGTGGCTCGCACACTTTGCTTGGCTACATATTGCACTTGTGGCTTGTTGTTTACACAGTAAGTTCTTTGTGGCAGGGGATTATCTAACGCTCTGTTGAACAGTGCCCAAGTCAATGGAGCCTCATTCTTGGCTGGTCCCTAGGCATGACCATAATAAACATAATACATCATTAAATTGACACTATCCCTAAGGCCTTCAAGAAAGAGCTCCAAAATGTGGGATGGGGGCTGAATTTTCTCCGGGGGCTGAAGTGGTTAATGCCACTTGCTCTGGGATCGCGTTCTCCTGGTTTCTCCCTTCTGTAAAGCAGGCGGAGGATAGAGCTGGTTTGAAAGATCGGAGATGAAACACGAAGGGGGCAGATGAGTCTGGTAAAAAGTTATATATAAATTCACCAAAGCCCAGCAACAAGTGGTTCCTCCCAGATTAAATGAAGCAATCTCCACAGGGGATGATATGAAGAAGAGTGGTCTGGGGGGAAGAGGGGGCACACACTGACTCAGAGGTGTCCCTGTTCTGCCATGACTTCCTGGCTGACTTTGGGCAAATTGCTTGGAGTTAGATCCACAGAAGGGACTTAGACTTGAGGTTACAATGCCTCACCTTTAGGAATCCTGTAGCTTACAGGTTGAGTACAACCCCAAGGTAGGAGCTTGGGCTCCTTATACAAGGCAGGGGCAGATAGGTGCCTGAGAATGGTGTTCACACTGAGCCTGGAGCCACCCAACCAAGCCAATGGGAGATGCCCAGGAGAAGGGGTATTGCCTACATCCTATCCCTTAAAGGCAGATAGGACCTATTAGGGTCAGGTCTGTCTGACACTGACTGGAGGAGGCCCTGTCTGCCCGCCCCACACGCCCCTTTCCACCCTATAGCCCAGAGCTTAGAACAGTCATTGAAAACATAGCAGACCTGGGTTCAAATTTCCATTCTGCCTGTTGTGCAGGGACTTGAACCTGCATCCTAGCTGAGTGCGTTAGCCCCTGGGGAGTAGCACCCCCTCCAGCTGTGTTGTGTGCAGGGCCTGATCAGGCCCAGACACTGAGATAGGCAGGGGGAGGGGCTAGTTTAGCCATGAGGCACCAGGACTAAGGTGGTTTTGCACATGCCCAGCAGCAGAAATTTCATTGCAAGAGGGTTACGCTGCCGCTGAGCAGGGGTCTGGAGGATCTAAACTTTGGATTTCGGTGCTGGAAGTGGCAGTTAGGGGATCTAGCCCTTAGTCTTTCTGGATCTCAGTCCCCCACCTGCAAAACAGGATAATAATACTTCCTTTCTCCCATCTTGGGTCTGTCTTGTCTATTTAGACTGTCAGCTCTTTGGGGTCGGGCCCATCTCTCAATCTGGGTCTCTGTACAGTGCCTAGCACAGTGAGGCTATGATCGAGGTTGGTACCTCATGGAGCTACCAGAGCATCATAATAATAATAACAGGGGGACCAATGTGTGACACCCCCCCAAGATAAATGCCACCTATTTCTCCCCCTGCCTTTTATAGCCACTGAGCCCTGGCTTGCCGACACTTCAAGTCCCAGCATGCAGTGCTCCCTCTTGAGCCGACCGATGAGTAAAAGGCAGTTTGGCTTGAGGAGATGAGTTCCATGCTAGGACTTGTAGTCTCTTCTGGGGCACACCTGTGGGTTGGCACTGAGGATGGCTGCACCCAGCTCTGCTCTATTCAAGCGTGTGTGATTGGGAGGCTCCCCGACGGGCAAGGTTTGGGTTCCCCTGTTGCAGAATGACAGACAGGAATAAACCACTGTAGAAATGTCACCCCCACCTGCTCGCCGGCCGCCAGGCTGCAAAGGTCAGAGGAACTGCCAGGCACACTATGTGGGAGAGGGCTTGCAAGGGAGGGATCCAATAGACGCTCGCAGGGGAGGAAGCTGCCAAGGCTGCGGGATTAATTTCTTAACCAAGAAACAAAGTTTCCTTTCCTGTAACCCCAGACTTGTGAGTCAGCATTTCTCATGTCAACTATTTACAACAAGAAATGAGTGGAGCAATGCCCGGTTTCCACGGGATGTAGGCAAATCTGGGTCTAAATCAAGCTAGGAGGTGTTCCTTGTAATGCCCTTCGTTTTATACCCTTCCTCCCCAGCCCCTCTTCTGCCCAAATTCCCTTGATTATTTTCAGAGATTAGTTTGCACATTCAGTACGTAGCAACTCTAAGCCTGGGACCTCAGAGTGTTTAACCAACATTCATTAAGCGTCCAAACCATCCCCATTTTACAGATGGGGAAACTGAGGCACAGGGGAAGTGACTTGCCCAAGTGAGCTGGGAACAGAATCCAGGAACACTAATACCCAGCCCCATGTGCTACCAACTAGACCACATCCCCTCCCAGAACCAAAGGGGAGGCAGCATCTGTCGGCATAACAGGGGAAACCAAGGAAAAAAGCCAAGGGCTAACAATGGCATTGGTGTAATATGGCAAAGGGCCACCCCCTGCTGTATGGAGGATATTGAATGGGAGGAGACCAGCTGTATGTTCAGCCCAAGTCACAAGTGAAATCCATGCAGTGGTCTCACTCCATCCCCCGCCGAGGCAGCAGAAGAAGTTAGCGGCAGTGAGACCCATCCAGACATTCCCATAGCTTCCATGGACAGTTGGACTGAGTGTTAAGAGGCTAGAGAGGCCATTCGTCTCAAGGCACTGCATCTAATACAATCCAGGGCACTAAGGCACTCGGGTTTTTGACTTCCACTGCTTTCATTGGAAGTTAGGAGGCTAAATAGCTTTGGGAATCTGGGCTTAGCAGCCTGATGCCACTGGCCACTTGGAAAGGCCGTTTGGGAGCTGTGGTGATGATTCAGGCTAGCAGCAAAGGAAGCAAGCAGTTTTTAAGTGTGGGATGCTTTACTGATTCAACAAGCAAGATG
The DNA here is from genome assembly GCF_013100865.1 of Trachemys scripta elegans. Classification (NCBI taxonomy): domain Eukaryota; kingdom Metazoa; phylum Chordata; order Testudines; family Emydidae; genus Trachemys; species Trachemys scripta. The sequence goes on from NC_048306.1 coordinate 99,713,505, forward strand.
AGGTGTTAATAAATACACCCAGAGCACTTAAGTTCCACGTAGCATTTTTCTGTGGGTCAGGTTCAGCTCCTGGGACCAGAGAAATACCTGCTGGCCATGGCCCTTGGTAAACTTTCCTCTCCTCTCCCCTCCCCTCATTTAGAAACTGGTACAGCCCATTTGAATTGCCCCACCTCTAGGAGGGGTGGAATGCCCATGGAATCTTCCCTCTGGCTCCGCCTCTTGTCAGTCTCCATAAAAGGGTGGAGACAGGCGACACCCAGCCCTTAGGGAAGGCACCACTTCAGCTGGCTTGTTGTAGTCAGAGGGGCTCTTGCTCTTCCCGACCTGTGTCCTGAGACCTCTTCACGAGGCAGTCTGGCTCTGTGTAAGTAAGAGTGCGGCAATCCACTGGGCTCAGTTAAGCATGTGAAGTGGCTGCTGGTCGCTTCTAGGCGATTCCCAGTGATAAGGGGTTTCTACGGCTGCACCAGCCCAGCTAAATGTGGTCACATCAATGCACTACAAATGCCAGAGCAGCCAAAGGCCGTCTACGTGAGGGTTCTCTACGGGGGTCTTTTTTCCCCCCCTGCCTACGTCTGCGGATGACGTGAGCAGCTCACTGGTTAGACTGGCCTATGTGACGCTGGCAATTCCAGATCATGTGCTAGAGACTCAGACTGGTTAATGGAGTCCCAGTGCCATCGCAGAGGGGAGTGAAATCTGCTTTATTGTAGTCACTGCAGCGCAGGTCACCTCACGGAAGGGACTTTAGTGAGACGTGTATCTGTGCCACACGAGCACTGGGGCTAGTGGGACCAATTGTCCCCATGGGGGGGTCTACGCAGGGCAGCCAAGCCTTGAATGGGCTACAGCTGTGGTTTTGTTACAGCATAACATTCCCCTCTAGCTGTAAGGAAAGGGTGTGAGAGAGCCCCAGGGCTCGAGAGACTGAATGCCCCTCTCACCCCCAGAGTGCTGCTAGGCCAGATTGGAAGTGTGTTCGTTAGCCTGGCAATTTGAGATACAGAGGCCTGTGCTGTAGCTAATGGGAATGCTTCCATTTCTGTCTAATCTATATCCTTATATTATCCTATCTCTGGGGCTGCAAATCCAATGGCTGTTCAAAGGACCAGATCCCACAATGATGGGAGCAGAATAAGAACCTGAACAGATTCGAGAAATCGTAATGGAAAAATACAGGCAGGAGCATCAGTGTGCTCAGGAGACGCTCTGCACCTGCCGCAGGTCAAGGTGAAGAGGGGCATTGTCAGAGCTCTGTATGTCGCCAGAGTAGAAGTAGCTGGTGGAGAGATGCTGCGGGCTCAGGATGGGTGGTGCATGGGCAGAGCTGGGCTGGCCGAGGGTCAGGCTCAAGATGCATTCACAGAGCGCTAGCTATCAGCCCATCATTGGAAGCGTGAGGGCGTGGCAGACAGAAGTGTATTGGCAGAGCGTGTCTGATCCAACCCAAGGCTATTATTAGTTTCTCATTGTTAGTCGCTCAAAGGCCGATTTCATTCTCCACTCCCCAAAGCTAGAAGTCCCATCCCCACACCCCTGTCTGAATCATCTGATGTTACAGCCTATTCCTGGAAGCAATTGTGTCTTTAAAATATTAGAGCCAAACAGACCAAGTTCTGAGCCCTTATTCACAGAATACTCTCAAGTTAAGTCAATGGGAGCGTGCCTGGATAACAGCCTTTGGGATCTGGTCCCTTGTGTAGGTGGTGCTGCTGTGACCGAGGTTTCCATTTGGGTTTTTTAAACGCGTAGCTAATTAGTCACGGCTCGTGGCGCTGTTGTAGCTGGCTATGTACGCTGGTTGTAAGGGGCGCAGAGCAAGGGTGTCAGGAGACGCGCTCCTTAAGCACTTTTATTGTTATCCTCGTTGTACAAGCTGCGCCAAATAAATACCAGGCGTTTCCAGAAATTGCTATTGATTTGGCAACTGCGTTTACAAGGCTAATCAATAAGTTTTCCCCCACCAGATAGTTGTGTGAGAGAGAGCGGCTCTCTCCACATTCCTGGGGTGCTTTCTAGGGCTTGTAATTTGTCCATGGTAAATGGATGATTTCATCCTTTTTCCTGGAGGGAAAAAAACAACAACCCAGCCATTAAAGCGACACACTTTCCCCCCCAAGAACTGCGTGTGTCTGTCCCTTTGGGAGGGGTAATTCCACCCTTAATAGCAAGAAGGAAAAAAGATCCTGGTGTGTATGGCTGGGTGACTGGACCGAAGTCTTACATCCTGCGATCCGGGAAAGTTTTCATAGCACTGTCCTCTCTACCCAGTTATTTTTCATTGCTGCTGCCTCTGCAATTCTAGGCAGACAGACCAAGTAGAACTAGGCCTAGCTGCCCCTGTGTCAGAGCAGGTGAGCCCAATGCAGCCACTTAAAGGGGTCTATAAAGGGCTGCCAGAAGGCAGGAAATTAAGGGGTGGAAGGGAGTGATTGGGACAGGCTGTGTCTGAGGAAGGGCAGCTAAGTCCTTCGGTCCCTGAAGCAAGGGGCCAGGTGCTCAGGGTGGTAGCAGAGCTGACTAGAACTGGGAAGCTACCAGGAGGGGAGTGCCCGAGACCCCAGGGAGAGGTGTCCCCAAAGCCTGAGGAAAAAAGTGAGCAAAGACTGTTTTCTGTTGCTTGACTTGCTTGGGTCAAGAGAATAAAACTTCTCAGAGGAGACCGGGTGAGGTTCTGGAAGCCGGGGAGAAGCCCTGCCCTCAGATACCTCCTCTAGGGGACTTTCCCCCGCAGCTGCAAGCACCAGAATTGCGAAAGATACTTTTGCAGGCCGGGGACTCAGAGATCTGGGTGCAGTTCCTTGCTCTGCCACAGAACTCCCGGTGTGACCTTGGGCCAGTAACGCCCTCTCCCTGCACTCCATTCCCTGGCTCTATAACGGGAAGAGTATTTCTCCTGGAAGCTGTGTTCGAAAAGATAGGCCCTAGGCTCATAAAGGCTGGCTTTCCTAATTCTAGAGGGGTTTCCTTTCCCAATCGGATTTGCTGTGTGTGACTCCGATGCACAATGAACTGACGTGTCCTAGTGGAATCAAGTAGGCCTGTGTATAATGTGACGCCTGTTTAATGCAGACCTGGGGGAAGAGCCGGTGGAGTCAAGCTCCCCAAATGTTTCTCTTCCCCTTTGGTTTTTGCCTTGAGTCTTTCAGGCTTAGTGCGAGATGTAGCTGTTTCTAAAACCTGAACTCTTCCTCTGATAGCCAGTAGCTGGCACATCCCCCCACCTCGCTGGTCTATTGGCTTAGGTGTTGGAATGGAAAACTACCGAACTCCAGTTTATTGCAATGAGAGGGAGCTCGGTAAACACCTTTGCTCTTCATATGCCGCCGGGTTCCCCTTTGTTTACTGACTTCCCCAGTTATTTTCAAGTCACTAAGGTCATTTCTAGTTAATAGTTGGCTAGAAATCAATAGCCAGAGAGATGGTTAAAGATAAGATTTAATAATAAGTGTGATCAAATTCTAGCGACTTTCGTCTCTCTGCTGCCGGTGGTAGTGGGGAGGGGGTGGGTGGCTTTTCTGCAGCAACTTCATTCACATTCCAGCTGTGCAAACTCCATTCAGGGTTTGTCTCTTTAAAAATAAATCAATGAGAAAAGCCATCATGGCCCAGCCCAAGATGCACCCAGAGCACCCAGGGGTGGCTTTTTAAAAGCATTTAGGTGCCTAACTCCCATTTAAATCAATGGAAGTTAGGCATTAACATTGCTTAAATCTGGCCCTTAACTCCTAACTTTCAAGGACTTTCAAGGGGAATTGGGCATCTCATTCTCTTAGAACCCTTTGAAAAATCTCTGTCTAAAGTGTTTGCAAATATTTTCAGGAGTGCACCAAACTTGGCTTACTGTGATTAGAGAGGAAGGATGGCCTAGTGGTTAGAGTGCTACTCTGGGACTCTGGAAACCCATGTTCAATTCCCTGCTCCGTTTGACCTTGGGCAAGTCACTTAATCTCTCTGTCTCAATTCCCCATCTGTGTAATGCAGGTGGATAGCAGCACTTCCCTATCTCAAGGAATGTTGAGGATAAATACATTACCAATTGTGAGATGATTAGATATTAGTGATGCAGGCCAGATAAGTACCTGAAGTAGGTAGATAGTTATTTGCAGGTATTCAGGCAACTGCTGATATTTGCAAATCCTGAAAGTTTCAGAAATTTTAGCTTGATGGGTCATTTGAAAATTCATACCTGAAATTTGATGTTCTCTGTTGCTGCTGTTCTGTTTTTAAAAAATCATTCGTCCAATAGGCAGCAGAGAGAATACCACATGATATTATTCTGTAGATGAATTGCATAGCACGAATAACTACTAGTCAAGGCAAACTGTTTGCGAACAACCTACAGCCTGAAAGTTATGGGAAACTGAGAATACTTGGGAGTAACAAATATCAAATAGAAAATCAGGACATGTTTTCAAACAATTCACCAACAAAAAGAGCGGGGCTCCATTTATAACGACTCTTATTTGAGACCAACAGTTTGAAGCGCTCTACTGGTGATTACGTTGAGTTTTGAGACGAGGGAAGGGAAAGATGAGAATTCGTGGTAGAAGGTGTGAGGTCTGGGAAGGCCTTCGCTTCACAGTCATGGGAAAGAATATCCAGATTCCACATCCAGCCAACTTTCTGATTCTGTCTAGCTGAGCCCTAAATGCAAATAACAATGTACATTTCTGAGAACTCACATTTATGCACTCTATATGCATCCGAAGAAGTGGGTTCTAGCCCACAAAAGCTTATGCTCTAATAAATGTGTTAGTCTCTAAGGTGCCACAAGTACTCCTGTTCTTTTTATGTGCAGTTTACAAATCAGCAGATGAAAATCGAGACAGTCAAGGCAAGTCAGTTATTGGTGTCCAGCAACAAAGTACGTCTTGCTGGACTCAGGACGGCGATGTTTTAATAGATATCCCAGAGGGAACCTTGGCAGTATTGGAAATGCTCCCTGGGTCTATATATCAGCTTGACAGCCACTCCAGGAATCATCTGGGTGCATCTCAATTAATTCCCTGCCCTTGCAAGGCCCTTGGGCATTGGTGGGCCTCGTTCCTGCTTGTTCTCTCCCTGTGGCATGCCATACATTAGTCTTCTGAGGGCTGTAATATTTTGGTCTAACTTTGGTTGTTGGGCTTGGTGCGTGAGTGACTGGGAGGAGCTTAGCGACTGATGATATACAGGAGGCCAGACTAGACCTGGTGATCCTCTCTGGCCTTAAACTCTGACTCTGTCTCCATGGTGGAGTCATCGTTTAGCAAGTTAAATTCTCCACATTAATGTTCTCGATCATACAGCAGAGGAAACAACCTTCCAAGCCCTGTCCTCCGTTGGCGTGTAAAGGGCGCCGTGCCCCTGAAGTCCGCACACACCAGCTGAGGTTTTGGCCCTGTGTTTCAATGGGCAAATTACAGAACGTCCTGCAGTCATTCCATTGAAATGTAATTTCATTTCTCACGCTCCATCGCCTGGAGCTAAGCCCTGTACGTTTGTCGGTGAGGAATAGGAGGGAGCAATTTTCTGGAGCGGGCGACAGAGCGTAGTCTGCGGCCTATGTGTATTCCATGAACTGTATGTGGCGAGACACAGGTCACATCTGGCACTGAGCCATGCTTGAAACCCAGGCCTTTGCTGGGCTGATAAGGCAAGTGGTGTAACAAGAAAGGAACATTCTTTGACGCACTCAAGGACGCAAACTATGCCAACTTGTCCTCCGGCGGAAAGGGTTTGTTTGGAAAGGGTGGGGGAGCATGTTTTTAATAGTGAGCAAACAAAATGGGGCATTGGATCGCTCAGGGGATGAGGGGTGGGATAGGGGAGGACTCTAGTTTGCGTTTCACATCAGGCAGAGGTCCACAATGACCAAAAGTCCTGGTGTTTTAAAGTCGTCCCTAGGTCCCACAGTCAGGAATCAAGATCTCAGTGTGGTAGGTTCTGTATAGACCAGCAACAAACGTAAGACTCGGACTCAGAAGGCTCACAAGCAACCTGCCAGGACGCAGCACAGGGATGAAACAGACCAATGGGGGAGACTGAGGCGAGCAGGAGAGAAGTCGTCACATCTTGCCAGTCGCCTACTCAAGGCCAGAGGGGTGTGAGCTGTAAGGAGGGATGTGAAGGCTGCTGCTTGGCCTGCAACATGTGTTTAGCAGCTCAGTCCAGTGTCTACCTCCTAAAAGCCACCCCTGGTAGTGGCGCTACTTGTCCCTTTTGCCGATAGTCTCCCCTGAAAGGCCAGAGACCGAAAGGCGCCACGGAGAATGAGTTTCCTTAAAATCTCCGCAATGGTGCCTCCAGGTCAGGGTGGAGGCACGCGGATAGGAGGTTGCGTGGGGCAGTCTTCCATGGGAATTGTCATGCTGTAGCCATTCTGTGGCTACATAGGGGACCTCTGCCTCCAGGACTGTTCATCCAGCAGCGTTTCCTCTGTAGGATAAACTCAGTTCATAGATTTATGGTCAAAACCTACAAGCCAAAATGTTCAAAACTTGGGTGTGTGAAGGAGAAAGCCGAATAAGAGCCCAGACGTTCAGAACTACTGGATGCCTTTTGAAAATGTACTGCAGGCCTCTCATTTACCCGCCTACATTTGGGCCCCCCAGTCTGAAAAAGAAGAGCAAGATGGGAGGCAACACTGGCTATGAATAGGGGCGATTCCAGGGCTGACTTAGCTTGGGAGGCTCTTGGACCAGATAATCTGGGAGACCTGCCAAGTTCATTCTAGCCTTGAAGGTATCGTGTTGAAATCCTGCCGTCCCTGTACCGAGTAGCAGCTGGACTTTTGTAACTGCTCTCCACGGTCGGTCTGGTGTCTGATTCTGGAAGAACTGGGGAGATTAAACAACATGCGGGTTGACTTTAGTTTTGCCTGGAGATCAGGGGACTGGCAGTTGATTGGCAGGTGTCAGTCAAAGTGATAGTCATGAAACCCAGCAAAGAGTCATTGTGTGGTTTGCTTTTTCCTACTGGACCTGGGAGTTACTGACCAGGGGCTAAGTACCGAAGATAAACAAAATGTGGAGGGTGGAAACAATTCCACAAGTGAGTTTTGTGCTGGCGATGCTGAAGTCCGTGTGGGCACAGTAGAGGCAGCGGCATGCCAATCTCTCACATCCTGCTTCTCAACTCTGGCCTGGAGTTGTCATCTTAGGGGTGTGGGCATAGTTTTGTTTCCAAGCCTGCTATTGAATGGGGTGATTGTTTCCAGTTGTGCTTTTTCTGAGATACGGGCGCTTGTTTTCAGAGACCTGGATGAGACCCGTCACGTTGCATGGGACCCTGGCTGGTATCGACTTTCATTTACTAACACCCGGGTCAAACGGTGAACCTGCGACCTGAGGCATCAAAGTCTCCGGTAATCCATTACCAACCCCCAGAGCCACCTGGCTTCCCAGACCTCTCCTATTTTGAACTGATCTGAGATCAAGATCGGAATATGCTCTAGAGCTCCAATCCAATTAAAAAATTCAATTTGGATTAAAAATGTATTTGGGCAGGAGTTTCCTCCCCTCGCTGGGACGTTGCAGAGAAAAGCATGTTCTATGTTATTAAAATGACTCACCACGCTAGTGTGGTGGCTTAATGTGATTGCGCGGAACTTACTGTACTCAATGGGGCCCGGTGAGATACCCGTCACTGCCTGCCAGCTCAGGAGTTGAAGCTGCGTTATCTGTGAGATATTTTCCAGGATGCCTGGGGCCAGAGGAAATTAAAGGTTGCTAATACTTGCAGCCCTCAGCCAAGACTCAATTGCAGGAGAAGCACCTGCAGTGTGGGACCACACGCCTGCTGTTTTCTCTTTCCTTGTCTGCTCCTAGGTGAATTTTCATGCTGGTGAAAGATGTAGAGTTGATGGTTCTGGACAGTGAAGCCAACTCTCTGCAGAGCAGGCTTTCCCCAAACTGCCCCGTGTGCCTCAGCCTCCTGGAACCACCATCTTCAGGTGGGCAGGTAAAGGCCAGTTCAGTCTCCATGACCTGTTTGATCCTTGGTCTCCTGCTGAGCTCGCCAGCGAGGTGGCCAAATGGTTCATGTGGCAGGTGGTGGCTTTTGTGAAATGGACCTTTGCCCGGTTGGAAATGGACTCAGACAAGGGCTGGTCCAAAATGTTCTGTGAAAACTGGTTTTCTGTGGTGAAAAATGGGCTTTCAACTCAACACGTTTTGTGCAAAGTTTCTGCTTTCCCCAGAACATCTCCTAATTGTCCTCAAATAACCCAAACACGCCAAAATCAAAATATTTTGTCTGAGTGCTGAAATATTTTTATTTGAAAAGGCCATGTTGCCTTATGAGAGTTGTATTTCAGTTACCTCATTTCCCCATTCCCAGGGGTGAAAGTAACTTAAAGGACTTACCGGTACTCCGGAGTCCTGAGCAGGGAGCGTGGCCTCAACCGGAAGAGGCGGGGCCTTTAAATTCCCCGGGCCCTTTAAAATCAAGATTTAAAGGCCCTGCGGCTCCAGCTGTGAGGGGCCTCGTTTTCCTATCCATTTGTATTATGTTTACTATTATGGGTCCTGAGTGCTGTTTGGGACTCCTGGGTGCAACCAAAACATAAAGCAAGACTTTTCTCCTGGGCAATGCCATTCAGAGATCATAGTATTTTATTCGGATTGCAGTTGCACTTGGAGATGCCCGCCCCATTGTGCAAGGCACTGCACAAATATAACAGAGACAATCCCTCCCCTCAGAAGTTTACCATCTAACTTTCAGGCTCGTATGAGTAAGTGGATACAGTAGATAGTCAGGGGAGCACAAGATAACACAAGAACAGGTGCTCTTCCATGATCTCGCTGCATACTGGGCCAAATCACAGAGAAATACGCAGGGATACTTCTACAGGATAAGTAACCACTGTAATCAGTGGGATACATGTCCTAGACTAAGACGGGGGGTTGTTCTTTATCTCCTGTTTGGAGACAGCAGCAGGTGTTTGAAAAGTGGACTATTTTTTCCCCACGAGGACAAGTTCAGGGAGCTGAGATGGTATCCTGACGCCTTTGCTCATTCAGCCCTGGTTTTGATAACACTCAGCGATAGTGGACTGGAGATTAGGTTCCTTAACAGATAGGGACCACAGGTTGCTGAGGACTGGACTGAAACCAATCTGAATGGGGTGAGGTGGGATGGGGGAGGCTCTATGCTTGGCTCCTAGCTGGGTATTGTGTCCCAAGTCCCCTCCAAGGTGAGATGCTCTGGCTGATGGATCGATCAGCCCGAGGGGGTTGCCTACCCCCAGGGAAATCCATCCCAGCAGGTGCAATGGCTGCATTTACATCGACTGATTATTTGCAGGGGTGGATTACGGCACTCTAGTTGGGACTCGGGTTCCAAGGAATAGAGATAGGCAAAGGTGCGGGCAGGAGGGGGTAAGCCCAGGGGTCGAGAAGCGCAGTTTAGCCCCCACAAGAAGGAATGCCGTGCAAGGATCAGTTTGTCGCGGGGGACGGCGGGGATGGGGGAGTGGCTGGTATGGCCTGAGCGGCATAGGCGGTGGGTGAAAATATTCTTGTAGGGGGACTCGGTGAAACTCTAAAATAGTCATGTGGACATCGTGGTAGGGGCTAGCCACCTGCGTCCAAGCCCGCCCAAAACCCTGGGTCTGAGGCAGGGAAGATGCAAGAAAAACGGAACTGGCTAATGGAGGTGTCTGCCCCAGGACACACAGCTGTGGCCTTTGGGAGCAAAACTCAGGTGTGAGGTGCTGCCGCCTGGGGAGCTTAGGGTTGCCAATCTTGGTTGGACGCATTCCTGGAGATTTCATCACATGACATAACCTTTAATTAAAGGTTAATCTTTAATCCCTGGAGACTCCCAACCAATCCTGGAGAGTTGGCAACCCTAGTGGGCTCCTTGAGACAGGGGAGCTGCCCTGACACCCGCACAGGGGGTGTCTGAGCTGGGAGGGCTCTGGTCGCTGTGGCAGAGAGCGGGTGGCTCTCTGTCAGGTTGGGGGACAACCAAGGTCCCCGCTCTGTGGAGAATCATAGAACCATAGAATATCAGGGTTGGAAGGGACCTCAGGAGGTCGTCTAGTCCAACCCCCTGCTCAAAGCAGGACCAATTCCCAACTAAATCATCCCAGCCAGGGCTTTGTCAAGCTGGGTCTTAAAAACCTCTCTAAGGAAGGAGATTCCACCACCTCCCTAGGTAACCCATTCGAGTGCTTCACCATCCTCCGAGTGAAACAATGTTTCCTAATATCCAATCTAGACCTTCCCCACTGCAACTTGAGACCATCGCTCCTTGTTCTGTCATCAGGTACAACTGAGAACAGTCTAGATCAGGGGTGGGCAAACTACGGCCCACGGGCCACATCCAGCCTGCGGGACCTTCTTGCCTGGCCCCTGAGCTCCTGGCCCCCGGCCCCTCCACCGCTGTTTCCCTTCCCCCCGCAGCCTCAGCTCGCTCGCTCCGCTGCCGGCGCAGTGCTCTGGGCGGTGGGGGTGTGAGCTTCTCGGGCAGTACAGCTGCAGAGCCCGGCCTGACCCGGTCTCTGTGCTGCGTGGTAGCAGCGGGGCCCGGCTCCAGCCGGACGGTGCGGCTGTAGCGTCGCCAGCCACCAGTGCTCCAGGCAGCGCGGTAAGGGGGCAGGGAGCAGGGGAGGACTGGATAGAGAGCAGGGGAGTTCGGGGTGGTGGTCAGGGGGCAGGGGTGTGGATAGGTGTTGGGGGGAAACAGAGGGTTGAATGGGGTCAGGGGTTCCAGGGGGGCAGTTAGGAAGGGGGGGGGGGTTGGATGGAGCAGCAGGAAGCAGTCAGGGGCAGGGCTTCCAGGGGCAGTCAGGGGACAGGGAGAAGGGGTGGTTGGATGGGGCAGGTGACCCGGGGGGTCGGGGGGTGACAGATAGGAGGTGGGAGCTGGGCCACGACCTCCTCCCCTAACCGGCCCTCCATACAATTTACAAAACCCAATGCGGCCCTCAGGCCAAAAAGTTTGCCCGCCCCTGGTCTAGATCCATCCTCTTTGGAACCCCCTTTCAGGTAGTTGAAAGCAGCTATCAAATCCCCCCTCATTCTTCTCTTCTGCAGACTAAACAATCCCAGTTCCCTCAGCCTCTCCTCATAAGTCATGTGCTCCAGCCCCCTAATCATTTTTGTTGCCGTCCGCTGGACTCTTTCCAATTTTTCCACATCCTCCTTAGTGTGGGGCCCAAAAATGGACACAGTACTCCAGATGAGGCCTCACCAATGCCGAATAGAGGGGAACGATCACATCCCTCGATTTGCTGGCAATGCTCCTACTTATACAGCTCAAAATGCCATTAGCCTTCACACTGTTGACTCATATCCAGCTTCTCGTCCACTGTGACCCCTAGGTCCTTTTCTGCAGAACTGCTGCCTAGCCCTTCGGTCCCTAGTCTGTAGCAGTGCATGGGATTCTTCCGACCCAAGTGCAGGACTCTGCACTTGTCCTTGTTGAACCTCATCAGATTTCTTTTGGCCCAATCTTCTAATTTGTCTAGGTCCCTCTGTATCCTATCCCTACCCTCCAGCGTATCTATCACTCCTCCCAGTTTAGTGTCATCTGCAAACTTGCTGAGGGTGCAATCCACGCCATCCTCCAGATCATTAATGAAGATATTGAACAAAAATGGCCCCAGGACCGAACCTTGGGGCACTCCACTTGATATCAGCTGCCAACTAGACATGGAGCCATGATCACTACCTGTTGAGCCCGACGATCTAGCTAGCTTTCTATCCACCTTATAGTCCATTCATCCAGCCCATACTTCTTTAACTTGCTGGCAAGAATACTGTGGGAGACCGTATCAAAAGCTTTGCTAAAATCAAGGAATAACACATCCACTGCTTTCCCCTCATCCACAGAGCCAGTTATCTCATCATAGAAGGCAATTAGGTTAGTCGGGCATGACTTGCCCTTGGTGAATCCATGCTGACTGTTCCTGATCACTTTCGTCTCCTCTAAGTGCTTCAGAATTGATTCCTTGAGGACCTGCTCCATGATTTTTCCAGGACTGAGGTGAGGCTGACTGGCCTGTAGTTCCCCGGATTCTCCTCCTTCCCTTTTTTAAAGATGGGCACTACATTAGCCTTTTTCCAGTCATCTGGGACCTCCCCCCATCTCCATGAGTTTTCAAAGATAATGGCCAATGGCTCTGCAATCACATCCGCCAACTCCTTTAGCACCCTCGGATGCAGTGCATCCGGCTCCATGGACTTGTGCTCATCCAGTTTTTCTAAATAGTCCCGATCCACTTCTTTCTCCACAGAGGGCTGGTCACCTTCTCCCCATGCTGTGCTGCCCAGTGCAGCAGTCTGGGAGCTGACCTTGTTCGTGAAGACGGGCAAAAAAAGCATTGAGTACATTAGCTTTTTCCACATCCTCTGTCACTAGGTTGCCTCCCTCATTCAGTAAGGGGCCCACACTTTCCTTGACCTTCTTCTTGTTGCTAACATACCTGAAGAAACCCTTCTTGTTACTCTTAACATCCCTTGCTAGCTGCAACTCCAAGTGTGATTTGGCCTTCCTGATTTCACTAGAAGGCTCTCTAAGTGCACAGGGTGTGCAGGTCTGTGTGGGAGGAGCCTGCTCTCCATCTTGGTGGGGTGGTCCCTGTGCCGTGTCTATCCCGGCCCGGTGCTGAGGGGAGAATCCCAGGGTTGGGGGTGGAAGAAAGCCCACACCACAGCGGGGAGTCCTGGGGCGGGCCTGGGTCCCCCCTCCAGGCGTTGGCTCTCACCTCTGACAGGTTCGAAGGAGTCCGTGGCTAGGGTTACCACCTGGCTAGGTTTTTTTATGGATTTGCCAGTTGCCAGAAAAAAACCTTAATCTGCTGGGTTTTGTTTATTTTTTACATAGGTCTAAAGATTTGCCTTGTCATCACAATAGGCTGGGATAGCTCCTGTTAAAAGTTTCTGTGTGCAGCTAAAGATGCTGCCGTGTTGCCACTTCTGCAGTTTAAGCGATAACAGATCAAAAGTGTTGAAAATACAGCAGCTGTCTGCTCACCAGCGCACCGTGTGCGTGTGTTTGTGTGGGACTGAGTCACACCAGAGTGAAGAGGCGTGCGAGTCACCAGTCTTATCTGTGCTATCTCTCTAGATATTATGAGTGGCTGATGAAGTGGTGGGGGTGTGTTGCGGAGTTGCCTGGGAGTTGGGGTTGTGCAGGTTTGCCTTGTGGGTGGGGGCAGGTGTCAGGTTTTTTGCATGTCAAAGGCGGTAACACTGAGCCTGCCACAGCATCATGTGACACGGGCAGCCATGTGCAGGCGGGGCCTTCACTCTGTGACGCCCTGCCGTCTTTCAGGCCTTAGTACCGCCACATGTGGGGCTGCGTCTGCCAAGCTGGGCATGGCGTAGCTCAGAAAATGACATGGGAGAGATGGATTTGAGGGGGGGCTGAATCTCCTGTTTTCCTTTGTGGATTTATGTGGGGGGGGGGGGGGAAGCATCATCTAGTGGTCACGGGAGTCAGGAGACCTGAGTTCTATTCCTGTCTCTGACTCACTGCGACACCTTGAACCAATCACTTCACTGCTCTATGCCTCAGTTTCCTCATCTGTAAAACGGCAATAATTAATAATACTTAAACCTACCTCACTGCAGGAGGTTGAATGGCTTAATAAAATCGTCCTGATTTTTCAGAAATGCAGTAAGGCTATCTTGCCTGCACAGTCACCACGACTGAGCGCCCGAACTGGGCATTTGCTTGTAATAATTAGGCATGCAGATGAGGCATGCAGTTGCAATGCACACCTTTGCCTACTCTTTTTTTTTTTTTTTTTAAACTTGGACCTTCATGTTTGAACCACCCTGTGGTGATGAGGCAGTGCAGGAGCCAAACATTATTGCTGTTGACGTTTTTCCCCATTCAAGAACTGGAAGAGCAATCAACTCCCTAATTTCACTTTCAAATGGTTTCTCCCCCCCCGCCCCCCCCCTTATCTTTTTGCTTAAATGAAAATGGCAGGAAGGCTGCAAAAACATTCCCATCTGTGCAAACTCCATACAAGGGAGACGAGCTAGATTCAACGGGCAGCTCGGCTGTTAGGCTAAGACTCCTGGCTTCCTTTGCTAGTTGCAAACTGCACTTCCTTAAAAGGAGAGGGCTCCTGGAGCCAAGTCCCGGCTGCCCTCAGACACTGTTGTAGCGTTCCATTCCACTTCTCCCCTCCTCGCTGGCCCGGGCCGTGAACGTAGCCCGAGCCGCCATTTCTTTCTGTGCCCCTGGCCCGTGGCTGCGAGGAGGGTCGCTGGCAGAGTGGCCCTTTGGGCTTGCATCAGCTCATGGGTATTGCCCAGATTCTGCCATGAGTCCCGGCCCCTCCCTCATGCAGGCTGGCTGCTTTTCCGAGTACCCTGACGCTCGCGCTTCCCTAGGGACATCCAGTGGGGAGCGAATGTCTTCTGTTTCCGAAGGGCAGGGTTGGGTGGAGTCTGTTATGGCGCAAAGCTGTATTTTTGCCTCTTCTTAGTCACGTGTGTGGCTATAGTGCTGTTTTTTTTCTGGTCCCATATTCCCCTTTACTCTGCCCCTTCTGGGCCTGTCTCTTATCTCTCTGCTGTTCCCTCTGCTTACCTGGCACTGGCCTTCTTGCTATCCCTATCTACAGTCATGCCCGTGTTGGAGCAACTACAGGATGATACATTTTGCTTTCCAGTTGGATAACTCGCCATGCTTATGAGCTATAATATTAAGAAAGACATTACCTGTATGCGTCTCTTAAACAATGCTGGGACAACTTAGAAATAACTGTTTGTGCAAGAAGCAACAAAGAGTCCCGTGGCACCTTATAGATTAACAGATGTATTGGAGCATAAGCTTTCGTGGGTGAATACAAAATAGTGGGAGGGATAGCTCCGTGGTTTGAGCATTGGCCTCCTAAACCCAGGGTTGTGAGTTCAATCCTTGAGGGGGCCACTTAGGGAATCTGGGGCAAAATGAGTACTTGGTCCTGCTAGTGAAGGCAGGGGGCTGGACTCAATGACCTTGCAAGGTCCCTTCCAGTTCTAGGAGATGATAGATTCTTCGGATGCACCCACGAAAGCTCATGCTCCAATACATCTGTTAGTCTATAAGGTGCCACAGGGCTCTCTGTTGTTTTTACAGATCCAGACTAACGCGGCTACCCCTCTGATACTTTCTGTGAAGGAATTTTATAAGGCCAATTCCTCTATCTATATTTTTTTTTCACCAAGCAGCTCTCTTAAGTTTGGTACTTCTCTTTTTTTAAAAAGTGTGGAGGGGGTCTATTAAACTGTGGAATAGTCTCCCAGAGGAAAAGGTGAAAACCCCTTTAAAACTGGGAAGAAGCAATACTAGTTTTTAATACAACATGCGGCTACCTGGGGAACTCACTGCCACAAGATACTGAGTCAAAGGGCTTAGTGCAGAATTAAAAGCTATTAATCAGTTTAACAAATTTCCATAATTACAAGACAAAAACATGCAAAGGATATAAATCTTTGTGCTTCAGGATATAGGAAAACAGCCTGACTGAGGTTAGAAAGAAATATTCCCTATCCCCCATGGCATATTACTGCATAAGCATCCATTTATGGAGGTTTGACACCTTCCTCTGGGGCATCTGCTCCTGGTCACTGTCAGAGAAGGTCACCGGACTGGACGGACCATTGTCAGACCAGAGATGGAAATGTGTGTTCTTACTTTTCCATATCTTTGTTCAACTAACACTGCATTGGAGAATACACCTGTAGGATACAGATCAGCATTCGCAGGTGGAGGCGGGTTGGATGACTTACTAGCCATTTTCATAGATTCATAGATTCTAGGACTGGAAGGGACCTCGAGAGGTCATCGAGTCCAGTCCCCTGCCCGCATGGCAGGACCAAATACTGTCTAGACCATCCCTGATAGACATTTATCTAACCTATTCTTAAATATCTCCAGAGATGGAGATTCCACAACCTCCCTAGGCAATTTATTTCAGTGTTAACCACCCTGACAGTTAGGAACTTTTTCCTAATGTCCAACCTAAACCTCCCTTGCTGCAGTTTAAGCCCATTGCTTCTTGTTCTATCCTTAGAGGCGAAGGTGAACACGTTTTCTCCCTCCTCCTTATGACACCCTTTTAGATACCTGAAAACTGCTATCATGCCCCCTCTCAGTCTTCTCCCATCCCTAATGTTAGATGACTCTAATATGTCCTCTCTCTGATAGGTAGGTAGGTGGGGCTCTATGGGGATAACCTCAATGGAATCTGTTCAGATTACCAGGAGTTCCTCACACAACCCAAGGGGTGAGTTACTCTGTAGCCATTTTAAAGCATCAAGCAGTCAAGGAAAAACTCCACCAGAAATAGCGTGTCTACATTGCAGCTGGGAGACACTTCCCAGCCTGGGCTGATAGCTAGCAGGCTTGAGATGGCATGCTAAAAATAGCACCATGGACAGTGCTGCGCTGGCAAAATCTTGTGCTAGCCACCTGAACTCACACCTGGGATGGGGGGGTCCAAACTCCAGCGGCTACCCCAAGCCTCTGCCGGTGCACAACATCCACACTGGTATATTTACTGCACTAGTTCAAGTCCTGTGAGGATGAATCTGTCTCGCTGGGCTGGGAGGCTGCAGGGTAGACGTACCCAAAGAGGTGAGGCTCCTTTATTTTTAGTTGTCCTTTTCACACGTTGCAGGTTGGGCCGTACTGTTTACATTGAACAATGCAAAACCAGACCAAAATCAGCACGTTTTTGATTGTATATTTGCCTGTCAGACACCTGCATATACAGCCTCTGCCCGTCTACTTTGTGAATCTGCCGCGAACCTGAACAGCTATTCAAACTAGTCAGGGAGGTTATTAAATAAACAAGGGCAGAGCTAGCTGTTTATCTGCGAAATGGGTATGGCATCTTCAGTGTGAATTAGCTCCGTTTGAGGAATTATCCTTTAACAATACTACTGTACCGAGCTAGTCAAAAAACAGGTTCTTTTTTTTTCCTTGTGGAAAATTTTGGTTTATTTCTGGCAGAAATTTGAAAATTTAAAAACTTAGGCTGAAAAAAAGAATCCATTTGGAAATGCTTCATCGGTTCCTCATTTTCCTCTCTGGGCCAGGCTCCCTGGTCAGGTTAAATCTCCTCTGATGAACCACACGCCCCCCTCTTGGAGAAGGGGGGGCCCCGCATCATGGCATTCGCATGGCTGCAGTGCATCAGGGGAGATGTCGTCTGGCTGGGAAGCCCAGCTCCTAGAGCAAAATGGGTCTTTGAAGCAACCGGACTCTGGCTCCCATGAGGCCTTGCTGCAGCAATTCCAAGTGGAAATATTTCAGTTTTTGATGACACGTTGGAAGTTCCCCACAACGCAGACACTTCCGTTACAAAAATTTTGTTGGGAACCCACTTTTCCACTGAAAAATTGTTTTGCAGTTTTCAATCAGCCCTGCTCATGTGTTCCCCAGTAACTGCTAAACCACTGGACTACGGGTACTGAAAAGCTAGGAGGGCACTGGCAGCAGATGGCTTAAAGTGCGTGCTGCACAATGCGGGACGCTGTGTTGTGGCTCCGCAGGAGGTGAAGAGAGGTTTTTCACTTTCACCATCACATCCACGCAGCCGCAAACATCAGACCTGTTTGCTTCTGGTGGCAGGCCCAAGTGCGAGTCCCTGGAGTTTTTGAGTTACTTTGTGGATAAAGTGCTGTGTCTGGGAGACAGAGTCTTCTCTGCTTGAATTATGTCCTGCATTAATTTGCTAGGTGTATGTGACTTGAATGGAGATCATTTCATATCTTGACATCAGGGTCAGAGGTTAAATCCAGGACCTTGTTATAAATCCAACAAAAAGTATTTTCAACACAACCTCAACGGTAATAGTCCAGGACGAGGCCAAGTTGGGCTGATCATATAATCGTTTGTCCAAACTATACTCACTCAAGCCCCGTCATAGAATATAGAGCTCATCTAGACCATCTCCCTACACTGAGGCACAATTAAGTAAACCTAAACCCTCCCTGACATGTGTGTCCTCCTTGTTCTTAAAAACCGCCAATGATGGGGATATGCTAAGCTGTAATGCCTTATAATTAAGGCTACGATTTAGTCATGGATATTTTTAGAAAAAGTCACGGACAAGTCACGGGCAATAACCAAAAAGTCGCGGCCAGTGACCTGTCCGTGACTTTTACTAAAAATACCCCCAACTAAATCTTACCTGCTGAGGGGTGAAGGGGCGGTGCTCCAGCAGATGCCACTGCTCCTGGCCGGGGGGCCATGGCCCGGGGCCCTGCTGCTGCCACTGCTCCAGGGCAGCGCTCAGGACCAGTTGCCTGGGGCCGTCAGAGTAGCGGTAGGTGCGGAAAGTCACCGAATCCGTGACCTCTGTGAAAGACTCGCAGCCTTACTCATAATTCTCACACTCACGGGGCAGTCTTTCCCCACTTCTCACAGATGTAATTGCTAGGCATTGTGGTGTTCCCTTATTACTAACATTTTATATTCTGGTAAGACAGAGCACTGGACTGGGAGTTGGAGGACTTGAGTTTTTTGCTGGCTCTGCCACTGATCTGCTGTACAACCTTAGGCAGGTCACCTGATCGCTCTGTGCCTCAGTTTCCCCATCTATACATTGGAGATAATTACACTTGCCTACCTTAGCTTACAGTGCATTGAGATTTATGGATGAAACGTGCTATAGAAAGGCTGCTGCTGATTAACAGTAGTTGCAAACTATTAAGTATCATCACATAATTAAAACAAAGCAAAATTGAAATAAAGCAAACCTCATGGTGCAGTAGTCTGGCTTTTTATGCTAATTTGCAACATGTTATTCTATGCTATCTAGGCTTTTGTACTGCGCTTATCACCAGAGTAGCTACGGCGACTACACAACGTGACTACGCATCTGTCACTTGTTTGTTCTCTCGCCCTCTCTCCGGAGGGAGAAGCGTGTGGTGTATCTTGCCTTGGTAGGGTTTTTTTGTAAAATATACCTGCAGCTATGTGTTTATAACAGAGAAGCCAGGGTCAAAGAAATGTGCCTTGCACTTGGCTTGGAAAAAGATGGTCCTTAGCTCCTGGGGGAGTCTCAGACCAGCCCCGGTAGAAGGCTCTGTCTCCTGCACAGAGGAGCTTGACTTTTATTGCTAAGACTCCCATTGTGCCAGAGGAGCAAAGTTGTTGACCATGTTTTTTGTCCTAGGGCTCTACAGGGTCTTTTAGCTCTCAAGGGTCCAGGCTATGGAGCACTGCAATGAAAGTTATCCTTCTCTTCAGTCAGGGATGAGTCTCCCATCCGCTTGTGTGAAATGGAGACGTTCTGCTGAACATGGTAAACCCCCTGAGCTGGGCGAGGTGGTAGGGAAGAGGGGAGGGGGCAAGGCTTTTGAGATTGAAAGCAAAGAGAAGGACATGATGTTGGACCAGCTTCTGTGCTGCCATGAACCTTCATGTGCTGCTATTGAAGTCAATGGGGATTCCCAGGAGTATCATTCCAGGCAGATTGTCCCCTACGCTGGTCTCTTCCTCTCTTTCTCCTACCTCTGTCTCTGGATGCTGGCAGATGAGAGCTGGCAGAGCAGCGGGAGTGCTTGAACACAGGGAACAGGCAATATTTGGCACAATTCTATCCTCATACAGGTGGCTGAGAAATCATTCACTCAATTACACACGTGTAGGGGAGATAAAAGCAACGTTTGGAACTTTATGGGCAACATAAAGGGCTAGAAAATGAGATTTTACATCAACGTGTTCGGTGAGAGGAGAAGCGGGAGGCTGTTTCCCACCCACTTACATATGCTTGGAGCACATGGGGCAATTAAACGCTGCTAACGATGTCTGCTCTGGGATTTGTGGCTGGCATGTGGCTGGGGACTGGCTGGACCAACTCCCTTTTCTGGTTGTACATGCAAAGCTCACATCAGATCCCCTCCTCCCCCTAGCTCAGTGGTTCCCAAACTGGGGTTCGCAAAATGTTACAGGGAGTTCTTGGGGGGGGGATTCCCTAATGGCAGACAGAGCTGTCCCTAGGGACCCCGGACAGAACGGGGCCAGCAGCCTGGAGCCCCTGGACTTTCAAGAGCTAAGCAGATCAAAGCAAGCATCTCTATCACACTGAGGAGATTTAAACTTCAAGACTCCTTATAAGAAATGGAAAGGGAGGTGGATATATTTTGCTGCTTTTAAAATTAAATAGGCAGCTAGTCATGTTTTTTAAATTATTATGAAGAACAAGTTTAAGCTTTGTTGTAACGTGCATTGTTTGCCTGGACTGCTCAAGACCTGAATGCTTGTGTAGGAGGAACTCTTTGAGTTGGCTTCTTAAATACCTTCCTGCTGTTTCATATCTGATATCTCTTGATGAAACATAGGAGCCTTGTCTTATAACAGGCGTATTCAAAGTGATACAAGCTACGAACGTGAGATCTTGGAAGAGTGTTGCTGTTTTCATAATGTAATAAAAATACTGTAATGATAAATAATAAATAGTGTGTAATAAGCATGTCATAAAAACAAATTTTATATTTCCCAGATCACTGCTTTTATCATTTATACTCAGATAAAGGAGAAAATCCCTGGAAATATTCATTTTTATGAGGGGGTTCACAGGTTGATAAAGTTTGGGAACCACTGCCCTAGGTAGATGCTCTCCTCTGCCCACAACTGTCAAAATAAGACATGTATTTAAAGAAAAAGTCTGAATTGTGCTATAGATAAATAGATTTTTAAAGCAGAAAGGGTTAAAATATCGGATTTATTTCCTCACCCTTACCCCTACCCCCCCACACTGCTGGTATATTTTTTGCACTTTGTGAAGCTTAGAACAGTTAAGAAAAGCAGGATTGTGTCCAGTGTTGCCAACTCTTGTGATTTTTATCATCCGTCTCATGTGTTCTTAAAACCCCAGCTCCTGGAGTCATGTGAATATGAGAATCTCCGCTTTCATTGAAACCATAGTGTATGTTTCAATCCCCCTTCTTCCCCACATGGAAGTGGGACTCTAGTGCACCCCAAAGGCTAAGAAGCCAAGAGACAAAAAAAAAACCATTTTATTTTTTAAAAAAATCTCATGGTTTTGCAGAGCTTGACTCATGATTTTTGGACAGCTGGGTTTAGCAATACTGTATCCCCAAGGCGACTGTATTCTGTGTCCATCTCCTCTTCACCATACAGTTTCTGCTTAGAATGTTCCACATGCCCTTTCTTTTCCTGTGACCGATTTAAAGAAACAGTACACATCCTGGCAGACTGAAACTCCAAGAGTCAGTTTCTCTCGCCTCCTGGTTTTCATGCACTAGCCCAGTGCTCTTGTGTTTGCACATCCAGTGCTGGAGGGAAATGTTTCATTTAAGTTTTTATTAAATTACATAAAATCATGGAAATATTTCTGCTAGGTTTTATGACAAAGCATAAAATCTGGCCCAGTAGCAACCAAACCGTGTACCTTCAAGCTGAGGCAAATGAGAGCTACATGCTGTGACAGCTATAGAAATTATGGGGCAGAACAGAGCTCAGAGAAGCCCTTGGTCTTCACCAATTTATTTTCATCTAAGGATCACAAAGTTTATGAAGGTGGGTTAAGTCCTATAATCCCATTTTAGAGCGGGGCCACGGGGGACGGAGACAGAGGTTTGGCAGCTTCTCCAAGGCAACAAAGCAAATCAGTCACCGAGCAGAGAATAGATTCCATGGTTCTTGACTCCTGTCCCTATTATACTGCAAGATCTTCAGGATGGGGGCTGGAGGGGCGTTAGGGTTGCCTACTGTCATTAGCTCCCTGCCCCGCCCCTTCTCCTAGGCCCCACCCCTCCACTCACTCCAGCCCCCCTCCCTTGGTCGCTCGCTCTCCCCCATCCTCACTTACTTTCACCAGGCTGGGGCAGGGGGAGGGGGTGCAGGCTGGGAGGTGGGGCCGAGGGGTTCAGAGTGTGGGGAGGCTCTGGGCTGAGCCTGGGGCAGGGGGTTGGGGTGCAGGAGGGTGTGGGGGCTCTGGGAGGGAGTTTGGGTGCGGGGGGAGACTCAGGGCTGGGGCAGGGGGTGCAGGCTCTGGGAGGGGGTTGGGGTGCAGGAGGTTGGGGTGCGGTAGGGGGTGCAGGCTCTGGCTGGGCGGCGCTTACCTCGGGCAGCTCCCAGAAGCAGCGGCATGTCTGGCACCAGCTCCTAGGCTCAAGGGCGGCCAGGCGGCTCTGTGCACTGCCCCTGCAGCGCCCATTGGCCACGGTTTCCCATTCATGGCCAATGGGAGCTGTGGAGTCTGCGCTCGGGGAGGGGCAGTGCCCAGAGACCCCCTGCCCCGCCCCCGCACCTAGGGGCCGCAGGGACATGCCGGCCGCTTCCAGAAGCAGCGTGGAGCCAGGGCAGGTAAGGAGCCTGCCTTAGCCCTGCTGTGCTGCCAGACTTTAAGCTGGCTTCAGTACCCTCTGGGAGATCGAGCCGGATTCCTGGAGACTCCTGGACAGACTGGAAGGGTTGACAACCCTAGCGGGGAGTTAGTCCCTGAACTCTCATTGTTCTCTGTGTTTATAAAGCTCTTATCATAATGGGGCCCTGATCCTGATTAGGTGCTACAATGAGACAAGTAAATGAGAATTCTCTTGCTGTAACTACTGCCCATGACATTACAACCTGCCCCCCGAATCCTCCAGCTTCCTCGGATTTATCATTGCCCTTGTTACCAGCCCGTTCCAACCCTCTGTCTCCTGCCCGACCACGTGGACTGCTGGCACCCTGCCGCCATTCTCACATTTTACTTTCCATTTGCATCTACAGACTGTCATTGCCCGAGTCGTGTTTTATATGAACACTGCTACTTGCACATTACAATGCATTGTGCTGCATAAACGGCAGTGCCTCTTTATTTCGCAAAGATAAATGAGTCCTATATCCCCTCCCCACGCCAAATCGTAGGCAAATTCTTCCTTTTCCCCTCTCTTTTGACACTTGCAAGTATTGCTTCCTCTCTTTTTTGGGGTGCTGGATATATGGCTCTGGAAGACTGGATTCCTCTAGTTATACTCAGTCTGCAGCGGTGCAAACTTCCTTCCGATCCCCCCATCCTGACCTGGAGTGTTCTTTTCTGGGTGTGCATGTGGGGGCTGGGGAGTTGAGTCTGTTGCCTCTTTAACCCTTGGCTTCTGGGCAAATCTACACTGCAATAAAAAGTCCAGAGTGAGTCTCAGAGCTGGGCCAGCTAACTCAAGTTCGTGCTCTGGGGATGGAAATAGCCGTGTAGACACTGGGGCTCAGGCTGGAGCCTGGGTTGAGAGATCCTTCCCGGGTTTCACAAGCCCAAACATCGACACTGCTCTTCTTAGCCCCAGAGACTGAGCCCGAGTGAGTTGAGCCGGACTCTGAGACTCGCTGTCCCGGGTCTTTTATTGCAGTGTAGCCATGCTCTCTGCTGAGAAGTTCCCGCAAAGGAGAGTCAATTCTGAAAGTCCGCGCCATGCAGCCGCCTGTCTCCCGGGAACGAGCCGGCGGTACCCCCACTCGTGAGCAAACAGTCATCCCAACGTCGAGAGGTGGATTTCAGTCTCGGCATTTGAAGAGTTTAAACTCCACTTACGGTAACCATCAGCAGTTGGTTTGATGCTACAAGTTTCACAATGGCTACCAAAGGCCTTTCCAAATACATCACTACAAATGTCCTCACAGGGAATTTTCCTTCTCCTCTTTGTTATACGGGGGAACTAATCAGGCCTACTTCCACATAACCAGGCAAACCCTAGTCATGAGATGGACCCCATGAGCCAGATCTTCAGAGGAGCTGCACCACGTCCAGAGAGCTACCCCGCTTGATGCCAGCTGAGGATCTAGTCCCGTATTCCAGTTCAAACTTGCTTGCACTGTCTTGGATTACAACCCTGTCAGATCTCACAAGCTGAGCAGGGTTGGAGCTCATTGGTGCTTGGAAAATCCAGGTGCTGCAAGGAGCAGGGTTGGTGATCAGTGTGGTCTGCTCTTCTCTCAGGGTTAGTCAGTGTCTTTGCATGATGCAGGTGCTGTGCTGCCGAACATGCACTGAGATCCTGACTACGCATGGTAAAGACCCTCCGAGAGGCGGCGTGTTAGCGTTGGTGTCCTCCTGGCTAGCTTGCTGTTTGGATAAGTTCTCCGACTTTCCGCAGTTTCAGCTCACTCCAGTATCTTCACTTCCTCCTAGAGTGGTTGGAAAAGCTTTGACGGAACCCTTATCCATCAAAATCAAAACACTTTATGAAACCATGTGGATTTTGCAGACATTGTTTTGGAGAAAAGCCAGAAAAAAATAGTTCCAACAATGTCAAAATGTCCCATTTCAATGGGTTTTATTGAATGAACCATCATTTTGAAATTATTTTGTTTACCATTATTGTGTTATATGATCTGTAGTATATTCTAAATATATGGTAACATAAATTTGAAAAAAGGCCATTAAAACAATGTTTGTTTTGTCAAAGCAGAACATTTTGAATCTGAGGCCTGGTCTACACTAGGCGTTTATGTCGAAGTTAGCGCCGTTATATCGAATTAACCCTGCACCCGTCCACACCGCGAAGGTATTTAGTTCGACATAGAGGTCTCTTTAATTCGACTTCTGTACTCCTCCCCGACGAGGGGAGTAGCGCTAAATTCGACATGGCCATGTCGAATTAGGCTAGGTGTGGATGGAAATCGACGCTAATAGCTCCAGGAGCTATCCCACACTGCACCACTCTGTTGACGCTCTGGACAGCAGTAAGAGCTCGGATGTTCTGAACTGCCACACAGGAAAAGCCCCAGGAAAATTTGAATTTGAATTCCTTTTCCTGTCTGGCCAGTTTGAATCTCATTTCCTGTCTGGACATCGTGGCGAGCTCAGCAGCACTGGCAACGATGCAGAGCTCTCCAGCACTGATGGCAGTGCAATCTCAGAATAGAAAGAGGGCCCCAGCATGGACTGATCGGGAAGTCTTGGATCTCATCGCTGTGTGGGGCGATGAGTCCGTGCTTTCCGAGCTGCGATCCAAAAGACGGAATGCAAAGATCTATGAGAAGATCTCTAAAGACATGGCAGAGAGAGGATACAGCTGGGATGTAACGCAGTGCCGCGTGAAAATCAAGGAGCTGAGGCAAGGCTACCAGAAGACCAAAGAGGCAAACGGACGCTCCGGATCCCATCCCCAGACATCCCGTTTCTACGAGGCACTGCATTCCATCCTCGGTGCGGCCGCCACCACTACCCCACCACTGACTGTGGACTCTGAGGATGGGATAGTGTCCACGGCCGGATCCTCGGACATGTTAGCGGACGGGGAAGATGAGGAAGGAGATGAGGAGGACGAGGCAGTCGACAGCGCTCACAACGCTGATTTCCCCGACAGCCAGGATCTCTTCATCACCCTTACAGAGATCCCCTACCAACCCTCCCCAGCCGTTACCCCGGACACAGAATCTGGTGAAGGATCATCCAGTAAGTGTTGTAAACATGTAAACATTTATTTGTAACAGAACATGATTATTAACAATTTAAGCAATGGGTTTCTCATGATTAGTTTGATTAACTTAACGGTTCAGTCATGGGCAGTGCAACTATTTGAAAAAAATCTAGCAATGTCCGGTTTAGCATGATTGTCCTGCCCAAGCCGCTCTACTGTTTAGTCCCTGCTACTGCAGCTACAGTAAGATGCGGTCTATATGTCCGGGGATGGAGCAGAAATCCTCCTGGGACATCTCAAGGAAGCTCTCCTGCAGGTAATTTGAAATCCGCTGCATTAGGTTCTTGGGGAGAGCGGCCTTATTGGGTCCTCCGTAGTAGGACACGTTGCCGCGCCACGAAACTAGCAAGTACTCCGGAATCATTGCTTGGCACAGCATGGCGGCATACGGCCCTGGTCTTTGAAGGCTTTCCCGGAGCATTCTCTGTCTGTCGCTCTCAGAGATCCTCATGAGGGTGATGTCGCTCATGATGACCTGCTTTGAATGAGGTAGGGGAATGTTAGTGTTGGGACTGCTTTACCGTTCCTTTACAGAACTGTAACCGCTGGTTTGCAGCCACGCGGTGGAGGCGGGAGAGGGTCAGCCGAAAGGGATCGTTCCCGGGGACAGCCGCGAGGGTGTGGGACAGGAGCAGACTTCCTGCTTGCCGGATTGCTGGCAGCAGGGACCGACATTGATTTCAATGTGAAATGAGGCCATTGCTAATATTAAAGTTTTAAGCTGCCACGAATCTACGGCTTACCATGTCTGCGTGCAAGAGCAATTCCGTTGTCCTGACAGGGTTCTCAAAAGTGCTCTGCAAAACCCCAGACACTGAATGCGAAGGCCGAGAATTCGACCTTGTGCTGAGTGCGCATGTGATAGGTGCTGTGCATGGTCCTGTTCACAGAGAAAGACTATGTTCTTTGTTCACAACTACATTTATCTTTCTGAGGAATTCACTCCCTTTTTCCCATTCCCACAGCCCCATCTGCGACTGTCTCACAACCTAGCCTGTCATCACACTCCCAGAGGCTAGGGAGGATTAGGCATAAGAAGAAGAGGACACGGGAGGACATGTTCTCGGAGCTTATAGCCTGCTCCCGAGCCCAGGCAGCACAGCAGACCCAGTGGCGGGAGAACTTGTCCCAAATGCACCAAGCCAACATGGATCGGGAGGAGAGGTGGCGTCAGGAAGACCAGCAGGCGACTCAAACCCTGCTTGGACTACTGAGGGAGCAAACGGACACGCTCCGGCGCCTTGTGGATGTTCTGCAGGAACGGAGGCAGGAGGACAGAGCCCCGCTGCAGTCCATCTCTAACCGCCCTCCCCCGCCACCAAGTCCCATACTCCCTTCACCCAAAGTGCACAGAAGGAGAGGCGGCAGAGTCCCTGCTAACTCTCACTCCACCCCTGCAGAGAGCTCGAGCAGCAGAAGGCTCTCATTCCCCAAAGTTTGACAAGTTCTTTCCTTCCCGCCTGACACAAGCCCCCGTCCAAGTTTCACTTCCCAGTCCCATGTGTAGTTGATAATAAAAAATATGTTTCTGTTAACTACTGTTTCCATCATGTTCTTTTGGAGGAGGGGGGGAAAGGGGGTTGGTAATTGGACAGGACAGTCACCTTTGGCAGGGTACATAGTCGGGGGCAGGCACAGCAGCAGGGCACATACATAGTGCAGTGATGCAGTGACTACTTACCCTGGTTAGTCTGGGAGGTTCTTTTCATGTTATGTGGTGGGGGGTGGGTTGCTCTGTGACTTTGTGGCAGGGGAGGGCAGTTAGAGATCTTAAGCGGCGGTCCTTAGGCAGGATCACAGAGCCACACAGCAGGGGATCTGTAACCGTCCCCCCCCTGCCACAAAGTCACATAGACCCCCCATACACACAGTCCCTATCAGGAGGGGTGACAGGCTCCGTTGAAAGAACCATCCCACCGCAGCGGAGCCTGTCAGTCCTTGAGTTTAGAAGCTGCATTCGCGCGACTACACTACACCCGCTCCGCACCACAGTCTGCGTCCCAGTTTTAAAAAATTCCCGCGAAAACAGTATTAAAGAAAACGGTGTGCTTTAACAAAGTAGAACTATTTTTATTTTGAAACGTGTGTTGGAAGTGGGGTGAAGGCTTCTCTGTACACAAAATTAGAAAGTCACAGGTTACCCTGCTCACTCAGGAACTTTGCTTTCAAAGCCTCCCGGATGCACAGCGCTTCCCGCTGGTCTCTTCTAATCGCCCGGCTGTCTGGCTGTGAGTAATCAGCAGCCAGGCTAATTTCCTCAACCTCCCACCCCGCCATAAATGTCTCCCCCTTGCTCTCACAGAGATTGTGGAGCACACAGCAAGCTGCTATAACAATGGGGATATTGGTTTCGCTGAGATCACAGCGAGTCAGCAAGCTTCTCCATCTCCCCTTGAGACGTCCAAAAGCACACTCCACCACCATTCTGCACTTGCTCAGCCGGTAGTTGAAGAGTTCTTTTTCAGTGTCCAGGGCACCTGTATAGGGCTTCATGAGCCAGGGCATTAGCGGGTAGGCTGGGTCCCCGAGGATGACTATAGGCATCTCCACATCCCCAACAGTTATTTTGTGGTCCGGGAAGTAAATACCTTGCTGCAGCCGTCTAAACAGACCAGAGTTCCTGAAAACACGAGCGTCATGAACCTTGCCCGGCCATCCGACATTGATGTTGGTAAAACGTCCCCTGTGGTCCACCAGTGCTTGCAGCACCATGGAAAAGTAGCCCTTTCTGTTAATGTACTGGCTGGCCTGGTGGTCCGGTGCCAGGATAGGGATGTGAGTTCCATCTATGGCCCCACCGCAGTTTGGGAATCCCATCGCTGCGAAGCCATCTATGATCGCCTCCAAGTTTCCCAGGGTCACTACCTTTGGCAGCAGTACATCAACGATTGCCTTGGCTACTTGCATCACAACAACCCCCACGGTAGATTTGCCCACCCCAAACTGGCTCGCGACTGACCGGTAGCTGTCAGGCGTTGCAAGCTTCCAGAGGGCTATGGCCACTCGCTTCTGGACAGTCAGGGCTGGTCGCATCCGGGTGTCATTGCGCTTCAGGGCAGGGGACAGCAACTCACAAAGTTCAAGGAAAGTTCCCTTCCGCATGCGGAAGTTTCGCAGCCACTGTGATTCATCCCAGACCTGCAGCACTATGCGGTCCCACCACTCAGTGCTTGTTTCCCGTGCCCAGAATCGCCGTTCCACGGCATCAACATGACCCATTGCCACCGTGATGTCCTCGGCGCTGGGTCCCCTGCTTTCTGAGAGGTCTGTGCTACTCTCAGACTTCAGGCCATCACCGCGTTGACGTAGCCTCCTCGCCTGACTTTTCTGCATCTGCCTCAGGGCAACCTGTATGATAAGCTGCGAGGCGTTGAGAGCGGCCACAACTGCAGCGATGGTTGCAGCGGGCTCCATGCTCACAGTGCTGTGGCGTCCGCGCTGTCAATGACTTGAAAAGTGCGCGAAATGATTTCCCGCCGGCGCTTTCAGGGAGGGAGGGAGGGCGGGAGTGATGGACGGATGACGACAGTTACCCAAAAGCACCCTGGCCCCTTTTTTTTTTACCCAGAAGGCATTTGCGGCTCCACCCAGAATTCCAATGGGCGGCGGGGACTCCGGGAACTGTGGGATAGCTGCCCTCAGTGCTCCGCTTCCAATGTCGACGCTTTCCCCGTTAGTGTGGACTCACAAAGTCGAATTACTGTCCTTAGTGTGGACACACACGTTCGACTTTGCAATATCAATTCCAAATATTCGATTTAAGTAAAATCGAACTACTCTCGTAGTGTAGACAAGGCCTGAGATAAAATTGGGCTGGGGTTTCTCTGCAGAGAATGCCTAAATTTCTGAGATCTTGAAATCCTTTGCAAAATGGAATTGATCCTCCACAGAGCTCCGCTTCCTGTCTGACAGTGTGTGTGAAGGGACTCTTGCATTCAGAGTGCAAAGTCCTTTGGGAGGCAGCTGCTACACTTATGTAAATATAAGCTATTATGATGAACTGGCTGGTGTATATGTTTACCACTGGCCTCTACTGGATGAAATGAGAACTGCACATCTGTTTTTAGGCCATATACTGCTCATCCAAATGGAGATTCTCCTTTAGCATATGCCTGTGCTTTTGGAGTAAAAATACCTGAGTTCTGTCCTTTTGCCCATGTAGTTCCCTGTGACTATGCTGTGGATGTAAGATAACTTCTAGGTAAAAATTGTCTTTTGCTGTGAGCTTATCACACTGCTCCAGACATGAACCAGCCATGCTCCAAGGACAACCCCACCTTGCAGTTGGGAAACATCTGCCGGGAAGAAAACAAGAAGGCAGTTCTGAAATAAGTGGGGCCCAGAGATGCACTAGAAAAAGGCACGTCAGTTTGCGTCTATCTGCTGTGGTGCAGTGCGGTCTGTCAGTGGGAATCTAACTTTGCAGCGGTTCTGGTTGAGAACTGCCTAAAGGTGCCCTGTGCAATCCAGAGTTCAGGTGTACCATGGCTGACGATGCCTAATCACGTGCCCCAAGAACAAGGAAGACAAGGGGATAACGCAATGCCAGAAATGGCTGTATAAATTGGCAAAGCTACCTCAGGCCCTGTCATTAAAATCGCAGAGA
The DNA here is from genome assembly GCF_013100865.1 of Trachemys scripta elegans. NCBI lineage: Eukaryota > Metazoa > Chordata > Testudines > Emydidae > Trachemys > Trachemys scripta. The sequence goes on from NC_048306.1 coordinate 99,743,484, forward strand.
GCAGGACTGGGCATCTGTAGCTTCGCTTGATAAAGAGATCTCAAAAAAATTAAAACCATTAGTCTCTATCTCGCCTGTAAAAGAGCACAGAGGGGAGGGAGTTAGTCACTCTTAGGAGTTTTAAAAGGCAAAAATCACATCTTGTCTCCCCTTTGGCTCTCTAAGATGTTACCCAGCTGCTCCCTTTTAAAATGCATTAATGTATTTATATAGCCTGTCGTTCAAAGAACTCAGCGTCCTTTACAAGCCCGAGTGACTTTAGCTTTGAAACACCTCAGGGAGGTAAGTGTTCATTGCTTTCAAGAGGTTATGTGTAGAGAGAGAGGCCCAGGCCAAGGAAAAGAAAGGGGCACCTTGCGGTTAAGGTGCTGAGCTGGGACTCAAGACCTGCGTTCTATTTCTGGTTCTGCCACCGACTTCCCATGTGACCTCGGACAAATCACTTAACGTCATCAGTGTTGCCAACTCTTAATATTTTTGCAGTTACAGGATTGGCTGGGGTTGGAGCCCATCTGGGGATGGCGTGAGAGGCTCCAGCCCTCTAGCAAATTTCAGCCTTGCCTCGGGGTGGGGGGGGCGACACCTTTTGATTGGCTGCCTGCCCCACTTGCCTGCCTCCCAGGGAAGAGCAGCCATTCTGAGCTGCTGTAGGAAGAGTTCTCTCCTCTTCCCATAGCAACCTGATGCCATTCTTACAGGAGACAGGTGTGGGGACAGGATGCCACTCCCCCTAGGATGACCAGATTTCATCACATGAAATTAATAGGCAGCAGATTTAAAGCAAACAAAAGGAAGTATTTTTTCACACAACTCAGTCAACCTGTGGAACTCCTTGCCAGAGGATCTTGTGAAGGCCAAGACTATAACAGGGTTCAAAAAAGAACTAGATAAGTTCATGGAGGATAGGTCCATCAATGGCTATTAGCCAGGATGGACAGGGATGTTGTCCCTTGCCTCTGTTTGCCAGAATCTGGGAATGGGCAACAGGGGATGGATCACCTGATGATTACCTGTTCTGTTCACTCCCTCTGGAGCACCTGGCATTGGCCACTGTCGGAAGACAGAATACTGGGCTAGATGGACCTTTGGTCTGACCCAGTATAGCCATTCTTATGTTCCTATATTATTGTGATCATCTTGATATTAGGTTTCAGAGTAACAGCCGTGTTAGTCTGTATCCGCAAAAAGAAGAACAGGAGTACTTGTGGCACCTTAGAGACTAACAAATTTGTTAGAGCATAAGCTTTCGTGGACTACAGCCCACTTCTTCGGATGCATAATATTAGGGGCTTTGTCTTATATATGCAACTAGATCTCACACATCCACCCTACTGAAAAAACGTGTCCTGATTTTTCACAGCTATCTGGTCTGGGAGGGGGCAGAGGGGGGTGGAGAGACCCTGAAGCCGCCCGCAGACTGGAAAGGGGACCCCACTGCAGCCTCCCAAGCCTGGGAGGGGTGTGTGAAGAGCCCCAGGAAGGTCAGAGCGGTGTCTGGGGTCTGAACTGACTGTCCGCTTGGAGGGGCGGGGGGGAGCGAGCTGTTCTGGGGATTGGGGGACAGGATTGACTTGGGCAGGGGATGGGCAAACATGGGGTGAGAGCTCCTGTAGTGGGAGCCAAAATCCCTCACCCAATACATTTGGGAGAGTGGGCAGTGCCAATTGTCAGATGTGCGCACACACCGGGCATGGGCGGGAGAAGTTCGAACATCAAAAGAGACCAAAAGCATCATATATATATATTTTTAAAACCATCAGGATTTTGAGGGCCGATCTCATGAATGTTGGTGAGTCTGACTCATCATTTTTGATCTCTTGAGGTTTGCGGTAGTGTCAGTTTCCCCCGCTGTAAATGGGGATAGCCCTTCCTCCCTCTGGCCACTTGGTTTGCCTGTTTGGATGGTAAGCTCTCTGTGGAAGGGGCTGTCTCTTACTCTGTGTTTGTACTGTGCCTGGCATGATGGGGCCGCTCTCCGTTGCGGCCTATAGGTGCTACCGATACAAATAATACAACTCTTGGGTTGGGATCTACACTTTGGGACTTGGGCCCGTCTCTGGTGAGCTGAAGTGAGTTAGTGACAGAGCCAGGAGTTCTGCCTCCCAATCTACTGCTCCAGTGATGCTGTGTTTGTTTTTCTCCTGCTTATATACTGACTTCGGCTGCTATCGGAGCACCAATGCCAGGAAAAGGAAAAAATAAACCCTGGGCTGAATGTAATAGTTCAGGTCAGAGGGCTTCTCTGCTGGTTTTTGACTGATTCTCTTCATGAAATTAATCTTTCTGAATCTCACCTTACGCTGTGCAGGGTACAGCTGCCTCGGTTGTGGTTTTCTTTTGCTGAGTCTCTTTCTTTTGTCGCCTTTCTCTTTGTGGAAGAGCGAGCAAGAGGAGATAAAACGCCCCAGATGCAAGGTTATTCTCTAGATAGAAAGGCATCCAGGGGAGGAAGGAAATAAAGGCATGCAGTCGTTAAGTGTGTTCGAGGTACATCCCAAGCGCCACTGAGCAGAATTCTTAGAGCCATTAAGAACATCTCAAGTTCTTCAATGAGACAGCAGCCAATGCTCAGCTGCAAGATTTTATTCTTTCAGTGAAAAACACTCTGTCTGCTTTGAAACTAGATAGCTCGTGGTGGGGCTTAAAATCTACTCAGGAGGGCTACATGGTGCCACTGATTTACCACTAGTGATCTAATCACAAACCTGACTCTGGGCAGAGTAAAAACGCCTTTTAGCAGTGCCTACCGGTCCCTAGTAGATTTCTCTGCACTGGAAAAATCACGGTGCAGTCGGGCATAACTGGCCGCTTCTGCTTGTGAGAGGTCCAGGACTAGATTAGCAGAGGGTTTGGAGGTCAGGGTTGTGCTACATTGGCACAATTGTATATAAATCCAAGCGTTGCAAGCGGTACTTCAGATTAGGAGCCAAGAACATAGCGGAATTTGTTTAATTCTGGGAGCTTCTAAAGACCCCAACGGAGATCAGAATCCCAGTGTAGCAGCCACTGGACAGCTGCACAGTAAGAGTCCCTGCCATGAAAGGGTTAGAGGATAAATAAATCAGGTGTGGATAAAATTCAGGACTGCCACCAAGCCTGGGTTCTAGTCCCAGCTCTGGCCAGTGTTCCATTATGCAACTGCTCCATTAACTCACTTGTAAGGTTGGGGGATGCTACGTGACTGCCTTCACGGCAAGGGGGGCTGGCTCAATTTCTGGGCACTGCAGAGCCTTGCTGTTAACAGTTACCTGGGGTGATGAGACCAATGCTCCTGGCTCCCAGCTCAGTGCACTTTCTCTTAGGCTGCAGGACAGTCTGGGGATGTGTCCCTCTCCGAGAACATCGCCTGACTTGGTCATGTAATGACTCTTTTTCTGTGATTGGTTACCATTATTACATAATTGGGGCCATCAGCTATTCTCCACCCCCTCCCCCTCCCCCCGAGAGAACTTTGGTATCCTGTTCTGTACATCCCCACGCATATGCGGCTGCTTTCAAAGGGCTGGGGTTCCTCCCTGCTTGGGGAGGACCCTTGGCTCAGGAACGGGTGTCTGTTTCAGTCAGAGAGGATGAATGAGACTCCAGCAGCACTGTCTGTACGCCCTCTCTCCCTTGGGGTGATCTGGCAGGCTCCGTGCTCGCTGAAGTTCAGTGGTTTGGGAAACAGAGCTGGGCGGATGCATGATTTCTCTTGCACTACATCCTGATTGAAAACTGATAAGGAGGCTGCTTCTTATTGATCCCATCCCGTCCCCCCATACTGGGCCAAACCGTCTGAAGGGGAGCCGGATGTGACTCTCTGGAGTCTAATGCTTTTCCTGGGTCCGCACGAAGGTAGCTACCAGGAGAGCTGAGCGAATCATGGGATTTTTTTGGGTCACTGGCCATTCCAAAAAATGAAGGGAAAAAAGTTTTCAGGCCAAACCAACGTTTTCTGAAACTTTCAATGAATCGAAAAGTCGGGGGGAAAAATGGTTCATTTCAACAATTAAAATGTTTTGTTTCCATTTAAACCATTTTGGGTTGTTTTTAATAACACTAAAGGAAATTTTGAAAACTCAGTCATTTCAAGCAAAAAATCTAACACATTCTGTTTAAAAAACTGTCCAAATGAAACGTTTCCATTTTGCAATTTTTACGTTTTTTTGTGTGTGTGTGTGTGTGTGAACTGAAACGAGTGAAACTAACACAATTTTACCACGCTGTGAAGAAGACACTGTGTAAGCTCGAAAGCTTGTTTCTCTCACCAACAGAAGCGGGTCCAATATTACCTCACCCGCCTTGTCTCAAAAATTCACGTCAGTGTTGTCAAAGCCGCGTTTTCTTGCACAATTTTTTTTTTTTTTGGTGGAAATGTCACCCAGCTGTAGTTATTGGAGGGTGATACAAAAAGAGTTCCCAGAAAGTCAGCACCACTGGCCCCAGGGAGGGAGGGAGATGAAGGTTTATCTGGTGAACTAAAGGCAAATGGTTCCATTCTCCGGTCTGGTATGGTCTCAGAGACTCAGAGAACTACACAGCCTGCAGGGAGGGAGAGTGCCTTCTTAAAAGGTCTCAGGCTTGAAGTCCTATGACCTGTGTTATGCAGGAGGTCAAACTAGATGATCACAGAGGTCCTTCCTGGCCTTAGCATCTATTAATTAGTCAATGGCCATCGCCTGATAAGGCAAGAAAGCCTCCGTTGGGCAGGTGGAATGTTAAGGCCTCAGCACTAATGTGTACAGAGAGATTGATCGGAGTTTGGGTGAGTTGGATGATGATGTGGAATAAAGGTTTCCTTAACATGATTCTGAGTGACTTGCATTACCCCTGAGATCATCCCAAATAATTACAAATAAAATCTTTGCGCACATACCCTCATGTATTTTAATAGCATATAATCTCCATTATTTTGTTAAATGTTTCGGGGAGTTTTGCTTGGACTGCCTTTTTATATCCGGCTGCCTATACATCCAGGCTCCCATAGTTACCCTGAGTCCAGTTGTACAGGCTTAAAAGGAGGGAGAGATTACAACTGTGTTTAGGGACACGTGTCGACAATATTTACAAAATATTTTTAAGTATCCGTGTTGTGTGACTTTGCTAGGGTAGAACAAAATCTGAATCCTATTGGAAAGGGGATTCATAGTGCGCCTCTTCATGATATATAGAATTATCCTGGTTTAAATAGGTGACGTTTATTAACGCAAACTACAAATTGGAGATAGATTTGCACACAGATCAAGATCCAGCTTTGTTTCTCACGTTTACCAGGAACCACGCCTCTCTATAGCACCCAGACACATAGTGGCTGAATTATGTGCAGATAAATGCAACTACATTCTCCAATGAGTTCGTTTCTGTTGCTAGCTATGCCAGTCCATGAGACGCTGGGCCTTAAACCTGTCATAGGTCCAGAACTGAATACTGACTATCCTGCACCTCAGACCAGTGGTCTTTGTGATGAAATCTCACATTTGCAAAGAAATATGTTTGTGGTGTTTTTTGTTTTGTTTTATTTTTTTTAAAGCTGCTTAAAGGCCTGGAATGTTGGAACCAGTCCAGGCAAATACAGATTAGTGGGCAGAGTTTAGGTGAAATGATCTATCATGCATTATAAATGCGGTTTATCACACAGATGTCACCTCCACTTAAATGGTGTGTGTTGATATAATAATAATTAACACTTAGCACTTATCTGAGGATCTCAGACGAATGTACGAAGAAGTTTCGTTATCACCATTTTGTAGATAGGGCTGATGAGAGAGATAAAGATCAGAGAGATGAAGTAACATTCTGAGATTTAAACAAGCCATTATGTGACCGTGAGAATTACAGAACCCAGGTATCCTGACTCCCATTCCAGTGCCCCGTCCGCCAGACCACACTGCCTTTTCACTCTGAGTAGGATTCTGTATCGATGTATGTGAGCATATACATTCTTAAAGCACTGGTGAACCAGACCAGGCACTGCGATCTGTCCCAAAACGTCCCAGTACATTGTCTTATTAAGGGACTAAACCAGAAGAAGGGGACCCTGCAGATGACTGCATCGGGAGGGAAATTATCTAGGGACAATATTCTGTCTGCGTTCCTTAGGGCAAATCTGCCTTTCTTCAAAAGATGAGTTGGTCCCTGCGTTGACTTGGCTTTTTCAGGCTGCAAGTGAACTGGGCACGAGGGTGGATGGCATCTTCTCACCGGTTTGGATTCTTTGCATTGAGTAAGACAATAACTTCTATGGCAAGTAAAGGCCGCGTGGTCTAGACCAGTGTTTCTCAAATGCAGCCACCAGGGCCTTTCCTGCGGCCACAGCCATCTGGGCTGTGATGGGGGGGGGGGGAGCCGCAAAGCAGTGGCCCCTCTCCCAGGGCCACCATCAGCGGTTGGGCCCTGCCCACCCCCAGAGAGAGAAACTCTGCAGGTGCAAGCAGCTAGTGAAGTCTCCAGTTTCCCAGGGGTTGGGGAGGCAGGCTTCGGGCTCTGTCCACGTGGTGGCAGGCCCTGGTTCCAGGCTCCGGCCCTGGGCCCCCACTGCCTCCCTGCCCACCTCCCCATTCGGGACTTACATTTGTCCCAGGGCTTGCCAGGGTTGAGTAAGTCTGCCATGGAAAGTGATATGAACAAACATACAAATATCACTATTCACAGCAGAAGACTGACCAGCTAGCAAGTCTTAGAAGAAAAAAAAAAAGCGCAACCAAAAAAGCAGAACAACAACAAAAAGACAAGAACATGCAAAGTGCCTTATTTGTGTTTCTATTCTGTTTCGGTCCGGTAAAGAATAGAGACAACTGTACATTATTTTTATTACTGAGTCAGAAAAAAAACCCTACATGAATAAATGACAATGATTTGGACATGTCTGTGTGCATATTTATTTGTTTTTCCTAAAGTTAATTGAGTATTTTAGGAAAAATTGTCAGCGCGGCCACCAGCGAGAGTTGGTGGCTGCACTCTGAGGCCATCAAAAATTTGTGGTGAGAACTCCTGGTCTAGACTCTAATGGATAGGGCACCTGACACGGCCTCTGAGTTGGGTTCTGTTCTGGCTCGGCCAGTGACCTCCACGACTTTGGGCAAGTCGAGTCACCCTCTGTTTCCTTCCCACCCTTTGTCCATCTTGGTTCTTTGGGGCAGGGACTCTCTCACTGTGTGTCTGTGCAGCACCCAGCACGATGCGCCCTTCATCTTGGTGGGGGCCTCTAAACGCTACTGTATATAGAAAATACAGATGAGTGATGGGTGAACCTGAAAAGGACAGAGATTCCTCTCCAATGAGCTCCTCAACAAGTTGATTCTTATCTGACCAGATGATCATAGTGACGCTTTCTGGCTTTACAATCAACACAAACAAGCTTTCTTGCAAGTTGTCTTGTACTCCCTGCTTCTGATCATTCTGGAAAAGACTCCACAGCCTTTCTCAAGGAGGTTAAATGCCAATCATTATGTATTAAGATGATTGTTTCTCACATTGTGTTATTTCTGCTGGCAGAGATGGCGAGCGAAAATGAGGGGAGAAAGTTAATCCCCAAACTATCCTAAAGATGAGTTTGAGTTTAAATCCATGGGTTGTGGCCAGTTCTTATTTTATCGACATGTAGTCAGGGTTGGCCCTGAGCCGGAGGCTCCCCAAGTTCTAAGAACATAAGAACGGCCATACTGGGTCAGACCAAAGGTCCGTCTAGCCCAGTATCCTGTCTTCCGACAGTGGCCAGTGCCAGGTATCCCAGAGGGAATGAACAGAACAGGGAATCATCAAGTGATCCATCCCCTGTCGCCCATTCCCAGCTTCTGGCAAACAGAGGCTAGGGACACCATCCCTGCCCATCCTGGCTAACAGCCATTGATGGACCTATCCTCCATGAACTTATCTAGTTCTTTTTTGAACCCTGTTATAGTCTTGGCCTTCACAATGTCCTCCAGCAAGGAGTTCCACAGGTTGACTGTGCGCTGTGTGAAGAAATACTTCCCTTTATTGGTTTTAAACCTGCTGCCTATTAATTTCATAGGGTGACCCCTAGTTCTTGTGTTATGAGAAGTAGTAAACAACACTTCCTTATCTACTTTCTCTACACCACTAGTCATGATTTTATAGTCCTCTATCATATCCCCCCTTAGCCATCTCTTTTCCAAGCTGAAAAGTCCCAGTCATATTAATCTCGCCGTTCCATCCCCCTAATCATTTTGGTTGCCAAAAACTGTCCCCTCTCCCCCTTCGGCAGCAGAGCCAGATGGGAAGGAAACAGTTCCCCGCCGGACACATCCCTGCCCATACTAGAGGCCTGATCTCCTCCTTCCCCATTTTTCTGGCAGCTTGGTGTCCTGTTAGGGTGACCAGGTGTCCCGATTTTATAGGGACAGTCCTGATATTTGGGGCTTTTTTTTAATATGGGCTCCTATTACCTCCCACCCCGTCCCGATTTTTCACACCTGCTATCTGGTCACCCAAGGTCCTGTCCTAATTGCAGCCCCCAGCAGAGATCCTGTCACAATGTCCTGTGCAGAGTTCATTGTAATGGAAGCATCATGATAAGGAGGCTCCAGACTGGGAGAAGGCTTGGACTCAACCGCAGCCCGCCGAGTGCGTGGGTGTAAGGAGCGTGGTCTAGGCTGGGAGGCAGGAGATCTAGATTCCATTCTTGACTGTGCAGCTGAGTGACTGCGTGATCTTGGGCAAGTCACCACATGGCCTTGTGCCTCAGTTTCCCTTCCTGTGAAATGATGCTGAGCTCCCGTTGCGTAAAGTGCCTTAAGTTTGTTACAGGTGGCAAACACAGTCTAGGAGCGAAAGCGGGAAGAGTTTCAGGCAGAACTACTGGGCCAGCTCCTCCGCTGGTGTGACCCGGCCTAGTGATGCCGAAGTCAGTGGAGTCGGCAGGGCAAGTGGCGCGATGCGATTTGACTCCAGCGGAGGATCTGGCCCAAAGACGTTCGTCCTCAGTTCAGACACCGTTCAATGGAACCAAAACCTTAGGGAAACTGAACAAAAATCAGCTCTCTTAAAAACAAACCCTCTAGCATTTGAGATGGAGCTAAAACGGCCCTTCTCCTGTGAAGAACACGACGTGGCGTTAGCCTGGCTCTTCGCTGTCGTTGTTAGCCCTGCCAGCAGAGTTCACGTAGGGGGACAGGTGCCCTGGAAGTGACTAGGATCTCCATTCCCTTGGAGGGACCCATGCTATGTGCTGGAATCGTGAAAGGGCACTGCACAGCTCCAATGCCCCAGGAGACGTGTGTTAAGTGCTGGGGGAGATGCGACTCGGCGTTACTCCTGGGCCCAATATTGTGCCGGGGGGGGGGATCCCATCCTGACCCCTGTGGCAATTAGCTGCTAACATGGGTGTCGACTACCCTATTCTAGTGACTACAAATAAGATCCCTGGAGTTCAGTGCTTTAAGGGGTTCCAATGGTCATCTCAAGGCCCTTCGACCAGCAGGGAGGATGAATGCCATCGCTTGCTCGGACAGGCCTGAACCCCATGACTAAAGGCCAGTGCCATTCATGTTACCAGTTAGCCCCCATGTTAGCTCTTGTTGTTGCTACTCCCATCAGCCTTTGCAGCTGCTGCTTCTCCTATTGCGATGGTATTACTGTAGCACCTAGGAGCGCTCCAGTCGTGGATCAGGGCCCTCTTGTGTTAGGCCCTGTAGAGAGAGAGAACAAAAAGCGCTTACGTAGGTAGCAAACGCATGTCATCCTCTCTTTTTTCCCCCTCTTGAACACTTTCCCCGGAGCTTGGGCAGATTCTGATTTGAGAGACATTCTGCGGGGGCTAGAAAGCACGAACTCCAGTGCTGCATTCATGAGAACAACCATCTCCGTGACGTAAGCCTGCCCTGTCTGGGGCGATGACTCTAAACACGCCTCTGGGTATGAATCAAACCATGTCACCGAAACACATCCATCCTGTCTCCTCTTGTCCTGAAGCAATAGGCTGCAGACAGCATAAAAGCCAGGTCTTGGGGGTGAGGCTGCTGGTCTCTTGGCAACATGCCGTACTGCTGAGCAAGGAATGGAGATCAGCTCCTCAACGCAGTCCCTCTTCCCCCTGTGGAGGCAGCCCACGTAGCAGCCAAACTTTTGAAAAGTTGCCATCATTTCCCCAGGGCCCAACTTGAGACACTGAGGGTCTGCTTCTGATCTTGCTCACCTCAGTTTCACACTGGTGATCCCCTCCCAGAGGAAAACTGGCCTTGTAGCGAGGGCCCTGAATGGGTCCCCTCTGCCATGGACTTGTGCGTCTTTAGGCAAGTCGCTTCGCCTCTGTGTGCCTCTGCTTCTCCATCTGTATAGTGGGGATAACAATGCCCGCTGCATCCTCCCTACGTCACAGCAGGGCTGTGATGAGTTAACAGTTTGGCAACTTCTTCTGAGGTTGAGCACTGTGGAAATGTGATGATTCCTTTCCATGGGCCTTTCCGAATAGACTCAAGGAAGCTTTTACCGTCCATTCCAACCGACAGGGCCAGACACGTTGAGGTGTTTAAATCTTGATGCAAAGGGGAGGGCTACACGCTGGGCTCCACTGAGAGAAGCCCCCTGCTTTCACAATCACAGAGCATCCCAGAGCCGCTTACAAACCCCGGTTAGGTCACAGCGGCTACATTTCTGCGAGGTAACTGAAGACCGTGGCATCCACCCCGGGTAAGATGGTTCACATGCCGTCCGTTTAAGCACAGGAAGCTGAAATCGCAGTAAGACAATCCTTTGATTAGCACATCTACAGGTACCACGTGGGACCATGGAGAGTGAGAGTCCTTTCGGGGCCTTAGGGGCAAACCGACCAGGAAAAAATAAGGCAGAAAAGCAGAGAGCTGCAATCTCTCCCTCAAGGCTGCAAGTTCTGGGCTCCCCAGGGAGACCTGTGGAGAGCGGCTGAGTTAGAGCTCTGCTTCCCCGGGCGATGGAATGTCACTCTGGTGCCAACGCAGCTCTCTTCCTCCTCCCCCGCCCCAGGAATTTGAGGACGGGGGGTGATGGTAATTGGGGGAAGAACTAGCAGAGGATTTATGGTGGGTTCTCACGTAGCTGAGCTTAGGGTGTATTTTAAGATGTCGAGGGCGCCTAGGACATACAAGAGTGACCGTGGTTGCATTTTTATAAATCTGAATGCTGAGATTCGGCCTTCATCAGTCGGTGTCCATGAGAGAACCAGAGCCATAGCATGGGGACAGCACCCATATAAACGGTCTCTCGATACATTTCACGGCGTTCAATGCAGTTCCAGCTGATTTCTCTCGCCAGCTGTTGTTTGGAAGAGGCTCTGGCGAGGGGAGAACATGGCAGTGGAGGTGGGATCTGATCAGAGGCGATGGAGAGCCAGCAAGGTGGAGCTTGCAAGGCTGTTGCAGATGCAGGGGTTGCAAAAGAGAAGGCTCGTTCTCGCTTTCCCCCCCGAGCAGCATGGAGGTTTGTGGTTTGCTTGCTTGTGCATGAAGCTCATTGAGGTCAAGCTAAGTGAAATGAAGAGTGTTGCTTTTTAGTTCTGAACATAGGAATTGCCAGACTGAATCTGACCGATGGCCCAGCTGCTCCAGGAACCTGCCCCTGACTGGCTAATATCAGCTGTTTTAGAGGAGGCGGCATAGTGTCTCTACCTGCATAGGGTAGTGATGGGATAACCTGAGCCCAGGGAAAGTCACTTCCGAAGCCCCGTTAGTTAGAGATGGGTTTGTGCCCTGAAGTAGGTGAGTTTCTCTCTTCCAAGGCTTTCGGTTATACTGTAATTGGGGCTAGTTGAAATGGTTTTCGATGGAAAACCGGGTTTTCGACTAAACAAATTCTTTTGAGACAAGTGTCTGCTTTCCATAGAAAACTGACTCTTCATCAGAACAAAAAACGAAAGCAGGAAGACCCAGGGGGAAAAATGACAAGTTGACTTTTTCCATGGAAAACCCCATTTTCTGACCGGCTCTAAGCGTGACCCTCACGGTTAGAACTCTGGGTGCTCGTTCTTATCTCATGGGGGAGTGAGTTCCACAGGCTCAGGCCAGCTCCTGTGGCAGTTTTGTCTCCTGCACTCCCAAGCCTGCCCCAGGCAGAAACCTGGGGCGGTTCCCTTTGGGTCTCCCCATTGGCTGGACCCATCTCTATTTTTCTAATGCCAGTTTTTCCAATTATAAACCTGTAGCTGTCAGCCAATCAGCTCATTTGTTTAGCTTTGTTATCTGGCCTTGCATGTCAGACTGATGTCCCCCCCACCCCAAGACGGGTGAAAGTAACTTAAAGGACTTACCGGTACCCCGGAGTCCTGAGCAGAGGGGCGGGGCCTCAACCAGAAGAGGTGGGCCCTTTAAATCCCCGGGTCCTTTAAATCTTGACTTAAAGGGCCCGGGGCTGCAGTAGCAGCGGCGGGGAGCCCCAGGCCCTTTAAATCACCGCCGGAGCTACCAGTTGCAGAGGCGGCAGGGAGCCCGGGGATCAGGGGCGATTTAAAGGGCCCTTGGCTCCGGCCGCTGCTACCACAGCGGAGCCCCGGGCCTTTAAATCACCAACGGAGCCCTGGGGGCTCCCTGCTGCCACTATCCCGGGGCTTGGGGCTCTGGCAGAGATTGAAAGGGCCCAGGGCTCTGCTGCGGTAGCAGCGCCTGGAGCCCCTGGGCCTTTAAATCACCGCCGGAGCTCTGCCACCGCTATCCTGGGGGCTCTGGCAGTGGGGCTCGGGCGGCGATTTAAAGGGCCTGGGCAGCTTACTTTCACCTCCGCCATAATAATAATGGTAATGGACAGTTTTCCACCAAGAGACAATTAACCTTCTTAAAGTTAGTGTCTCAGGCTCTGCCTCAGAAAGCATTCCTCTACAAAACAGGCAATTCCCGTTGGTTAACAACCTTTCCCTTTTTAATCTGATATTAGTGCCAAAGTAAAGGCAGAGGGCAGCCATCCGTTCCCTCTTAAGTACTCGCCGTCTCTGTCCGTGAAGGATAACTAGCTGCCATCTTGCTTGTAATGTGTATTCTACGTTCGCTGTGGATTTAATAATGCTCTTCAGCGTCTTCCTTTGGGAGCTGTAACCTGAAGGTACGACCGTTATTTTAAATAGAACGTTAATTGAAGCTTTATATAGAGAAGGAGAAATAATAAAAACCAAGTAGCACAAAGCAATGGCAGGTCATATTCTGCTCTTTGACACTCTAGTGTCAAACTGGAATAATTCTATTAACTGAGATGTTCCTGCAAAAGTTTTGGTTTTGACAAATTGGCATTTTCTTACAAAAAAATTTGCTGAGAAATTCCCGACCGACAATCAGAAGGAAAAATGAGGTTAACGTAATGACATCTGGATTATAGCTGTAAAATGAAAGATAAGGAGATATGGTTTGAGATTTACAGCTGTAAAGCACTTGGGAAGTGCTCTTTTATTATTTGTGTAATGCATAATTGTGTCAGGGTATGCATGGATGTGTATATATGTACACATTGCGGGTGTGTATATAAAAAATAAAGACAAACTCCCCTTGGTTTAAATAATCTGACAGTAGGTGTCCTGCAGCACTCTTTGGTGTTAAGATTTTATCATTTGGAAAACCATCTCGTCAATGTGGACTTAATTTTAGAATTAGTTTTGCATAAGTTGATCAATTGAGGTGAACACATCTGTCCCAGTCAAACCCTTTTAATAACAGATAAAAGAAGAGTCTACAATGTCCAAGTAGAAGCTGTGATACCATGACCAGTAATATCTTCTACAGTGGGTGTATTTATTTAAAGAGATTTTTAATTGCCTTCTTTATATGGCAGTTGGTGTGTGAGTATGGCGGGGGGGGGGCGGGGAAATGAATTTGCTGAATGCTAGCAGTCACTTGTAGGTGGAAATGTAATACTGTGGGTGGGTTCTTGTTAAGCTTTCTCTATAGAAAAACCTCCCTGCTGACCCTGTTGGTCCAGTCCTGGGTCTTCCACGCAGTTCTGCACCTGCACTTGAATTCTTCCCTTCAGTACCCTTTACTCTGAGCGCTGGTCCTCCCGGGTAGCTCTGCTGGTTCAGCTGCAGTGTTCATTCCTAGTCAGAGTTCTTGATCTGAGCCCGGATGGACAATTGATGTGTTCAGAGTTGTGTAACTGGTATTCCAGGGCCTGGTTGTGAACGCAGGGGGATTCCCCTACAGCGGTGGTTTTCCATTTGTGGTCCGTGGACCCATTGGGACCAGGCCTAAGATTTCCAAAGGGGTCCAAACCTCCATTTGAAATTTTTTAGGAGTCCACAAATGAGAAAAGGTTGAAAATCACTGCCCTACAGTGAGCCTTTTCACACTGGCTCCTTGATTGTCTGATCAATGTTTCTTACATGCTCAGGGGTAAATAGCTACCTGCGGCTGGATGTGTGCAGAGAGTAATGAAGACCATCCCAGAGAAGAAGCTCTGCAATTTTTTAAGCAGTGCATGGAACCGAAGGCAGATAGACAGGAGATTGTGTGGCTCTGCAAGTGTTTCCTGTACTATGTGACTCACTAGTACAAGTTCAGTGCTGTCCTGCAAGGGAGGGAGGCACTACAGACTTCTTGCAATTCAGAGCTGTAAATTTCCTTCCTGAGCTGCTTAGCAATGAATAACGTGTGTAAAAACTTCTGTAGCACTTTAGGCTATTTCTGATGGTACGATGCAAGTGACCGAATAAATAAGCAGTTGGCTGTCTTCTGGAGGAGCTAACAGGACACCAGCCACCGCTAAAGACTGAAATCAGAGCTGCGGTTCTCCCAACCTCTCAAGTGAGGAAGGGATGTGTAGTAGGAGTGGCTGAACATTTTCCATTGAAACTCTTTGATGGAAAACTGGGCCTTCAACTAAACAAATTTTTTCACACAGTTAGCTACTTTCTCTGGAAAAATTCAACTTTTCATCAAAAAAGCAAACACCCCAAAACTGAAAAAATTTGGTTTGGAAACACCATTGTGGTGTCTGATAGGAGTTGTAGTTCAAATGTCAAATGCTCCTATTCTCTTCTCTGGGCTACGTTCCCTAGCTGGACTACATTTCCCATGGTGAGCCAGGGTCAGGGGCTCCCATGATGACTCAGCAAGAGGAGAGACCATGGTGTACCCTGGGAGATGAAGTCCAGCCAGGGCCATAGAGGCGCAATAGGGTCAATGAGGAACATGAATTACTACTCCCACCAAGCACCGTGATGGCATTTCTACATCCAGATTTTCTGTTTTCAGGTGAGAACTTTCAGCTTTTGATTTTTCGCTGAAAGGTTTAAACTTTCCATGGGAGTGGGAATGGGGCGTTTTCTGACCATTTCTAATATTTAATTTTAAATTAGGAAAGTTCAGGATTTTGCCTCTAACTGTGATGTTACTGTCCAGGTGCTGCAAAGCCCTCCAGGAAAAGAGAGAACAGAGGTGTTCAATGAAATCTGGTATTTCTTATGTTAAAACAGGTTTTTTTTAAAAAATAAATTGACTACTTAGATGACATAAAGGAGAGTAACACATAAGTAATGAAGAATTTTGGTTACAACACAGAATACAAAGTGTACTGTGCTCATTTTATAGTTATTTTTGATTACAAGTATTTGCAGTGTAAAAAACAAAGAAATAGTGTTTTTCAATTCATCTAATACAAGTACTTTAGTGCAATCTCTTTATCATGAAAGTTGAACTTTCAAACGTAGAATATGTACAAAAAATGCATTCAAAAATAAAACAATGTAAAATTTTAGAGCCTGCAAGAACACTCAGTAATACTTCTTGTTTACAATGTCACCTGAAAGAGAGAATAAGCATTCTCATGGCACTGTTGTAGCCAGCATCACAAGATATTTACATGCCAGATGCACCAAAGAACATATGTTCTTCATGCTTCAACCACCATTCCAGGGGACATGCATCCATGCTGATGACGGGTTCTGTTTAATAGCAATCCAAAGCAGTGCAGACCGATGCATGCTCATTTTCATTATGAGTCAGATGCCACCAGCAGAAGGCCTATTTTCTTTTTTGATGGTTCGGGTCCTGTAGTTTCCACATCAGAGTGTTGCTCTTTTAAGACTTCTGAAAGCATGCTCCACACCTCGCCCTCTCAGATTTTGGAAGGCACTTCAGATTCTTAAAGCTTGGATCCAGTGCTGTAGCTATCTTTAGAAATCTCACATTGAGACCTTCTTTGCATTTTGTCAAATCTGCAGTGAAAGTGTTCTTAAAATGAACAACTTCCTGGGTCATCATCCAAGACTGCTATAATATGAAATATATTGCAGAATGTGGGTAAAACAGAGCAGGGGACATACAATTCTCCCCCAAGGAGTTCAATCACAAATTCAATTAATGCATTATTTTTTTTAATGAGCGTCATCAGCATGGAAGCATGTCCTCTGGAATGGTGGCCAAAGCATGAAGGGACATACGAATGTTTAGCATATCTGGCACATAAATAACTTGCAACACCGGCTACAAAAGTGCCATGCAAACGTCTGTTCTCACTTTCTAGTGACGCTGTAAATAAGAAGAGGGCAGCATTATCTCCTGTAAATGTAAACAAACTTGTTTGTCTGTGCGATTGGCTGAACAAGAAGTAGGACTGAATGGACTTGTAGCCTCTGAAGTTTTACATTATTTTGTTTCACTTCAGTTATGTAACAAAAAAAATCTACATTTGTAAGTTTCACTTTCACAACAAAGAGATTGCACTACAGTACTTATATGAGGTGACTTTGAAAAATACTATTTCTTTTGTTTATCAATTTTACAGTGCAAATATTTATCAAAAATAATAGACCTTTTGATTTCAATTACAATACAGAATACAATATTTATGAAAATGTAGAAAAGCATCCAAAATATTTAATAAATTTCAATTGGTATTTTATTGTTTAATAGTGTGATTAAAACGGCGATTAATCACAATTAATTTTTTTAATCACAATTAATTTTGAGTTAATTGTGTGAGTTAACTGGGATTAATCAACAGCCCTACAATTTATAAATGTCATAAGTACCATTCGTCATAACTCGAACGTCAGGAAGTCGAGGACTGCCTGTATTTGTTGCTTTGCCATTCATGTTTAAGAGCCATTTCCCCCTCCTTTTTACAAAAAGACGTTAACACATACTGTTTTTATTTGCCAATTTAACAGTCAGATACTGCAAATAATCTAATCATGAGAGAGCATTAAAAGTCAGTATTCAATGCCTTGTGAACGATGTTGGGGTTTATTTTCTGTAGCAGTTGTAACTGAGTGAAAATGGCTTTAGATATTTAGCATCTTGCAGCAAACTAATTTTCCAAAGCCTGTTTTTGAGCTGCTGCTAATTGAATATGGTCAAATATTTCTTACCCAGGACCTTGAGTTTGCTTGATTTTTATAAGGCACATCTTAAATGAGGCAATAGACAGCATCCTGTCTTGGTAGCTTATCATCTAAATACTGCCTAGGAGAGCTTGTTTGCGCATAGAAGGATGGGAGATGGGCTGTATCATGGTGTCTTTAGTGAAAATCTTAAATGAGCCATGGTCTAAAAGTAACATCTTCGCCACGCTTATTTTTAACCAACTGTGAACTTCTGCAATAAGCACAAAGTGCTGCTTGGCTCCTTAAATAGCTGCAGTGACAAGATGCTACTTGCTTCTGTTACTATGTGAATTTATGGAGCTGTTGTCACGCACTTCGTTAGAGAAATATATGACGGTTCTGTCATGGGGACTGGCCACCTATAATTCTTATTTCCTTTGCCTGCTCGTAAATCCTTGACACTCAGCTGCCTGGTTATCATCATTGTTAGGTTATAATCCCCATGGCTGGAGCAGGGCTAATGCAATGCCTTTGCAGAGAAAATGCTGAGTAACCGAGACCCTTCCAGCTGGGATAAGTACTGTATACAGAGCAGTAAATGCCTGTGCGGCAAAGGAGATTCGTGCGAGTACATCTGCTTCTGGGTCACTTGAACAAAGAGCGCTTGGTGGGTAGTAAAACGCACCGGATGCCTTTGAGAAGTGTTTGTTTACGTGGGGGTTTGCCCCCTTGCGTCACTTTTCAGAGCAGACCAGTGCCTGGCTATGAAAGAACCAGGAAAGGTTGGGTGATTTAGCGAAGGTATAGGCTTCAGTTGGGCTTACAGAGAGTGGGAAGGCTCAGGCCTTGAATGCAAACTCCTCTTGATGTCCGCGAAGGGGTGCACAAGGAATGCAAGAGCGGACTCCAGCCGTGCATTCACGTCTATAAAGTGCTTTGAAGGCTTGGGCGGAAGGCAATATAGAAGTGCAAGGTGTTACATTATTCAGACAGCTCCAGTCAAATACGGCTGAGCCTTGCTTGGCTATGTCATTCCCCTCTTTGAGTCATTTTGTTTCCTCCCCACGGCTCTGTGCAGCAAGTTCAGACTATTTCTCCTTGCAACATGAGCAACCTTCTGAATTGGTTTCCTTTCATGTTCCACTCTGTCCTCTCTGCTCTTGCACTGTCCGTACCTCTTTAATCTTCCTCCCAAGCCCCTGCGTGCCTCCTTCCGCGTTCTCCTTTGTGTTTGGGATGCTGCTCTCCCACAAGCGCCGTCAAGCTGCTACCCTCGCCTCACCGGAATCGCTCCTAAACGTGCCCTTCTGCAACATCAAAAATGGTGTGTTCACACTGAACCCCCCGACCCCCCCACCCCCCACCCCAAAAAAACCCCAAAACATTTGAATCACCAAGCCATGCAGCTTCTCCCATCCTTGCAGGTCCTCCTTGGTGTTGGTAGTTCCAGAGCCCATGTCTGCAGTGGCTACTCCTTGTTCATTTGCTTGGCTATTCATTGTGTCCAGTTTGTAATTTAATTTTGCTTCACCCTTGCTGAAGTGGGCTACATTGGCTGTAATCTATGCCACTCTTTTATTAGTCATCCCCCATGATGCTGAGTCGTCATCTGACTCACTCCTAAATTTGCATAATCTCCTCTTTTTCTTTTTACCCTCCTTTCCCCCTTCTTTGTGTTTTTTCGTCCAGCGTTGCAGACTGTCGCCCATGTTCCTGGATAGACATATTAATGGTGCGGCCGCCTGTAGTTACCCCTCTGTCTTGTTGTCCGTGTTCCGGCACTGCCGCTGCTCGCTGTGATCCTCCGAGTGCGGGGGAATGGACTTCCCATCCGCTCCACTCAGTTTTCCGGCAGAACGTTTGTTTCCTGATACTGCAGTAGCCCGAGTTCAGCCACTCATCCCTGCCTCCAACTGTGCTGATCATGTAGCGTGGTTGGAGGGGCGGCCACAGCCTGCTCTGCCCCGTCCCTCCACTCCAGTCTCACCTGTTCTCTGCTCTCCTGGTCCAGGTCTGATCAAAGTTATAGGATCTCATTGGAGGGCTCTGATGAAAATGAGGGAATAGGTGAGTGGTACTTCCCAACTGTGCTTCCTCGTTCAGCCATGACAGTCACATGCCCACCACCACCCGCAGCCATCCATGGGCCTGAACTAAACAACTGAGTAATCACTAACCTGATTACTGCCTGGCCAAGGCAGTGTGGCTGGTGGTCAAAGCACAAAACTGGGGCTTAAGAGACCCAGGTTCTATTCCCAGCTCTGCTGGTGATCTGGGCAATTCATTTGCCTTCCTTTGCCTCAGTTTCCCCCATCTGTTAAAAAAAAACAAAAAAAAACTGGGGTATTGATACTGACCTGACCACCTAGGCAAAGCACTTTGAAGCTATGTATTATTATTGTTTCCCCTCTCTGGGCCTCTTTTCAGCTTCTCAGACTCTGTCTTGTCTGCTGACTCCGTGGGGTGAGGGCTTACGGTACACGAAGGTCCGATCTCCATTTGGGACTCTAAGCATTACTATAATGCAGATAACAATCATGTGTCTGTAACCCAGTCTCTTGCCCCTTCCCGGTACGTACTACAGCCTATTGCCTCTGTTCAGTCCATCACTTCGACCGTCAGCTCCCCAGGGAAGGGCCCACCCTGTGTTCTCTGCGACAGGCCGAGCCCCTTGTAGGCACAGTAAAATAGGAATAAAAAAGGCTGGGAACGTCCCAGCATCAGGCTGTCCCTTGCTGGGTCAGAGACACGTCAGTGTCCTCTTCCTGTAACAAGCCTCTCCTTCTGCCCGATACCAGCACATGCAGAAGCATCGGCCTACCCTGGAGAGCAGGTCTTGCTTGTTTAAACCTCCTCCTGACAGGGCCGCCCAGAGGGGAGGGCAAGTGGGGCAATTTGCCCTGGGCCCCGCAGGGGCCCCCACAATAATATAGTATTGCAACTTTTTTTATGGAAGGGGCCCCTGAAATTGCTTTGCCCCAGGCCCCTCAATCCTCTGGGTGGCCCTGTCTCCTGACAAGCTCTTGTTGTGCCTGGATTCCCCCCACCAAGCTCTCCTGCAAAGCACAAGGACACTGCGTTCCTGAGTAGGGCCCGTTGAGTGCCCTCGTCCTAAGTGGAGCATGAAGATTCAGAAGCTCGGCAAAGTCTGTTACAGGCTAGTGCACGCTACGAATGGCTTCCTCTTTGTACCCACAACAAAAAGTTTGATGGGTCCCCAGGACCATGCAGTGTACGCTTAAGCGCCATCTACCAGCACCTTCTCTATTAACTACACGCACATACAGGCACAGAGCCCTCTCGTGACAAAACACATGCGAGGTCTCACCAGGCTGTTGAGGCCCAACCTTGCGGGGCTGGCGGGAATTGGTGGAGCCCTGACTATATTCCCCCTGCCCCGACCTATGCATCAGCCTGCACAGTTGAGCCGGCAATGGGAAGTAATCCGCTATTGGTCGGACCTAGCAGTAAATTACTTTCCAGAGGAGCAAGGGGAGAGCGGAGCAGGAGATTTGTCTCTAGGGCATTGATGGGGGCTAGAGCAGCTACCCCAGAGCTGGAGGTAAAGCGACAGTCTCGCCTTAGGCTGTCGTTTCTCTTCAAGAGTGAAGGAGAGGCCCGACCGAGGGAACAGATTGCAGGAATTCAGTCCTTTCCCTTTGCATGGACTTGACAATAAAACGATGCTTCGGCTATTGAAACGTTCCCACCTCGAAAGCCCAGTGAAAGGGACTGCGTGTTTGGGTGTCTTGGGTTCTAGGTAGGAATCGGCTCGAACGTTCTTTCCTTGGGAGCTTTCATACGCGGGTTTCTTTTGCTACCACAACAGAAAGAACACCTCTTTCGTAATGAATTGCATTCGATTAAAGAGAGCCCAGCTCAGGGTTGTTTTTTTTTCTTTTCTTTTTAAATGCGGTAGCATGGAAAATTAAATCTCTATAGGATTTTTTTTAAAGCAATTATTTTAAGTACTGTGAATAAACAAGGAGTGCCTGACAAACACCTGTTATTTTTCCCATCATGAGCTTGGCTGCCGCTGAATGCCCAGAAATGCTGCTCTTTACAGGATCAAGTGTGTTTTTCTGACTGAAAGAATAGGGTTTGTTTTCACTGTGAAATAATATGCCAGTTTTCACAAAAAGTGCAGTGTCGCTCTCCAGAAGGGTCTGTTGAATCGAATGGGGAGGCCCGTGTCTTCCTCCACTGCCTGCCGCTCTCCTTCTAGTCATGAAGGGGGAAGCAGAAGTCAGGGCCGCCCAGAGGGGGGGGCAAGTGGAGCAATTTGCCCCAGGCCTTGCAGGGACCCCCACGAGAATATAATATTCTATAGTATTGCAACTTTTTTTATGGAAGGGGTCCCCGACATTGCTTTGCCCCAGGCCCCCTGAATCCTCTGGGCGGCCCTGGCAGAAGTTGGACTAACTTGCATCTCTTCTAGCATGGACATCTTAATGCTGAGCTGGAGAAGGGAGCTCAGTCTTCTGCTGAGACTGCCGGCAAGGGGCCGCCTCATAGAAATGTAGGAAGGGACCTCGAGAAGTCAAGTCCAGCCCCCTGTGCTGAGGTTGGCCGAGTAATTCTAGACCATCCTGGACAGGCCTATCTAATCTGCTCTGAAAAACCTTCAGTGATGGGAATGCCTGAATGATGGTAGCTCTGGTGACACAAGTGTCGACAAGGAATATATTGCTAAGCTGGAGCTCAATAAATCAGACCCACACTCAGGTCTGGTTTTAAATCCCCCTTCCCGGGAAGTTCAAGGGGGTTGGGGGTTTGATCCTAGCCCCTCTTTGTTAGGACCTGGAAAGAGGAGATCAACTCATTTCCCTGCCCATATTTCTAGAAGAGGGTGCTGTACTGAGAAGCAAACCTTGAAAGGAGAAGTCCCTGCAGAAGGCCAGGGAGGGATTGGGGTGGGGTCCTGTTGCTGCCAGAGGTTAATTGCTTTTACCCTTTCCCCCCGTCTTCTGCCCTGAACACCAAGTGTCAGAAGCATCCCTCAGAACAGGGCTGTGCAGATGGCTGCCGCCAAGTGCTGGAGAAGTGCTGGAGACTCAGGAAAAGGGCCCCCCCCAGAGCAGTTTGCTGACCCGATTGGGATGACACTTCCTCCTTCTGCAGCTTTATCGGAAGGTTGTCACCTCCTTTAGCCCATCCGCCCTCCGGGGAGAGGAGCACCATGGCACAGTTGAGTTGAAGCTCCATGAAGAGGCTACAGATGCCATTCTAACCTTAGGGAAGGGAAAGGGGAGGTCAGAAGGGAGAGGGCGGGACATCACGGCTGATGGCGGCTGACAAGAGTGTGTCTGATGTGTTCACATCTGACCTGCAACAGCAAGTGAGGTGACCTGACAGACCCATTCCTCAGCTATGTTCTTAATCCTCAGTCGCCTTCCCTCAGGTAGCAACCTACCACCCGCCTTAGTCTCAGATGCATGTCTTAGGATGGGAAGGCTCTCTAATGAGCCAAGACAAGCAGCACATTCGCCCCCAGCAGTGACATTTTTAGCAGGGATACTTGAAAGGCTCATTTTAAGTCAGCCAGCTCTCTGTCTCCTGGGCCTGGCTGGCTTTTGTATTTTCTCTTCAAGTTTCTTGTAAACAACGAGGCTCTTTAAAGCACTGTAATAGCCCAGGCACTGACTGTAAAATGGACATTCTGGGACCTCCAAATGAATTCATTCCCAGTGGCTTCTCTGTTGTTCTCAATCCGCTCACAAGTCCAGATGACTTTGTTTGTTTCTCATCTATCTACATTGCTTGTTCGGCCTTGGACGCAGTCCCCAGCCATAAAGGTTCATTCATTAGGATTTAGACAGGAGTGGCATTCATGATGCACAAGGTGGAGCAGAATCCAGCTTGCTCTCCTGTAGCTGTATTGCTCTGCAGAACAATGTCAGTAAAGTGAGGCTGACAGTGAAATGAGGAGAGTTGGTAGACAAATGGGGGTGAATAAATAGTGAGTAAAAGGAGGCCATTTTTTACTCTTGCTGCTGCGTGTGTGGGGGAGGAGGATACAGCCCTTCACAACACCTCAGGCTGAGCAACGTTGTGAACAGGGACATTGGTGACCTTCCTAATCTAGTGGACAACAGGATGTTTTTGTGGTGAAGGTGTGAGACGGGAAGCAGTGACTAGGGTTCTATTCTAGGTTTGCCACTGACTCATTAGCGTAAACAAGTCCCTTAGGGCGAAATTTTCACTGCTGAGCCCTCCTGAACATCAGGCCGTTGAAGCCCGTAGGCAGTGGGAGAGGTGCCTGGGAACAGGCAGCCGGGCTGGAAAATTTTAGCTCCAATTTCTGTGCCATAGTTTCCTCACTTGCAAAATGGGGATAGAGTAGAACCTCAGAGTTACGAACACCTCGGGAATGGAGGTTGTTCGGAACTCTCTGAAACGTTCATCACTCGGAACAAAACGTCATGGTGGTTCTTTCCAAAGTTTAAAACTGATGGTTGACCTTACAGCTTTGAAACTTGACTATGTAGAATAAAAATGCTGCTTTTCCTTTATTTTTTAGTAGTTTACCTTTAACACAATACTGTACTGTATTTGCTTAATTATTATTTGTGTGTGTGTGTGTGTATCTCTGCTGCTGCCTGATTGTGTACTTCCGGTTCCAAATGAGGTGTGTGGTCAGTTTGTAACTCTGGTGTTCGTAACTCTGAGGTTCTACTGTAATTCTCTGCTCCCTTGAGCAGCACCGTGACGTGTAACTCATTCAGCATGTCCAAGCTTGTGGATGGGGTGGGTGACGTGCCCAGTCTTCTTTGGCAATAGCAATCAAACATGGCAGAGTTGCATCCGAAGAAGTGAGGTTTTTACTCACGAAAGCTCATGCCCAAATAAATCTGTTAGTCTTTAAGGTGCCACCAGACTCCTTGTTGTTTATGGCAGTGTTGAACGGCCTGGGTACGTTCTCTACTGGTGCGAGACCGTCTTCGGGTCATGAGCCGCTCTTCCTGTGGGGGAGGTGAGGATACGAGCACAGTGGCGGTGTTGCTGCTTCCTAGCGGAGACTTACAGGATATGTTTACGCTGCATCTGGGAGCCAACCTCCCAGCCCGGGCACACAGACTCATGCTGGTGGAGCTCACAGTCGTGTGCTAAAAATACCTGTGTAGACCGTGCTTTGCCACTGAGACTCTGGCTTCTTGGTGCTGGCTGAGCGGGAAGGTCTATGCGGCTATTTTTAGCATGCTAGAACAAGCCTTGCTAGCATGAGTCCATGCACCTAGGCTAGGAGGCCTGCTCCCAGAGGCGGTGTATGCATACCCACAAACAGCGTCCCTAATTATTTTCACCAAATGACTGCTACCCTGGCACTGGAGTTGGTGTGGTGGGTGTTCTGACTGCCAGGATGTGGATTATTTCTAGGGGAAGGGGTTAAGGGCATGCTGACACCACAGGGCAAATTCTGAAAACTCATCCTCTTTGGAAATGATTCCGTTCATGTGTTACTGATATTCTGCTCTTCGTTTTCCCCTCTCTTGTAAGTGTTTCTTCTTTGATACATGTTTGAGGCCATAAGATCTGCTGTTTAGGGCTTTTCTGGACAGGGAAGAGGACTGGACTAGCCATTCCAGAACTGCTCTCTCTCTTAATCCACAATAACAATGCCTTTGCCACTAGTTAGCTTAATCCACTAATAGAACAGGTATTCCAGGCAATTTCCCCATGTAGATAATCCCTTAGTTCATCTGCTCCTGCTCCTCATTCCCCATGAGCAGTCTGAAGGCTCTGATTGTGGCGTTGTAGTACATTACTGTGGAGGAGTTTAACATTGTACTTCTCCACTTCTGTAGTGGCCGGCCACGAGGGAAGTCAATTCCCACAATATTTCCACAGCTCAGCCAGCACCTAGAAGTCTCCACACTGAAACCAATGCTTCCTGATATTTCTCAACCGGTGTCATTTATAGTAACAGTTCCTAGAAGAGAAAAAAAACCCAAGTGCATGCAGAGAGTTGTGCACCTGACATAAAGAAACATCCCTTTTATGGTCCCACAGTTCTTTTAATCTGAAAATTTTAAATTGCTCAGGGCTGGCAGAATAAAAAGTAGTTCAGCTTCTTGCAGTTAAAGTAGCTTCCTCAGTGCGCCATGCCTTTAGCTGTTTAAAAATCATAACAAGATATGAACAATAAGTGTTTCTATATGACAAGCAGCCATATGTCATCTCTTTTGTTCCATGGAAAACTAAGTAGTACAGGAAATCTTGCAAGAAGTCTAGCTCTGAGATTTGCACGTTGGCACAGTGTGTTCAAGTCAATGTGGTTCTAAGACAGGTTTGGGCACTCATGAAATTCTCTGAGTTTCAACCCTCAAATTAATGACAAATTAACCTCCATGCCCACTTCTGTACCCAGCTGTTTCATGTGAGGCAGTTTCGCTACCCACACGCTGGCTAGATAACAAGTCGCCCTCTGTTTTGCAATCCCCTTCCCTACTCAGGAGTCTTCTGCAATCTGCGTTGTCTCCAGCAAAGGATGAGCTAAAAGGCGAGTGGGTTACTTCATTATAACCTCTGGCTGTGCAATGAGTCAACCCTGTAATTTTGAAATGTGAAACAATAAATTAGGAGGGCACTAGTGAAATTGGGCCGACAACCTGATAATAAAATTACTGGGCATCCTGTCAACTTCAGCTGAGTCATCAAAAGAAGACACCTTCTGCCCGGCTGATAGAACCAAAGGCCACCTTTAGTTCCTATTAGAGTCAACAGCTATGCCTTTTGGTTCACTAAAACTTAAACACTGATTATATTTTATAGCACCACTTTCTTCTCTTAAGAGAAGAGGGGATGGTATCTAGTGGTTAGAGGAAAGGAACTGGGAGTCTCAGCTTTCCCATTAACTGTGTGACTATAGGTAAGACTCTCTGCTTCAGTTTACCCAACTGCTGACTAGTTAATAGGAACAGGGGTTTAAGGAGACTTAAAGTAGTGACAGGTTTCAGAGTAGCAGCCGTGTTAGTCTGTATCAGCAAAAAGAACAGGAGTACTTGTGGCACCTTAGAGACTAACACATTTATTTGAGCATAAGCTTTTGTGGGCAACCCCCATTTTTTCATGTTCTCTGTGTATATATATCTTCCTAGTGTATTTTCCACTGCATGCATCCGATGCAGAGGGTTCTAGCCCACGAAAGCTTATGCCCAAATAAATTTGTTAGTCTCTAAGGTGCCACAAGTACTTCTCATTCTTTTCAAAGTAGTGATATTCCTAGAGGAAAGATGCTATGCAAAATGTCTTCAAATAATCACTTATTGCAATGCACAGTCATTTCACATAGGTGTCAGCTGCTTTCCTTCGTTTGCTCTGAGGTACAAATCTATGGGATGACGGGTGACCCAAACTTTGCCATAAGATGGCCACGCAGTATTCCGGTGCCACACTGTAGCATCCTGCCCACATGTCAGTTTAGGAATCTGTGAACCAGTCTTGCGGGGAAAGCAGCAGATACATGCAAGTCGAGCCTGTCTCCCCCATAGCTGGACTTGACAGTCGTTCTAACTTCACCTCATGGCAAGACTTGGTTCAAAGAAGGCGGACGCCGTTTTGTGGGAGGAAGCCAATCTTTTCAGTGCCTTTGCCCACAAAAAGGTCTCATTTGTCACCAGTTTTCCTTCTCTTGGGCATTTATATTTATCGGCATTCATCACCAGTAAAACTAACCCCATCTCTGTTCTGGGCAAAGAGCTCTGTCCCTTTGTTTGAGAGAGGATGGAATGTTCACACTGAGTCTTAGAAGGAAGGTTTAGAATCACTTCTAATGCCACAAGGAGTTAGTGTCTGGGTATCTTGTTTCCTACTGGTAGGGCAGCAGCTATGTAACTGATATGTGTGGGCAGGGCTTTGGCATGTCCTAAACTTCTGGACAAGAACAAAACCCAAAACCTCTCTTTTTAGAATAAAATCCAAACCCTGAGATCAAATCACATACAGAATTCTACGCCAGTGGCTGGGGCGGGAAACGCTCCTGGTTTATTTGTAATCGGCTCCAATCAAAAATGGTCATGTTTTAAAAGTCAAAGCTTTAGAGCATGGATTCTCTCTCCTTATTTCTAATGCACCCATCATTGTGGTATCTGAGCATCGGCCAATTCAGTGTCAGGTTGAGCGGCTGTGTTGTCTGTACCTTTATGCGGGGAAAGGGACAGGTTATCTCTTGACAAAGGCCCTCGGAGCAGGTGACATGCCCACAAAGACGCAAACACTAGCTAACAAGTAAGATTTTTTTCTTTATGTACATCAGAGGCAGTAAGCCTGCCAAACAGTCCATGGGGCCACTGGACAGCAGAGGTGCTAGAGGAGCACTCAAGGAAGACAAGGCCGCTGCAGAGAAGCTAAATGAATTCTTTGCATCGTTCTTCACTGCAGAAGAGGTGGGGGAGATACCTACATCAGAGATTTTTTTTGGCAGACCAATCTGAAGTCCTGTCACACATCGATGCCTCAATAGAAGAGGTTTTGGAACAAACTGATAAATTAAACAGTAATAAGTTACCAGGACAAGACAGTATTTCGCTAGCGCTCTGGGAGGGATAGCTCAGTGGTTTGAGCATTGGCCTGCTAAGCCCAGGGTTGTGAGCTCAATCCTTGAGGGGGCCATTTAGGGAACTGGGGTAAAAATCTGTCTGGGGATTGGTCCTGCTTTGAGCAGGGGGTTGGACTAGATGACCTCCTGAGATCTCTTCCAACCCTGATATTCTATGAAATTGTGAAACTCCTAACTGTAATGTGTAACCTATCACTGAAACCAGCGTCTACCAGAAGACTTGAAAATAGCTAACATAATGGCAATTTTTAAAGGGCTCCAGAGAAGAGCCTGGCAATTATAGGCAGGTGAGCCTGGCTTCAGTACTGGGCAAAGCGGTAGAAACTATAGTAAAGAACAGAATTACCACATACTTTAGATTAACACAATATGTTGGGGAAGAATCAGCCCGGCTTTTGTAAAGGGAAATCATGCCTCACCAATCTTAGAATTCTCTTATGGTATCAAGAAGCATGTGGAAAAGGATGATCTAGTTCATATATAGTATACTTGGACTTTCAAAAAGCCTTTGAGAGGGTCCCTCACCAAAGGCTGTTTGGGAAACTAAGTTGTCTTGGGATAAGAGGGAAGATCCTCACATGGATCAGTAACTGGTTGAAAGATAAGAAACAAAGGGTAGGAATAAATGGTCAGTTTTCAGAATGGAGAGAGGTAAATAATGGGGTTCCCCCAAGGACCTGTGCTGTTCAACATATTCATTAACGATCAGGAAAAGGGCGTGAACAGTGAAATGGCAAAGTTTGCAGATGATGCAAAATTACTCAAGATCATAGAATCATAGAATCATAGAATATCAGAGTTGGAAGGGACCTCAAGAGGTCATCTAGTCCAACCCCCTGCTCAAAGCAGGACCAATTCCCAGCTAAATCATCCCAGCCAGGGCTTTGTCAAGCCGGGCCTTAAAAACCTCCAAGGAAGGAGACTCCACCACCTCCCTAGGTAACGCATTCCAGTGTTTCACCACCCTCCTAGTGAAATAGTTTTTCCTGATATCCAACCTGGACCTCCCCCACTGCAACTTGAGACCATTGCTCCTTGTTCTGTCATCTGCCACCACTGAGAACAGCCGAGCTCCATCCTCTTTGGAACCCCCCTTCAGGTAGTTGAAGGCTGCTATCAAATCCCCCCTCATTCTTCTCTTCTGGAGACTAAACAATCCCAGTTCTCTCAGCCTCTCCTCATAAGTCATGTGCTCCAGACCCCTAATCATTTTTGTTGCCCTCCGCTGGACTCTTTCCAATTTTTCCACATCCTTCTTGTAGTGTGGGGCCCAAAACTGGACACAGTATTCCAGATGAGGCCTCACCAATGTCGAATAAAGGGGAACGATCACGTTCCTCGATCTGCTGGCAATGCCCCTACTTATACAGCCCAAAATGCCGT
Source organism: Trachemys scripta elegans (assembly GCF_013100865.1). Taxonomy (NCBI): domain Eukaryota; kingdom Metazoa; phylum Chordata; order Testudines; family Emydidae; genus Trachemys; species Trachemys scripta. The sequence goes on from NC_048306.1 coordinate 99,772,637, forward strand.
TAGCCTTCTTGGCAACAAGAGCACACTGTTGACTCATATCCAGCTTCTCGTCCACTGTGACCCCTAGGTCCTTTTCAGCAGAACTGCTACCTAGCCATTCGGTCCCTAGTCTGTAGCAGTGCATGGGATTCTTCCGTCCTAAGTGCAGGACTCTGCACTTGTCCTTGTTGAACCTCATCAGGTTTTTTTCTGCCCAATCCTCTAATTTGTCTAGGTCCCTCTGTATCCGATCCCTACCCTCTAGTGTATCTACCACGCCTCCTAGTTTAGTGTCATCTGCAAACTTGCTGAGAGTGCAGTCCACACCATCCTCCAGATCATTAATAAAGATATTAAACAAAACCGGCCCCAGGACCGACCCTTGGGGCACTCCACTTGAAACCGGCTGCCAACTAGACATGGAGCCATTGATCACTACCCGTTGAGCCCGACGATCTAGCCAGCTTTCTATCCACCTTACAGTCCATTCATCCAGCCCATACTTCTTTAACTTGGTGGCAAGAATACTGTGGGAGACCGTATCAAAAGCTTTGCTAAAGTCAAGAAATAACACATCCACTGCTTTCCCCTCATCCACAGAGCCAGTTATCTCATCATAGAAGGCAATTAGGTTAGTCAGGCACGACTTCCCCTTCGTGAATCCATGCTGACTGTTCCTGATCACTTTCCTCTCCTCTAAATGTTTCATAATTGATTCCTTGAGGACCTGCTCCATAATTTTTCCAGGGACTGAGGTGAGGCTGACTGGCCTGTAGTTCCCCGGATCCTCCTTCTTCCCTTTTTTAAAGATGGGCACTACATTAGCCTTTTTCCAGTCATCTGGGACCTCCCCCGATCGCCATGAGTTTTCAAAAATAATGGCTAATGGCTCTGCAATCTCACCCACCAACTCCTTTAGCACCCTCGGATGCAGCGCATCCGGCCCCATGGACTTGTGCACGTCCAGTTTTTCTAAATAGTCCCGAACCACTTCTTTCTCCACAGAGGGCTGGTCACCTTCTCCCCATGCTGTACTGCCCAGTGCAGCAATCTGGGAGCTGACCTTGTGCGTGAAGACAGAGGCAAAAAAATCATTGAGTACATTAGCTTTTTCCACATCGTCGGTCACTAGGTTGCCTCCCTCATTCAGTAAGGGGCCCACACTTTCCTTGATTTTCTTCTTGTTGCTAACATACCTGAAGAAACCTTTCTTGTTACTCTTAACATCTCTTGCTAACTGCAACTCCAAGTGTGATTTGGCCTTCCTGATTTCACTCCTGCACGCCTGAGCAATATTTTTATACTCCTCCCTGGTCATTTGTCCAATCTTCCACTTCTTATAAGCCTCTTTTTTGCATTTAAGATCAGCAAGGATTTCACTGTTTAGCCAAGCTGGTCGCCTGCCATATTTACTATTCTTTCTACACATCGGGATGGTTTGTTCCTGCAACCTCAATAAGGATTCTTTAAAATACAGCCAGCTCTCCTGGACCCCTTTGCCCTTCATGTTATTCTCCCAGGGGATCCTGCCCATCTGTTCCCTGAGGGAGTCAAAGTCTGCTTTTCTGAAGTCCAGGGTCCATATTCTGCTGCTCTCCTTTCTTCCTTGTGTCAGGATCCTGAACTCGACCATCTCATGGTCACTGCCTCCCAGGTTCCCATCCACTTTTGCTTCCCCTACTAGTTCTTCCCTGTTTGTGAGCAGCAGGTCAAGAAAAGCTTTGCCCCTAGTTGGTTCCTCCAGCACTTGCACCAGGAAATTGTCCCCTACGCTTTCCAAAAATTTCCTGGATTGCCTGTGCACCGCTGTATTGCTCTCCCAGCAGATATCAGGGTGATTAAAGTCTCCCATGAGAACCAGGGCCTGTGATCTAGCAACTTCTGCTAGTTGCCAGAAGAAAGCCTCGTCCACCTCATCCCCCTGGTCTGGTGGTCTATAGCAGACTCCAACCACGACATCACCCTTGTTGCTCACACTTCTCAACTTTATCCAGAGACTCTCAGGTTTTTCTGCAGTATCATACCGGAGCTCTGAGCAGTCATACTCCTCTCTTACATACAACGCAACTCCCCCACCTTTTCTGCCCTGCCTGTCCTTCCTGAACAGTTTATATCCATCCATGACAGTACTCCAGTCATGTGAGTTATCCCACCAAGTTTCTGTTATTCCAATCACATCATAGATAAGACAGTTAAGACCAACGCTGACGGCGAAGAGTTACAAAGGGATCTCACTAAACTGTGCAGCAACGAAACGGCTGATGAAATTCAGTGTTGATAAGTGCAAATAATACATGTTGGAAAAAATAATCCCAACTCTGGATATATAATAATGGGTTCTAACATAGCTGTAACCGCTCAAGAAAGAGACTGTGGAGTTGTCATGGATAAGGCTACGTTTTAGTCACGGGTATTTTTAGTAAAAGTCACGGACAGATCGTGGGCAATTCACGGCCTGTGACCTGTCCATGACTTTTACAACATACCCCTGACTAAAACTTGGCGGGGGGGGGGCTGCCCAGGGGGGACATGGCGGGTGTGGTGGGGCGCTGCCCAGGGTGGAGCCGCGGGTGCTTGGGGAAGGGTTGCGTCCCTGGGGGGACACCATGGGTGCTTTGGGGAGGGGGGTTGGCAAGGTTGGGGCAGGTTCCCTACCAGGCTCCTGGGAAGTGGCGAGCTCCAACTCCTAGCTCCGTGTGCTGCCTCCGCCCTGCCCCAAGCCCCGGTTCTGCAGCTCCCATTGGCTGGGAACCACAGCCAATGGGAGTTGCGGGGGCGGTGCTTGCAGGCGGAGTCAGCAGGTGGAGCTAGGAGCTGAGGGAGGGGAGTTCCTGTCGCCCTTCCGGGGAGCCGCCCCACTAAGCACCACCCACACTCCATCCCGAGGCCCTCACCCCAAACTCCTGCTGCTAGAGGGAGTGGGGGCCCAAGACGGCCCCAGCAGCAGCCAGTGCGACAGGCCCAGGGGTTGCCCGAGCTGCTCAGGCACCTCCTGGGCCAGCTACACGGGCCGCTGCAGAAGTCACGGAGGTCACGGAAAGTCACGGAATCCGTGACAAACACAGAGCCTTAGTCGTGGATAATTCTCTGAAAACTTCAGCTCAGGCACAACAGCAGTTAAAAAGGCTTAACTGAATTTCAGGAACCATGAGGAAAAGGCTCTGTAGGTAGAGGGATAGCTCAGTGGTTTGAGCATTGGCCTGCTCAACCCAGGGTTGTGAGTTCAATCCTTGAGGAGGCCACTTAGGGTTCTGGGGCAAAATCAGTACTTGGTCCTGCTAGTGAAGGCCGGGGGCTGGACTTGATGACCTTCAAGGTCCCTTCCAGTTCTAGGAGATAGGATATCTCCATTAATTTAATGTAATAAGATAGAAAATATCATACCACTGTATAAACCCACAGTGCACCCACACCCATTTCTGGTCACCCCATTTCAAAAGGGATATAGAGGAGTTGGACGATGTTCAGAGAAGGGTAACAAAGATGAACAAGAATATGGAACCGCTTCCATACGAGTAGAGACTAAAACGATTAGGGACTGTCCAGCTTAGAAAAGAGACGACTAAGGGGGGGGGGGGGCATAGGATAGAGGTCTATAAAATCATGACTGGTGCGAGGAGAAAGTGACTAGAGAAGTGTTATTTACCCTTTCCAGCAAAACAAAAACCAGGGGTCACCTAAAGAGATTAACAGGCAGCACATTGAATATAAACAAGAGGAAGCACTTCCACACAATGCACAGTTAACCTGTGGAACTCATCGTCTTGGGATGTTGTGATGGCCAAAAGTAAAAATGGGTTCAAAAAAGAGCTTGGTAAGTTCAGAGGATAGGTCCATCAATGAGGATAGTAGCCAAGATGGTCAGAGATGTAACCCCATGCTCGGAGCAACTCTGGACCTCTTACTGCCAGAATCCGGGAGGGAAAGAGGGGGGAATCTCTCCAAAATTACCCTGTGTACGCTCCCCCTGAAGCGCTGGTACCGGTCACCTTTGGAGCCAGGATACTGGGCTAGCTGGCCCATTGGTCTGACCCAGTATGGTAGTTCTTATGTTCTTGATAGATGAATAGCTGTTCTAGCAGACACACCTATAGAGAGAAAAGAACGAGAAGTACTTGTGGCACCTTAGAGACTAACAAATTTATTTGAGCATAAGCTTTTGTGGGCTAGAACCCACTGCATCGGATGCATGCAGTGGAAAATACAGTAGGAAGATATATATACACACAGAGGACATGAAAAAATGGGTATTGCCATACCAACTATAACGAGAGTAATCAGTTAAGGTGAGATATTATCAGCAGGAGAAAAAAAACGTTTGTAGTGATAATCAGGATGGCCCATTTCCAACAGTTGACAAGAAGGTGTGAGTAACAGAGGGGAAGGGGGGAAATTAGCATGGGGAAATAGGTTTTACTTTGTGTAATGACCCATCCACTCCCAGTCTTTATTTAAGCCTAATTTAATGGTATCAAGTTTGCAAATTAATTCCAATTCTGCAGTTTCTCGTTGGAGTGTGTTTTTGAAGGTTTCTTGCTGGAGTATTGCGACGTTGAGGTCTGTAATTGAGTGACAAGGAGGTTGAAGTGTTCTCCGACTGGTTTTTGAATGTTATAATTCTTGACGTCTGATTTGTGTCCATTTATTCTTTTGCATAGAGACTGTCCGGTTTGGCCAATGTACATGGCAGAGGGGCATTGCTGGCACATGATGGCATATACCACATTGGTAGATGTGCAGGTGAATGAGCCCCTGATGGTGTGGCTGATGTGATTAGGTCCTATGATGGTGTCCCCTGAATAGATATTTGGACAGAGTTGGCAACGGGCTTTGTTGCAAGGATAGGTTCCTGGGTTAGTGTTTTTGTTGTGTGGTGTGTGGTTGCTGGTGAGTATTTGCTTCAGGTTAGGGGGCTGTCTGTAAGCGAGGACTGGCCTGTCTCCCAAGGTCTGTGAGAGTGAGGGATCGTCCTTCAGGATAGGTTGTAGATCGTTGATGATGCGCTGGAGAGGTTTTGGTTGGGGGCTGAAGGTGACGGCTAGTGGTGTTGTTACTTTCTTTGTTGGGCCTGTCCTGTAGTAGGTGACTTCTGGGTACTCTTCTGGCTCTGTCAATCTGTTTCTTCACTTCAGCAGGTGGGTATTGTAGTTGTAAGAACGTTTGATAGAGATCTTGTAGGTGTTTGCCCCTGTCTGAGGGGTTGGAGCAAAAACCTGACACCTACAGAGGTGTCATTTGGTCCAGGATGATAGATTGGTGGTCAGTGACTCTTTATGTCCCAATTTCCTTATGTCCAGGGCCAGCTCCAGGCAGATGCCTCTTGGGGCAGCCAAGGGGAAGGGGCGGCACGTCGGGCTCTTCGGCAGCAATTCGGCAGCAGATCCGTCGGTACCTCTTGGAGGGTAGGACCTGCCGCCGAATTGCTACCAAAGAAGAAAGCGGCACGGTGGAGCTGCCACCAATCACGATCGCGGCTTTTTCTTTTTTTTTTCGCCGCTTGGGGTGGCAAAAACCCTGGAGCCGGCCCTGCTTATGTCCTGATGCTTCCCTGTCTGTTCACCACTCTGATAGGCTTTGCTTGTCGTTCTTGTGCTCCCATCTTAAGTGTACCCTTTGCCAGAGGCTGGCTGCGAAAGTGATGGATACTGAAGACTGAGACAGTCAGGGACAGATACTAGCTGTATTGAACATGGCCAGTTTGATCTGGGATGGGACATGTAACTTATTCTAACTTTTAGAGATTGGAAAGATGACCTAATAGACCCGCTTCAGCCCATTTCTAGGGCACGCCTCTTGATGCTCACTTCCATGCTGTTTATTCAGTGCAACACATCGGTGATTAAAACAAAATTGTTCTGCAAAGGTACATATTGTAGCTAAGAAACACTGAACGTTTTCTTCTCGCTGTGCATTGGATGGTGAACAAAAACATAAATGCCAATAGAGCAGACAGTAGGTTCAGAAGCAAATCTCGCTGTTGAAGTGCAAATGTGACTGCAAGTGCTGGAGCTGCCGCTGCATGAATGCAGTTAGTCTTCCCAGTGCAATCCCATAATACTCTTGCTTAACCTTCACGGGCAGCGCAGGCCACTGGGTCTCTCACCTAGCGATCCACCCATGTCCTGGTTTCGTGCGGGCCTGGGGACAGCTGGACAAGTATTCATCCTGTCCTCATATCCTGTGACAGTCAGGTCCTAGAGCATCCAAGGTGATGCAGTGCCTGGCCCCCCATCTGGCGCCTCCAAAGGAGGAAGAAAGGGCACATAGACCATGCAAAATACAACTTTTTGACCATCCAAATGATCTCTTTATTTAATATAAAAATGCCAAGGACAATGCAGTCTCCTTAGTCAGCAGCCACTGCACATGCGCAGATGCTGGGAATGCATCTCTCACTCTCACCCTAGCGTGTTTGTGAACTTCCGAGGCGCTCGGTTACTGTCGTAATGAGGGTCGTGATTGAGAGGGCCACCATGTTCCAGGCATCTCGTGTATTCCTGAGGTTTGAAAGAGAAAGGGACACCAGTTCAGAAACACAAGAAGACTCACTTCCTACCACCACGTATATCGCAGATCACCACCCGCCTCACTGCCATAAACCAAGTAGATCCTGTTTCCTCCAGCCCTAACCCTCTGCATTAGTTGCGGGTGTGACGTTGCAGTCTATAGGATTTTATAAAAATTTGATAATGAGTGAATACAATGTAACTGGAATATGCTTCATGCAAAAGGTCTCTTGTAAGGTATCATTACAAAGCTTATTGTCTACTGAGGGTGGTCATCCTATTTGTATCAAGGTATCACTCTTGTATCTGAAACTAGAAATATGACATATAACTCTGAGGGCCTATTGTAATTATGCAAAGGGTGGGCCATTAGTGGTGGTTTGGAATCTTAATGGCTCCCATCAACCAGGACAATTGACTGGATGGCTCTGTTTGCAGGCAGGCCTTCCTGTCAGTCAGGCTGGGAGGAATGACGGCTTGGGGGTCTTACAGTGACATGTGATCATGTCACCTGAACTGGAATCCATCTTTAACCTGGTACTTTTCCACTGAGCGGGGGGTGGAACCCAGAGGGACAAAGGATTCCCGCTTTATGCAAAAGATATATAAAGGGGTGGAACAGAACAAAAGGGGAGGAGAGGAGCCATCATGAAGAATCCCCTAGCTACCACCTGAGCTGGAACAAGAGCTGTACCAGGGGAAAGAATTGTGTCCAGGCCTGGAAGGTGTCCAGTCTGAGGAAAACACTTACTGAAGCATCTCTGAGGGTGAGATTATCTGTATTCAGTTTGATTAGACATAGATTTGCGCATTTTATTTTATTTTGCCTGGTGACTTATTTTGTTCTGTCTGTTTCTACTTGGAACCACTTAAATCCTACTGTCTGTATTTAATAAAATCACTTTTTACTTATTAATTAACTCAGAGTATGTGTTAATACCTGGGGGAACAAACAGCTGTGCATATCTCTCTATCAGTGTTATAGAGGGCAAACAATTTGAGTTTACCCTGTATACATTTTATACAGGGTAAAACGGATTTATTTGAGTTTAGACCCCATTGGAAGTTGGGCATCTAAGTGTTAAAGACAGGAACACTTCTGTGAGCTGCTTTCAGGTAAACCTGCAGCTTTGGGGCAAGTAATTCAGACCCTGGGTCTTCGTTGGAGCAGACGGGAATGTCTGGCTCAGCAAGACAGGGTGCTGGGGTCCCAAGCTGGCAGGGAAAACAGGGGTAGAAGTAGTCTTGGCACATCAGGTGGCAGCTCCCAGGGAGTTTCTGTGATTCAACCCGTCACAGCGGGAGGGGGATGGAGAATTTCCTGTGCCACATGAAAGGGTCTGTAGTGATGTTCTTACCCTGGGGTCAGGTGACAACTCCTCTCTCTGGATCCTAGAGGGATCCAAGAGAGAAGGAAACTGCTACAAAACACAGCATGAAACAAGGGCAGAAGAAGTTACACAACAGTGATTGAATAAGTGACAATAAAACCATGCTCCTTAATCTCAAACAGTGGCACTCAACGGTTCTTCCTTCCTTCCTTCAAAGTCAACCTGGAAGTGAATCAGAGGAAGGCTAACTTTCTCTGCCATGGTGTGTGTTAAAGCATAACAGGGTGTAGCCCTTCCCACGCACAGATTCTTGGGAAGGACAGAGCCATTTGAAGGAAGCAATGGAGCAAACCAAAAATGGGAACAGGTGCAAACACGTTCTATTGTGTACCCTCTCTGGAGAGCTGAACCACAAATAGTGGGGCAGGTGTGCTAAACCCCAGGCCACACAATGGCTGCAGGGAGTTCTGTGTGGACGCAGTGTGATGAGTCCACCCTGCCGGCATGGTCTGCTTGGACATGCCGCAGTGTTGCAACATGCACCAGTTTTGTTGCACCGGTGCAATTATTCTAGTGTAAACAAGCATTGGGAGTAAAAGGAGTTTCCATGGTGATTGTCTTTCACCTCCTTACAGAGACTGCGGTCCAGGGCATTTTGTGTGGGGTCTTTTCAGTGTGAGGTAGACCCCCATCCACTCGGAATTGGGCTGAGCCCACTAACTTGCTTCACTAAGTGAACTGGGCCACATTCTAACTGGCCAACCAAAGCTAAAACTTCTGTAATCCCGTTGACAACCCCGAGCCATTCAAAACCCTGCTAATTACTGTTCCTAACCTCCTCCGGTGCCCTATGGATGCTTAGTAGCTGTTCAGAACAGCACCACCTGCAAATTCTACCTGGGTGGTGCACAGATAGCATGGTGATGAGCTGCCAGGCTCAAGAATGAGTTACGAGATGCTGATCTTATCGCCAATCTCTCCAAAATAACCTTCTCCCAAGGGAGAGAAGAATGGAGAGATGGAGACTGCAGATGCTTTGTCCAATTGAGCAAGTGTGTAATGTGATATTGCTAGTTGGCATTTGGAGAACAGTGATACAGGGAAAATCGGGGGAGGATGTTGCAACCTACTTTATGCTGGTAGTGGAAGAAGTTGCGAAAAAGCCCTAGGAGAAAATAATAAAGGGTGTAGTTGGAGAGAGCACTGAATTCAGAAGCCTTTGCATAACATATAGCCAACACGCACAAAGACCAGGTGCTTCCGTGCTGTCTTTCCCATGTGTTTGTGACTCACGGGCCAAATTTAAAAGGGATATAGAACTGTCTGCTAATTATGTAGTTATGCAAAACAGGGTGATATATAAGGAGCAACCAGTTCATTCTTCTGGTTGTATTCTGATCAGCTGCTGCATTCAGGAAGGGATTTTCCTCCTGGTCCTTTTTTGTATAGAATTGCACAGCTAGGAGCAATGTAATGGCTTTGGGGCTCCCTTTGAAGAACAAGGCATCTGCAACTGTCAAGGCAGGAGACAGGACTACATGGTCCAATAGTCATATCTCAGTCTGGCTGGTTTTCTCCCACGTAAAACTGTCCTTTATAGTATGCAGGCTGTAAATGGACCAGTGTATGAATATTTTAGGTTCTTTCTCCATGTTGTTTTGCCTAAAATAGAAAACAGCTTTTGCTTTTTTTATTCAATGCCAAACCTGGGCATACCATGGGGACACCAGAAGCTCCAGCAGCAGAATGAAAGAGGCTGAATCAGCATTGCTCTTGTCGAAAAGAAAATATATTTACTACTCCTTTTGGGTGTTTTGTAGGCTGAATTAAGAGCAGCCGTTCCCCAGCCTCCAGAACGATCTCCTCTTAATTGGCTCCGCTGACTGTTCAGCCTGTCCCCAATATCTCAATCTTTGACCAATGTAGCTGCTCCTCTGAGCTGTCTGAAATTTCTGAGCTTGTTTTATTTTTGACAGGGAAATCTTGCTGACAGGATGTTCTTGGGTTCTGAGAGCACTTCTCGGGCCCATGAAACCTCACAGCACATTTTGCGTAGCATTTTGCCTGGTCTTCCGTCCCCACCCCACCCCCCAAAAATCAGCATCATGTTGATTCAGCGCTGTGTGATGGTGTTGCATCATGAAACACTGATGAGACGTTAAGATGTGGTGACACCATGAGAATGGTGTAGAGAGGAATAAACCAACGTAGAAGTCCTAACTCTAAGAGGAGCTTCTCCGTGGCTTCGTAGCATTACTAGACCACCCACTATCTCGTTTTTGATTCAGCCTTTTGAGGTCACCTAGCATCCAGTTGTCTTTTTATAAACTGAATTGGCTTCCCATCTTTGAGTTATAGCTAACTTGAATTGCCATGTCACTTTCCTTGCCTAGTAAAATTTCTGTTCTTTGGAAAGAAGACAGGTAGAAATGCAAACTACTATTTCTTGTCATGCTGAAAAGACGCTAGGTGGCTTTCCTACAGAAATGAGGCACAGTCTCTTTTGCGAGGCACTTTAGGAAGATCGGGGTTACAATATGCAGAGTGGCCAAGGTGTTGCCTGGCTGAGTCTTGGTCTAGCCATTATAAATCAGCTAGATTCCTTGCAGACAGCACAGTCTTCCAGGCAGTCTTCAGGAAGGATTTAAAGGTGGAGAGGGTAGCAGCTGTGTGGATGAGCTCAGGAAGGGGGCAGCACAAGGGAAGGCCTGGAGACGTTTGTGAAAAGGGGCATGTATAAAAATGCTGCAACTCTGAGAATGAAGAGGCAGGATTTGGCCACTTGTGGATGTTATGGATAACTATGCCAGAAAGGAGACTTCCTATATTCACTTGACATTAGCCATCTACATACGGTGCCCCATTTCTGACCTCCGCTCCTGCTGTCTGCGCAGTTTTACAGCTACACGTAGCTCCCAAGTGCTCAGAACTGAGAGTCCCTGCAATATTTTGACATAATGTATTCATTTTAACAGCTTCACTACACGAACTATGTGCAGTTCTATGGGGAAAGAAAGGCCATTTTTCAAAGACTTCTGCTCAGACAATAAAAAGGGTTAAAACAGATTAGTGGAAATACAGCGGGGACTAAGCGTGCTGCTCCTGTTATATTTGCCTGACATTGCTAGGAATCTTGCATAACTTTGCTTTCTTTGCTCGTCACCATAAGTTGTTTCACTTCTTTATCAAAAGTTCTAGCAGATCTCACGTGAATAACTCCAGCCTAATGGGGCACTAGCAAATCATTAACGGATTGTTCTTTAGTTTGTTTCTACACTATCATAGAATTCTTTGATACTTTCCAGTCAACGTAATGACCGAGGTACCCGCCACAAAGATTTCACACTCTAATTTAGACTTGACGCAGGAAAGAGAAGGTAATAACTAGTGGGTAGTGGATGGGAATGTGAGGGTTACCCCAGTGAGAGGTCATGAACTGAGATTTTTATGTGCACATCATGTTAGATCTTCTACCACATGTATGGTGGTTTCTTGAACATCCATGCAGAGCAAAGAGCGCTTTGGCTTTTAATGAGAGATTCTGCCCTGAAAAGTGACTGCACGGTTGGCATAGTGGGTTTCTGTGACTTCTGTGCTCTGTTTTCAAGTGTAACGATGTTTTTTTGTTGGGCCTGCAAATTCTGCCTCAGATCTCGGTGTCAAGCTGGGTTTATCCTCCCCATGCATCATCACTGCTTAAGTCTTGCCCTACACACAAGCTTACATTGGTTTAGTTAAACTGGTTTGGTGCAAAGCTCTGTGTGGACACTCTTATTTTGGTTTCAGAATGGCTTACTACTGTTTAGTTTTAAACCAGTTTAAACTGAAATAAGCCTGGTTGAAACTAAAGAAAGAGGGTCCACGTGAAAGGGGGTCCCCTAGAAAGAGGGAGTCTTTTTCACTGGTCTAACTAGATATGTTTGAAATTGCACCTTAAGTTAAACAAATGAAACTCTGTGTGACGGGGTTCCTGGGGTGCAACCTGAACTGTGGGACAGCTGAGCCCTCTGTCCCACCAACCTGGGGTATCCCTCTCATTCTGTGAAAAGCTCCAAACCTCTGGCAGGTCTTGCACTTAGACACCCACAGGCAGGGATGCACCCAAATGAGTTACATGAATGCTTCTCTCAGCCACTCACGAACCAACAATAGAGAGGCTCCAGCCAATTCCCCCCAGCCTTGCACCCCAGAGCTGTACCGGCCTGCCCTGGTCAGAAGCCTGAGCAGTGTAAGTTCATTAAGTTCAGCACTTCTACAAAGGGAAGTGAATGTTCACCAGCCTTTGTACCCTGAGCCGATTTCCCAAGCACTTCAATCAAATCACACTGTTTTAGGTAAAATATAAAACAGATTTATTAACTGCACAAAGATCGATTTTAAATGATTATAAGTAGTGAGCATAGAGATCAAAGTTGGTTACCTGAGAAAGAAAATAAATTCACAGTCTAAGGTCTATAAACTAGACAGGATTTGAATCAAGCAGCGTCTCACCCTGACAGTACAAGCAGGTCACAGATCTTTCAGACCCTTCACCCTCTCCTGCACCCTAACCCCCTGCCCCAACCCAGAGCCCGCACCCAAACTCTCTCCCAGAGCTCCTCCTGCACTCCAACCCCCTGCCCCATCCCAGAGCCCGTACCCCAAACTCCCTCCCAGAGCTCCTCCTGTACTCCAACCCTCTGCCCCATCCCAGAGCCTGCACCCCAAACTCCCTCCCACAGTCTTGGGCAGGTGGGAGGGAGGGGGACTTGGACCCATTCTGGGCACCACCAAAAATTATACAAACCTGCCGCCCCTGAACGAGATCTATTCCGAGCCTTTGCCTTTGCCAGGGTTATACAGGAATAGTAAGAACACAGGCCTGGTTTTTATTAGAGAAGTAGCACCGTGGTTTGATTGATCTACGTACGCCAGTGCTAATCTCTAAATTAGAAGCTAACTAGTTTAAGCCTCATTTAATTCAGTTTAGTGTAATTTAGTAATTAAGCAATTGGACTTTTAATACTGGTTCCTACTGAGTAACTGTGGGCAAATCACCTAAGCTAGTGATGCTTTTCTTACTCATCTGTAAAATAAAGGTAACAGTATTTTCCCATGTCTCAGGCCTGTTGAGGCCTAACTAATAATTGTAAACTGACAAGTATGAAGGTTATTCCTAAGGAAGACGTAAGACAAGAACTTGAGTCCTCATGGCCCCAGCCTGTGTTAAGTCCTTGTGGCCGTGTGGACTTTGTTGCTGGCAGATCTCTGCTTTAGCTAAGGTTTGTACCAAGAGGCCAAGCAAGTAGAGCCGGTTGGCAAATTTCGGACAGAACAGTGCTCCATTGGCAAACACTGATCCAACAAAACGGAAAGGTTTTGCAGGATCGTATTGGTGGTGGTGACGTCTCTGATGGAGACATTACCCGATTGCTTAGTTTTCACGTTATCCTTTCAATTGCGCTGCTGTCACACGTTGTTGCTTCTGTAGGCAGAGCAAACTGCATACATCAGGGACTCCCTCTGTTCCCCACCACGAGTTCCCGTGTGCAGGCTTCCCATTCCCCTCTACTTGAGGGGCTCGCTATAACCTCCATTCCTCCCTCATGCCAGGGGTTCTGTGTGCCCCCTCTGCCCCAGGCCCCCAGGCCAGGAGCTCTGTGGTACCCCCCACTGCCCCCAGCCCCCCATGCCAGGAGCTCTGTGGTACCCCCCCACTGCCCCCAGCCCCCCATGCCAGGAGCTCTGTGGTAGCCCCACTGCCCCCAGTCCCCCATGCCAAGAGTTCTGTGGTGCCCCCCCCCCATTATATAACTAATAGAAACTATAATGAAGCATTTGGATGAAGTCCTTTCTAGATTTCTGAAATGACCTTTTGGGGGGAAATTTCCAAGGTTCTACTTTTTGCCCCAAATGGGGAGGAAAAGAAATTTTGAAATGTCCATTTCCCACAGGACGGACATGCTGAGATTCTATTAGCTCTACCTGCAAGTCAAGATCAGCTTACCTACCGCACATGCATTGGTGCATCCATTATAACAACCCCCATGCAAAGAACGTGTGACAATGTTAGGCTTTAAAAGGGATGTCAGAACAATTCTTGACAGATTCTCCCAAAGGAAACAAGGTCAGAGAAACCCAGCATGCAGGGCTGTTCTCAGGAGATGCCTCAGCCGGAGTCCAAGGGAACTGAATGTCGAGACATAACATTATTAAATGAGAGGTTATATAACAAGACTTATAGCGAGGAAGCTCTTTGGTTCTACTAACAAAATCCTGCATTACTGACACGGCCGGTCTCTAAAGAAAACAAGGAATAAAGAAAAGAATGTTTTTATCCTCCCCCTAGCTTAAATCCCCTGCCATTTTGAGATGTGTTTTCCCATACATAACACCATCTCTGGCTGGTAGAACTACAGTTATAAAGCAAGCAAACAAGGGAGTAATCTCTAAAATTACATCACAGAATGTTCAGCCTGATTGTTTTAAAACCTCAGTGGTGTTAGTTACAGCTTTGAACCACCTACATTTTTGTGTCTGAAGAATTTTATTCCAGGGTCAGGAGGGGTTTCTATTACCGAGAGATCATTCCCACATATCAAGCTCTGAGATTTGCCCCTCAAAGGCCCCTGTGCAATAAAGATGGTTAGGAACCAGCTCCCCTGATCCGAATGCCCCCAAACTTTGGGAAAGCTCCTAACGGGACCAAACATTGCCCCTGTCCCCTATTTTTAAAATGGGGACAATACTACTTCCCAGGGTGCTGTGAGGATAAATACATTACACATATTGTAAAGCATTTTGAGATCTACTGATGTAAAGCACTTATATAAGAAATAGGCATTATTAATTATTATTTAAGAGTCTCTCTTCATAACCCATAAGGTAGTGCATCAACCTGAAATGGATTTAATTAGAAGTTGGGATGGGTTTTCATCACTTTCCTCCTTTCCACTGTTAAAACGCTGAGGTTTTTCTCATGCGATCAGTGGATGTTGGAAATGCCATGTATCACAAATGGAATACTTTTATTCAAAGGGGGGGAAAGGGGAAGAGTAAATTTAGGTATAAATATTTAATCCAGCAGTCCCCAAACTTTTGAGAATTGCCCCCCTTACTCATGTCTGCACCCCGAGCAGAGCCGGGGCTGGGAGCGGGGCTGTGGCTCCAGGGGGGAAGGATATGTGGACTGGGGTAAGGAGGTGAAGGCTGGGGCCAGGAACAGAGCCGCAGACAGTGGCTGAGGCTGGCATGGGGCAAGGAGCGGAGCCACATCGAGGCTGGGGATGGGCCAGGTGCGGGGCTGGGAGCCAGGGACGCAGCTGGGGGTGGGACCAGAGCAGAGCTCAGGGCGGGAGGGGTGTATGGCACTCCCTCCTCATCCCCCCATTCACCTCCCGTGAGGGCTAGCCTGGGCCGCCACGTCCCCCCAGATGTTCATCCATACCCCCCTAGAGGGATGCGCCCCACGCTTTGGGGGCCTCTGATCTAATCTATCGTTTTGATCTCTCACTTGTGATTGTGGCAGTTGAGTGCCTGATGTCAGGGAGAGAATGCTTTGCACTTCCAATACACTTTTCAAGCTGTACTGGACTTCTATGGTGCATAGTCTCCCCACAGTATTGCAACAGGATGGTGATGATGCTTCATCGTGTCGTGGGCCAACATCCTCCCATAAATGTCATGATGGGTTGATGCAGTGTTGTTGTAACCCTGTCAGCCCCAGGATATTAGAGGAACAAGGTGGGTGATCTTTTATAGGACCAGCTTCTGTTGGTGAGAGAGACAAGCTTTTGAAAGCCCAATAAAAGATATAGACTAAAATTGGAATGATACAGAGAAGATTAGCATGGCCCCTGTGCAAGGATGAGACAGAAATTTGTGAAGTGCTATCACCCTGTGTCTCTATGATGGGTTGATGTCATTTTTGCCTCCAAAGAGCAAATGGGAAAAATGGTGGCCCCTCTTGGTCTTTCCAGCTAAACAGGCCAAATTATGCCTGGCCCTGCATTGGGTGCTCAAAAGAGGGAAGAGAGGGCATGCAAGAGTCCCTTATCCTCCAACAGACCAGCACATAGGACGTAGGGTTCAGGTGCTGAGGCGTACAGGTGTAGCAAGTCATGCTTTTACACTGGGGATCTCCACAGCTAACAGCATGAGCTGCTGTAATTTGAACTAAAGGGCCAGGGCTCCTCAGCTGGGCCTGTAACAGACTCCTATCATAGATTCATAGATTCCAAGGCCAAAAGGGACCATTGTGATCATCGAGTCTGACCTCCTGCAGAACACGGGCCATAGGACTTCCTGAACTAATTCTAAAGCAGACCTTTCAGAAAAACATCCAATCTTGATTTTAAAATTCTCAGTTATGGAGGACCCACCATATCCCTTGGTAAATTGTTCCAAGGACTGTCAAAAGGTTGTGCCGTATTTTTAGTTTGAGTTTGTCTTGCTTCAACTTGTAGCCATTGGCTCTTGTTAGACCTTTGTCTGCTAAGACCGAAGAGCTAGGGTGACCAGACAGCAAATGTAAAAAATTGGGACGGGGATGGGGGTTGATATGAGCCTATATAAGGAAAAGACCCAAAAATCGGGACTGTCCCTATAAAATCGGGACATCTGGTCACCCTGTGAAGAGCCCATCATCAGGTTTTCTTCCCTATGTAGGTACTTAGACTGTGATCAAGTCATCCCTTACTCTTCTTTTTGTAGAACTAAATAAATGGAGCTCCTTGACTCTATCTCTGTAAGGCATATTTGCACCTGTGGAATGGGCACAGAAGTGGACCTGTAACCCACACGGAACAGTGGGTTACACAAGGTGTATGTGTGGGAGACCAGTGTGGCCTGGAGTGCAAGCAGCTGTAAAGATGAGTGCAGACCACAGCTTTCCAATGGGTGTTGCAAGAGGCATGGCATACACTGGTCTCTTCTGGGGTCCAAGCAGGCATTAGGGCTTCCACAGTCATCCTGCCTCCTTTTGTTCCTCTCCCGAGCACAGTGATCCCTCCTCCTCCAGTGAATGTATCCATCATGTCACCCCTTAGCTCACTGACCAGGCCAGACAGATGGAATTCCTTTGAGATGAGGAACAAAGAGGTAACAGAGTATGATTCTGTTGGTTGCAAACGCCTGATGCTCTCAGCTGCAATTAATGAGTGTCTCAGCTTTTCCTCCTTTACAGGGAGGGAAAGATGGTTTCCCTTTACTCTTGCATGTGAATTCTGTTGAAATGGCTCTTAACCACAGCTTCACCACGTTATCTGAAGGGGGCAAGATCCCAGAGAAGGAGAGGAATATTTCAGGGTGGTTTCAAAAGGTGGTTGAACTAGGAGAAACCACGTAAAATTTACAAGGAAATTTTCAGACGAATGTCATAAAATAATTGACAGCTCTTAGATTATAGAATGATCTCCCTTGGGAGAAGATAGAAGCCCCATCACTTGAGCCATTTAATCCTAGACGAGGCAAAGCACTGAGAATATACTGTAGCAAGATGGATAAAAATTGATTTAAATTAAAGACAGGTTTTTTTATTTAAATTAAATACAGGTTTATTTTTTAAAACATAAACCTATTTATAATTTAATTTTGAAATTGGCAACCTATATTAAGGCCTACATTTAAATAAACATTATAAAAATTAAGTAGTACATGTTTCCTGCCAAGTTTTAAAGAAAGTCTGACCACTGAACTGGTAGAAGTCACTGGTTAAACACCTTAAACTCATTTGTTGAAGTGCTAAATCAGCTTTTGACAGCAGTAGTCTCTTCTGCAGCTGCATAGAATATTTTTTTAATGTGTTTATTCAATTAGCTCACTTCAATAACTAAGGTCATTCAAAGTTGAGAAACCAATTTGCAGTTGAAAAAGCAGGAATGCTTGTTTTCTGCTTCCAACCTATAAATAAAAACTAGGTGTGAAATGATGAGATCTACCAGTTCTAAAACCTTGAATGACATGCTGACCAGAAACAATCAGTTCAATTCATTAACTACAGATACTTCCTTTGCTTAATATATCAGTTAGTTTTAAATGCAAAATATGCTTTGATAAACCATTTTTTCTTATGTATTGAGCATATGTAAGGTAGTTTTATTTAATTACAAAAAATGAGAATGCTGTTCTTGTGCATTTTAATTGAAATTGAATTTCTATCCAAATAGAGCTTGATACAAATCACAAGTAAAAAATATTAATCATCATTTACTAAATAAGAAATGCGCCATTCACCATTTTCTAACAAAATAAAAAATGTAAAAATTAAGAGTCTATAAATGTAAGTGGAGCTATATAATTTCTTAAATGTGCATAGATAATATAGTGTATCCTCCTGGTTAACAAAGAGAGTAAGTAAATTTAGTGTAAAAGCTACATTTAATTGCAAATCAACATGGTTTTAATAGGTTGATTCTCGTGGGTTGGTAACTTTCTTTAGGAAAATAACTGAAGTACAAATACAAAACATAGTTAAAATCAACGATTTAAATGGTTTCCTGCTTGCTGATTGAAATTGATTATCTAAATTGCTTTCATTTAAATCAATACACCTTGCACTGTAAGGAACAATCCTGCATTAGCCAGAAAGGGGTGTGGAATGGATGGACAAGGTACAGCAGAACCTCGGAGTTACGAACACCTTGGGAATAGAGGTTGTTCGTAACTCTGAAATATTCATAACTCTGAACAAAACGTTGTGGTGGTTCTTTCAAAAGTTTACAGCTGAACAGTGACTTAACACAGCTTTGAAACTTTACTATGCAGACGAAGAATGTATTATAATTTATTTATAATGTCCCTTTATTTTTTTAGTAGTTTACATTTAACAGAGTACTGTCTTTTCTTTTTTTATTTTTATTTATTTATTTATTTATCTTTTGTTGCTGCTGCCTGATTGTGTACTTCCGGTTCCAAATGAGGCATATGTTTGACGGGTCAGTTCGTAACTTTGGTGTTTGTAACTATCCTAATGTTCTTTTTCTGTCTCTGGTTGTTGATTCTATTAATACACCTGTTCCAAGTGATGCGGGATCTTGACAACTTGCAAGAAATGCCAATGGTGGGTTGGATGCAGTGTTGTAGCTGTGTCGGTCCTAGGATATTACAGAGACAAGGTGGGTGAGGTAATATCTTTTATTAGACCAACTTCTGTGGTGAACCAATACAAGATCTTACCCAACCAACCATGTCTCTCTAATGATGGGTTGGCAAAGTTACCTCCCTAGGATGTATCTGAAGATGGAGGGGATGAGTGGTTAAGGCTCCTGTGTGTTTCCCATTCGCTCATGCTGATGATGTCATCTCAAAGACTGGAAATTTAGCTGTTCAGTGAATGAAACAGAACACAGGTTTCAAATGGATCAGAAGGGATTGTCTAAGGGCTTGGCTACACTTGCAGTTGTAGAGTACTGGGAGTTAAACCAGCCTTCGGAGACCACAGCAGGGAAAACGCTGCTGTGTGTTTACCCTCTCAGCTGGAAGCGCACTGGCATGGCCACATTAGCAGCTCTTGCAACGCCACAAAAAGCAGTGCATTGTGGTAGCTATCCCAGCATGCAAGTGGCTGCAACGTGCTTTTCAAATGTGGGGGGTGGGGTGGAGTGTGACAGGAAGCGTGTTGTGTGTATGTGGGGGGAGAGAGAGTGGGTTTTTGGGGGGCTGAGAGCATGTCAGCATGCTGTCTTGTAAGTTCAGGCAGCAGTAGACCTCCCTCCTCCCCCTCCCCCCCGCCTCTCTCTCACTGCCGGAGCAGATAAGCAGCCAGCTGTCAGAAACAGAGCTTTGAAAGGGGATATCTGCATTCCTACAGCATTCCCACAGCGAGTTCAAAACAATGACAAGTGGCCACTTGACTAAGGGGATTATGGGATGTTTCCGGAGGCCGATCAGAGCGCAGTAATGCAACACCTCGTTCACACTGGTGCCGTGGCGCTCCAGCGGGGGGGCAGCAAACGTTATTCTACTCGCCAAGGTGGAGTACCAGCAGCGCTGTAGCCGTGAAGTCAGAGCGCTCTACGTGCCTTGCCAGTGTGGATGGGGAGTGAGCTAGTGCGCCTGGGGCTGTTTTATTGCACTGTAACTCGCAAGTGTAGCCAAGCCCTAAGAAGTGAAAGAAATAACACGAAGCCCCAGCCCATTGGGATGAATACCTTGCTCCTGGTTGATTCAGGAAATGTTTGTATAGCTACAATAGATCTAATGACCAGTGAGAGCTGTCTCAGGTGGAAGATTTAATCTCTCTGAAGCATCCAGAATTGTAGTATCTGGGAGGATGCCTTGTAACCAATCAGTCCATGAAAATGTCAAGCAGGGCGATACTTAGCTTTTCTGTTGTGCTTCTCTGTGGATCTCAGTGCTTCTCAGAGGAAAGTTGATTTTGTGATACAAGGTTTACCACGTTTATTTGTTTACTCGCTAATTCCCAAATGATCTCCCATTCATTGGAGAAGGAAAGTCTTTTGGTTAAGAGCACAGAACTAAATGTCAGAAAGTTGGGATTCTATTTCCAACTCCATCTCAGACTTTGTGACATCAGGCGAGTCATTACAAACATTGAATCTATCTCCCCATATAAGTATTCTCACACTTCTTATCAAACTGTCTGTACTGGGCTAGCTTGATTATCACTTCAAAAGTTTTTTCTCTTACTTAATTGGCCTCTCAGAGTTGGTAAGACAACTCCCACCTTTTCATGCTCTCTGTATGTGTATATATATATCTCCTCAATATATGTTCCATTCTATGCATCTGAAGAAGTGGGCTGTAGCCCACGAAAGCTTATGCTCTAATAAATTTGTTAGTCTCTAAGGTGCCACAAGTACTCCTGTTCTTTTTCATTTATCTTTGTCTCAGTTTTTCCATCTGGGAAAATATTGCCATATTATAGTCTAATCCCCAGTCATTGATCAGGCCCTATTTTATTTGTTCAGCTGTCTAGCCTCGGAGTACTGTGTGGCTTGATTCATTATTGGCAAAGAGCTTTGAGATCCTTGGATAGAACTTGCTAAGTAAGTGCAAAACATTATATATATGCATTGGAGAGATTTGGTTGTACTAGCTGTGACAAATGCGAGGATGCTCTTTAAAAATGATTAATATTGTGACAGGCCCAGATACTAGTGTGGATGGTTATTTCACCCTAGGGGTCTTGCTTGGGTGGCTCTTTCTTCTAGTCACCTGATCCCTTACACTTGAGTGGTTATGGGAAAATGTCAGAGCGTGTAGCATTAATGGCTCCAGTCTGCTCCCCTTGGGAGCACCAGAATCATTTTGAACAGGGTGAGTCGGAAAATGAGAACAAGACTGTGTCCTACAGACGCTCAGGAGGACCTGGCTTGCTAGGAGAATGTAAGTTGGTTCTATTCTGTTCCTGTAGCCGAAGGGGAAAGCTGATCTAACTTAGCTTGCAGCGAGGTGCAAGAGTAGATGAGACTAAATATGCATGTAGAATGTGTGTTTGCTGCAAAATCTTTCTCTCTAATGCTTTCTTACAACTGCTATAGGAGTGGCCCTAGCCATTCTGCCTCCCTGGGTGGAAAATATTTTCAGTGCCGCCCAGCCCCCAGCAGCTGAGGGGAAAATGAACTCACAGCCGGCCAATTGGTGGAGTTTTAAATAAAAAAAAAAGCCAGCTAATCAGAGTAGAAATCCCCTGGAAGTTGGCACCCAGCATGACCGCCCGGCTCGCACACCCCTAGAATCAGCCATCACTGCTAAATAAAAAACACATGTGTTTTAGGAAGGCTGTGGGTCACTGTCACTTATCATGGGTTCTGAAAAGGAGGAAACACAGGTGCTTGAAACCCAGTGAGGCCTGCAGTTGACAGGCAGTAGGTACGCAAGGCAGTCCCAGTCTGCGAGTAAAAGAACTGCTAGATTCCACCCTCTGGCAGGTAAAGGCAAGAGGCCAAACACTTGAGAAGGGAAAAATCAGAGACCAGAAAATGGCAGAGGTAGAAATAGTTTCATAACCATAATGCCGACATTTGGACAGATAATGGAGATACTTTCTAAAAAGTCTTTTTCAGTAGCCATGAGTGTGACCCAAGAACCTATGGTTGGCAGGTGGCAGAGGGTACAGGGAATCCTTTGGAATCCTTACCAAAAGAATGCTCTGTAAGGTCTCTAAAGAGAGCCTGTGTCATACTCGTCAACATAAACATTGTGAGAGGAATGTATGGAAAGTATGAGAGGAGTTGTGGGTATATATACTGGAAATTATATTGCCTCTATATAAATCCATGGTACGCCTACATCTTGAATACTGCATGCAGATGTGGTTGCCCCATCACAAAAAAAGATATATTGGAATTGGAAAAGGGCAACAAAAATGATTAGGGGGATGGAACAGCTTCCATATGAGGAGAGATTAATAAGACTGGGACTTTTCAGCTAGGAAAAGAGACGATTAAGGCAGGATATGGTAAAGGTCTATAAAATCATGACCGGTGTGGAGAAAGTAAATAAGGAAGTGTTATTTACTCCTTCTCATAACACAAGAACTAGGGGTCACCAAATGAAATTAATAGGCAGCAGGTTTACTACAGACAAAAGGAAGTATTTCTTCACACAACGCACGGTCAACCTGTGGAACTCTTTGACAGAGGATGTTGTGAAGGCCAAGACTATAACAGGGTTCAAGAAAGAACTAGATAAATTCATGGAGGACAGGTCCATCAATGACTACTAGCCAGGATGGGGCAGGGATGGTTTTCCTGGCCTCTGTTTGCCAGAAGCTGGGAAAGGGCGACAGGGGATGGATCACTTGATGATTACCTGATCTGTTTGTTCCCTCTGGAAGACGGGATGCTGGGCTGGATGAATCTTTGGTCTGACCCAGTGTGGCCATTCTTATGTTTTTAAAGGCTCTGACTAGGGACTGGTCACCAGAAAAGTGAAAAAACAGGTTTCTTTCAGGCAAGAAATGTTTGTCTCTCTGTTTACATGCAAATTAAGTATTGTATGGTTCACAATGGGCATACATTTACAATCTGAGCTGAATGCTAGTAAAGGATTGTGAAGTCTTCTAAGTGAGGAAATGTGCAGGAAGAAGTGAACCAGCTGGGGAAAGCCCTGTTTATACCTGAATTTTTGTGCCTATAACTGAGGGATAGAGAGGTACACCCTCGTTCCTTTAATCTGTGAGAGCACGCTGGCAGCAGGCTTGGTCTTATGAGATGGGATCTCAGCCAAAGTGGTTGAAAATATGGGGAAAACTATCTTTTTAGAGATAGGGGAATGCCCTGTTAGTTAAGTTTAGGCTCTAGAAAGTGTGTCATGATCTCGTTTCATATGTAACCATTTGATTCCAAAATTCTCACTCTATCACTTGACTCTGTTCTTTGATGGTAAATTTATTCTTGTTTTCACTGTACATCAGTGGGTTTCAAAATTTTTTTACTGGCGACCCCTTTCACACAGCAAGACTCTGAGTGCGTCCCCCCCAATAAATTAAACACACTTGTTAATATATTTAACACCATTATAAATGCTGGAGGCAAGCGGGGTTTGGGGTGGAGGTTGACAGCTCTCGATAACCTCCTGACCCCCAGTTTGAGAACCCCTGCAGTATATAAATCTAAGTGTCGTGTTCAGTGGTGATCCTGAGTTTGAAGCTGGTGTGTGCTATTCCTTTGGGAATACTGGATCTGAGTGTTCAGTGGAACGGGGACTTAACGCTTCAGAGGGTTGCTTGGAGGAGTTGAGGGCTGGCGAGTGCTTATCGCTAACCTGTACAGAGACCAGAGCCCTGTGGAAGTCTGGAAGGCCGGGCTTGTGTTGCTGGAGGCTGGTCGTTTCGGGGAGCTGATCCGTAGCAGGCACAGACAAGACTGCTTCACGCTAAGAACAGATGGAGGTGAGGTGCCTCAACCGGGGTACTCCGAGAAGCATCACAATGAGCCTGGTTGGGATCTGAATGTGAGTTTTCCCTATGTTTGGGGAGAGTTTGATCTGATGGTAGGGTTCACACCCAACTCTACATTTCTTTGGGTTTCTTGCTTTTTTTTTTTTTTTGAGAATTGAAGTTCATAATAGTAATACTAACACTTACAGGGCCGCCCCTACCCATACACAAAGTATGCAGCTGCGTGCTGCTCCAGCCCCTGCTTCGCCTCTTCCCCATGGCCCCAGTCCCTGCTCCGCCTCCGCACCGCCCCCACTCCACCCCTTCCCCAAGGCCCCCGCTCCGCCACTTCCCGCCCCAGCCCTGCCCCCCCTCCCCTGAGGACTGCAGCGGGGATTGGGCGCCCTGCACTCACCGGCGGCGGTAAGTGGAGCGACCTGGCCCCAGCCTGCTCCACTCCCCTGGCTCCCAGCCGCGCTGCTGGCAAGTGCTGGGGGGCGGTTTCCCCCCGACCCCCCTCACAGAAGCCTGGGCTTCCCCACAGCGGAGGCTGCGTAGGTCACCAAAATGTCTAGGGAGGGTCCTGCATACTTACAAGAAAAATTAGAGGAGCCAGACCTTGCATGCAACTCTGTACAGACCACCAGTCCACAGTAATAATACTAATAATGAGACTGATGTCAATTTCCCTATTTAATCTGCATATCAGGGTATGAAGGTCAATTAGTTAACTCTTGCATTCAAGGAGTCAGCATGGCTATGTTGGAATGATGTGCCTTTTATATATACATAAAAGAAAGACCGTGTATGTGCATCCTTGACAATGGTATGTCATGTAACCAATTTAGGCCAAAGAGTCGGCACTGGAGAATGTGATACTTTACATTTCTATCAGACTACTGGGATTGCTACCGCGTTCTGTAGGGTTCCGTATTGCGCACATCACTGCAGTAGCTGTGTGTCAATGTTTAAAAATTAAAATCAGAGGGAAGAAAATTATACAGAAGTGTCTCATGTTACCCTCAAGACGTTCACTGAATCTTTGACATGTGAGATGGAAGAGTGAGATTAAGCAATCTCATCTAGTTCCCTGGTAATTCAGGTTTTCCCCTCCAGTACCTGTCCAAGTGCCGCCTTCACTCTAGATTTAACTGTTAGAAGGGATATGGGGCTTTTACTGCAATATGGGTAGATATACCGATCATTAATGAATGTAACCTACCAAGACTCCTGAGAGGTAGGGAAGCATTATCCCCATTTTACAGATGGGAAATTGAGGCATAGAAGATGAAACTTACCAAAGTGCCTAAGTCACTTAGGTACTTTGGAAAATTTTACACAGCAAGAATAAGTGACTTGCCCAAGGTGCCACAGCTGTTCTATGGAAGAGCTGGGGATTAAATCCAGATCTCCTGAGTCCCAATCAGCACCTTAACCACCAGAGAAACATCCTTTCTCTTCTTGCTGTTTGGTTTACATTATCTTTTGTTTAAATGTTAGTTTGGTAACCTAGTTAAAACTTTTCTGCCACCTAAAGGCCTTTGCCTCCTTGGAGTTTTGCACCCTTCAGATATTTGTAGGTGACGGCTGAGATTTTGAAAGTAGTATAAAGGCTCTGGGCACTCTATTGGCATCTTTTAAAGTCACAAGGCAAGTCTCCTTGCTTCATCACTTAGCCAAGAATACAGCTTTAGCTCTCATAATCGTTCCCCACAATCATTCCCTCTGGCCTTTAGTCATGCTCTGCCCGTGAATTCCCTCCAGCTTGTCAACAACACCTCTCTGGTAAGGAGGCGTCCAGAACTTGGATGCAATATTCCAGTTGTATTTCCACCAGAGCCATACAGAAAGACCTATTATTACCTCCCTGCTTCATGATGTGCTCCCTTCATTTATGCAGTCCAAAGGTCACCGGCCTATTTTGCAGCCATATCAAACAACTCCTGTTTAATGTATAGTCCACTACCACCTCTATGGCTCTTATATCCAGACGTGTCATTCCGATTTGAATATTAGTTTCAGATTTTTCTGCTGTCAGATTGATTCACTTGTCTTTCACTAGGTGGAATCTGTTTTTTTAGCCCATGTTTCTGATTCGGTCCTCCCCCCCCCCCCCCCCCCCCCCCCGGTGTCTGTATATTATTCCAGCCTTCTGAAGTATGTATAGCTTCTCCACTTTAATATCATATGTGAATTTCATCAGCGGGCACTCTTTACTCATAAAGATCCAATCTATATGGCCATACACATTTTTTCTACAACTGTTTATTTACTTAAAGCACAATCTCAGAAGACAGAGAAAAGAGGCAGTATCAAATGTAATATTAAAAAAGTATTCTCAAAGTGGCAATGAATATGTGGGCTATGGGCAAGGGAATTCCTTATGTAAACAATAAAAGCCATTCCTTTAATAAATACAGAAGCTCTGTCCAGTTTTACTGCCTTCCAAAGGTTCTTTTTCAGCATATCCACTAAAAAGATACCGGATTAAATAGTATTTGTCTATTTCTTGGCTTCTCACATAGGTAATTTTCTCCCCTGACAACACAGCCAACGTTTTCCAGAGCCAACACAGGAATTCTGGTGCTTTTTTTGTTGTTGTTCTTCCAACAAGCTGCGACTGTTTGTCTTGCTGCCGCTAGGAGAAGACCTGTGGTTAGTTCTTTCAATATTTTCCTTTCCATTCTCATTGGGGAGGCTCAGAGCATAAAAAAAATAAAATAAAAATTGCCCAGATCATTTGTGTCAATGGAAAATAAAGGTGGAGGGAGGAACCAATGTCATGCACTTATACATTTTTCCCTGTCACCTTCTTCAAAGAATTTGATCCTGGTCTTACTTTTTCCAAAACAAAACATGCGACTTTTAATCATCAAAACATGGAAGTGAGATACTTAAGTAGAATATCCATTAAAAATATGCAGAGAAAGGGAATTACAGAGAATGTAGCAATCTGCATTAATTACTTAAACCCCATGATACCCTGGTGGGGTACTCTTTTTTCAGGTTGGTAAACTGAGGCCCATGGAGGAGGTAACTAAAATTGGTTGAAAAACTTAATGAAATTGTCCACATTTTGGCTAAATTTTAGTTGAATTTTTGTTGAAATTTCAAATGTTGATTGAAAAAAAGTGTCCAGTGTGAACATTTTTGACCAGCTGTGGTAGGACTTGCTCAGGGTAACACAGTGAGTCATTGGTAAAGCCTAGAATCTAAATCCCTACATCAGGAAACTAATGTAATCACTAGACAATATTGACTTAGGCCCTGATCTAGTAAAACACTTACACACATCATTTAAATACTGAGATGTATGCTTAAGTCTATTGAAGTCAAATGAATTAAGCATGTACTTGGGTGGCAAATGAACATATATCTTTAAATTGGGGAAAGTCCCCTCTTCTGAAGTGACTTGAGATTGTGGAAAGGTCTCAAGCTATCTCCTTTGCAGCCCACTGGCACAGTCAGTACTCACCTTGCTGTTCCCCATCTCTTCGGAACAGCATCTTTCATGATTGCAGCACCCACATCAATGCCACTGCTGAGAACTCTCAGATTTTGGACATGCTCCTAGGGAATCCCCCTTAAAACCTGAAATCTCAAACCTATTGCAGCAGATTCCAGAGGTTTAAAAAAAAAAAAAAAAACCCAAACCCATCACCAAATTGCAACGGATGAATCTCAGAAAACCTCAGAGGTTTGGTTCAGAGGAGCCTCCAACTGATCTAATGCTCATCGGATCCTCTCTTGGTTGAAAATTAGACTGAGACTCTCACAAGAACTGGCTTCTTATTGTGATTTTCAGTCCTGCCATAGCTAGCCCACAGGGGAATTAGCTCACCAAGTCAACAACTTCTCTGATGCTTTGGGGAGTTTCACTGGAGACAGGAATAAGTCCAAGCTCCAGAACGGGATCTGACTTTGCAGCTCAAATGTCTTTAAAAGGACTAAATGCAAGCACCCCAACGTTCTGGAAAGATGGGGTTTCAAACACCATTTTCTGGATGGTTGAAGTTGGACCTTTGCTTATGTGTCCCATTGTTGAGTCTTGAAGTCTGGATCTGGGCCTTTGCTTTAGGCTGATCTGTCTT
The DNA here is from genome assembly GCF_013100865.1 of Trachemys scripta elegans. NCBI lineage: Eukaryota > Metazoa > Chordata > Testudines > Emydidae > Trachemys > Trachemys scripta. Next base: position 99,800,367 of record NC_048306.1, read on the forward strand.
CCACTTCTTGGCCAGGCCAGGCCCAAGAAACAGAGAGGCTCATGGAAACAAAATGCTACATACGCTTCATGTTTACATTTGGTACAGAGAGCTGAAGTGACTTAAAGAGCCCTTTATTAAATATTGGTTCCCTCTGTAGATATTTAGACTGTAATCAAGTCACTCCTATTTCAGTATCATTGCTGAGATAGGCCACTTCCACCTTAATTGAATTGGCTCATTAGCACTGATCCCCCATTTGGTAAGGTAACTCCCATCTTTTCATGTGCTATAATATATATTCTGCTTACTGTTTTTTTTCACTCCATGCATCTGATGAAGTGGGTTTTAGCCCACGAAAGCTTATGCCCAAATAAATTTGTTAGTCCCTAAGTTGTCACAAGGACTCATGTTTGCTGATACAGACTGACACGACTACCGCTCTGAAACCTATTGCCTGTTGAGTGCCTTATGAAATTTAAAGCATTTTATAGCCTTTTTGGAACTGAATACATTTTATGGCGATGGTCCTAGCCTAGGCACTTATGTATTACTAAAATAAGTAACATTTACAAACTCAGTTCAAGAAGTTTGATTCTGATCGTATGCAAAGCAATTCTCCCTGTTCCAGATTCTCTATTTTAAAGTGTCTGGTTTCATGATCAAAGTTAGATGTTTTGGTCATTATAATGAAATAAGAATATATTCACAATTTCTCACTAAGGTGATAATGCTAGTGAGTGTTTAGACATTAGGCACTGGACAGGAAGTCAAAGATCTAGTTTCTATTTCTGTATCCCTCAGACTTATTGTTGTGCCATAGCAGCAAGTCACTTACATCGTCTCTGAAAATGTGGGTCTTAACCTCCCTATACCTCAGTTTCCCCATCTATAAAATGGAGATCAGAATATCTAGCTAACTCAGTGTGTGGAGCTCAGAGTCTGGATGAATTAATATTTGCAAATTACCTTGAGATTTTTGAGGGAAATAGCTATAGGCATTCAAAGTAGTCTTTCTTCTGTTAACACAATATAGCTAATTGCATACACTTAATGGATAGGGAAGAAGTAGGTGTTGGACAAGCAGCAAAGAAAATATTAGATCTTTGGCTTCCATTGCAACATTATGCAGAGAACACTCCTTGCTATTTAATCTCGGGCCAAACCATTCATTTTAATTTTAAGATACTTTTCCCAGACATTGTGTGATAGGTGTCTAATAAGTTTGTGTTGTTTAATGCAAGTTCCATTTTAGATTTATGTAAAAGATTAGGCAGAGAAGAGAAAACACTGAAATCCTTTGTAAATGTGCTTCTCTTAAGTGTTGTTGCAGAATCAGGGCTTTTTATTTAAGGCTAGAAGGGACCATTGTGAAAATCTAGTTTGACCTCCTGTGGTAATTCCAGTGGTTAATTACCTCATTGTTAAAACAAACAAACACACCTTATGCCACATTTCCAGTATGAATTTGTTTAGCTTCAATTTCTAGATGTTGACGCTTATTCTGCCGTTGCCTGTTAGATTCATAGATTCCAAGGCCAGAAGGGACCATTATGATCGGCTACTCTGACCTCATATAGAGCACAGACCAGAGAACTTCCCCAAAGTAATTCCTAGAGCAGGTCTTTTAGAAAAACATCCTGTCATGATTTAAAAATTGCCAGTGATGGAGAATTCCCTGTGACCCTTGGTAAACATTACTCTCAATGTTAAAAATAGACGCTTTATTTCCAGTCAGAACTTGTCTAGTTTCAGCTTCTCTGCTAGACTGAAGATCCCTTTATTAAATATTTGTTACCCATGTAGATATTTAGACTGTAATCAAGTCACTCCTTAAGCTTCTCTTTAAATAAATTAAAGAGCCCTCTACTATCTGAAAGTGTCTTCAAACTCCCATGTCCCCAAACCCATCCATTAATCCCTGTCTTTGGCCCTGATTCTGCAAGGTGATCTATGTAGCTGGACCCTCTGCTGGCACAGCAGTCTATCCATGGAGATCACAATGCAGGATTGGGGGCTTAAGGTGCAAAATCCTGCTCTCCCAGGGCTGTAACAGATGGAATTAGGGAAATTTCAGAAAGTGATGAGTGAGATTTTAAACGTCTCCTGAAAGCGCACAGCAAAATCCTTTGTCGGCAGAGGGAGATGCTTTTAAAGTGCTTCAAAATACATCCAAGAATCTTTCCAGATGTGAGAGGCTTGGCAGGTTTGCTCTCCCTGGTCCTCATGCGTTGCATCCCTTCTGTCTTGCTCCTCTCAACTGCAATGCCAATGTACCCCCCCCCTTGCAAAGAAACTGGAAACAGCTAATGCTTAAAGACAGACCCTCATCCAAACTAAACCCACTTGTGCTTGAATTACAAATAACTGTAACAAGCATAACTGAAAGAGATTAGAGGAAAAAATCCCCCATTTTTCCCAATTTGCATTCTTTGCACAGTTAACAGCTCTTTGTGTAGAGTTCATTTCACTATTTCCCCTGTACAGTCCATTTTGTGTGGGTTTTTCACACAACAAATTTGGGGAGAAGAGAAAAATAGTGATATATATATTATGGAAAAGTACCAAAAAATTGGCAGGAGGCTTTGGGCAGGTGTAGGACCTACAACTACTTTAAACTTTTTGTTTTTGTTTTTAAAGCTGACTAGCTTCAAGTTGAATGTGTCCCTCTGTGTTAAAAACTGAGGCCCCAAATCCTGCAAAGATTTAAGCACATGCCTGACTTTGCGCACAACTGCTTACATGCCTAAAGATGTAAACACGTGCATTTAATGTGTGCAAGGTCAGGCCCTCCAGTGGGAATCTTAAATAAGTAATAATAAAAAAAAGCCCCTCTACCTGTTCTTATACTATCTTAGCAGCCTTCCCAGTCCAGCCCCTTTCATGCAGTCTAACCCCCCCCCCCTCGCAGTGCAGGACCCCACCCTTTTCTATCTCTGCCCCCTTGGTCCTGCAACACCCCCGTCTCTGTCCTTCCCGGGCAGTGCACTGCACTGCCATCCCCAGACCTTACATGGACAAATCTGCCTTCGGGGAAAGTCAGGAATTTGGGCCCTTGACGTCAGCCTGCAGCGCTCTGGGCAGAGCCCGGGGGCAGAGGGGAGGCACCAACCCGGCTGCGGGAGCTCGACAGAAGTTTCACTTTTTGTTTTAGGGGCTTCCCTTGATTTTCCCTTTGGTTTCAGACCCTCGGATTCGCCCCCTGCCCGGGGCCAGGAGAGACAGGTAAGGGGGGGGGGCTTGAGTGCAGGGGCGATAGGGGGCATGCCGGGGGGGAGGGGGAAGGGGCAGGAGCAGAGATGGGGAGGGGAGGGCACCACAGGCCCCTTGGGAATATTTTGGGGGGCCTCCCCCCCACAACACATCATAGAGAGAGAACAGGGGGGGGGCAAGCAATTGCTAAGTGGGCTTGTGGCTGAGCCGGATCCGGGGGGCGGAAGGGATGTGTGTGTGGGAGGGGATGGTGGTGTGGGGCAGGCTGGGGGAATAAGGCGGGGGGAGAAGGGGG